>NC_086122.1:34339001-34642751 GCF_963921235.1 Mobula hypostoma
CCTCAGTGTCTCTCTGGTGACTTCGATCACAGTCACGTCACTTTGCCAACCTCTTCCCCATCAGCCTTCTTTGTACTAAACCATGTCCTAAGGAGGCGTTACTGAAATCTGCCCAACAAGATAGTTACTGCACAGCTACACCAGTGACTCCGGTGAGTTAGTGCACAATTACACTGGTGACTGCAATCGCAGTCACGCCATTTTGCCAGCCTTTTTCCCCATCAGCCTTCTTTGTACTAAACCATGTCCTAAGGAAGCATTACTGAAGTCTGCAGCAACAGAATATTTACCACACAGCTATCAGCACACCCTTTCAGCTAAAAGTCCTTTGCGTCAAAAGACTTCAAGCCAGCTGAGAATTAGACATAACACACACAAGATGCTGGAAGAACTCAGCAGGCCGGGCAGCAGTCGACATTTTGGGCCAAGACCCTTCAGGACCTGATGAACTCGATCCTGATGAAGGGCCCCGGCCCGAAACATCAACTGTACTCTTTTCCATAGATGCTGCCTGGCCTGCTGAGTTCCTCCAGCATTTTGTGTGTGTTGCTCGGATTTCCGGCATCTGCAGATTTTCTTGTTTGAGAATTACACATTCCTGATTCCTTGTACAGAAGATTTACTTAACAGTAGATTTAGTAAGGTGTTTATTTTTTTTTAAAAAGTGCTCTCATCATTTTAACTGCAAATTATTTTTACATTCAATGTGTCATAATATCATAGTGCAATGCAGCTGAGATAGAGGCCCTTCAGCCCAATCAGTTGATGCTAACCATGGTGACCACCCAGCTCGCTCCAATGTCTTACATTCAGCCCGTAGTTATTTTTACTTATTTAGAGATACAAAAGCATGAGATGGGAAGGTTGGCAAAATGTTATTTTTATTTATTTAGAGGGGTGACTATTTTATAAATGGAAAGAAAATATAAATAACTGGGGTGCAAAGGGACTGGGGAGTCCTTGTGCAGGATTCCGTCAAGGTTCATTTGCAGGTTGAGTCTGTGGTGAGGAAGGGAAATGCAATGTTAACATTAATTTCAAGAGGACTAGAATATCAAAGCAAAGATGTAATGTTGAGACTTTATAAAGCACTGTTGAGGCCTCGCTTGTAGTATCGTGTGCAGTGTTGGGCCCATTATCTTAGAAAGGATGTGCTGCATCTGGGGAGGGTTCAAAGGAGTTTCACAAAAATGATTCCAGGACTGAAAGGCTTGTCATATGAAGAGTGTTTGATGGCTCTGGGCCTGTATTCACTAAAATTCGGAAGAATGAGGGGTGACCTCATTGAAACCTATTGAAAGGCCTTGATAGAGTGGATATGGAGAGGATGTTTCCTGCAGTGGGAGAGTCTAAGACCAGAGGTCACAGCCTCAGAATAGAGGGATGAAGTTTCAGAACAAGATGAGGAGGAATTTCTTCAGCCGGAGAGTGGTGAATCTGTGGAATTCTTTGCCACAGGCAGCTGTGAAGGTCAAGTCTTTATGTATATTCAAGGCAGAGTTGGTTATGTCATAAAGGGATATGGGAAGAAGGCAGGAGATTGAGGCTGAAGGGAAAATTGGATCAGGTATGATGAAATGCTGGAGCATACTTGATGGGCCAAATGGCCTAATTCTGCTCCTATATTGTATGGCCTTGTACGGTGTGGAGTAGGCCTTTCTGGCCCACGCCGCCCCAACAAACTCTGACACTACCGGACACTAACCGGATCACGTTTCAAATTGCAATGACCGATTACCCTGGTACGTCGGACTGTGGGAGGAAACCAAGGCAGCCAGGGAAAACCCACCCATCCTGTAGGGCCAGTGTACAGACTCCCCTTACGGAAGAGTGCAAAACTCAACTCTGGAACACCATGAGCTGTAATAGTGCCACGCTAACCGCTATGCTGCTGTGGCGCCCAATGTCCGCTGAACCCGTGTCCTCTAAGCCCTGCCCCTCCATGCACCTATCTTAAGTGCATCTTAAATGGCATTATTGTACCAGCCACTTCTCAACCACGTCCGGCAAATTTGTGCTTTGGTTAAGCAGTGGTATTGCTGCAACCTATTTTTATCATTTATCCTGATGGCACTCATTTAATTGAAGTGACCTGCACCCTCTCCAACATGTGGTGCCCAGAGCTAAACACAGTACCCTGGACTTATTCTAACCAGAGTTTATGTACAATTGCACCACCATCCTCCATGTTGCACACCTGTTGAGATCATGATTAATGCTCCATTATTTCTGGTACCTCATACTTCTCCATTTGGAGCCTTAAACCTTCTCCATATTATTTCTCACCATTTGGGGAATATTTTGATGCTGATTCCCATTTCTGTTCTGATATGTTGGTCCATGGCCGCCTCTTGTGCCAAGATGAGGCCACCCTCAGAGTGGAGAAGCAACACCTTCATATTCCATCTGGGTACCCTCTAACCTGATGGCATGAATATTGATTTCTCCCTCTGGTAAACAAATTCCCCACCCTCCACTTCCTCTGCTCCCCACTTTGACCTTTTACCTCTTCTCACCTGCCTGTTACTTCCCCCTGTGTCCCCTCCTCATTCCCTTTCTCCGATGGTCAACTCTCCTCTCCTATCACATTCTTTCTTCTTCAGCTGTTGACCCCTCCCACCCACCTGGCTTCACCAATCACCTTCTAGCTATCCTCCTCCTCCTCTCCCCCTCCCCCCACCTTTTTGTTCTGGCATATTCTCTCTTTCTTTTCAGTCATCAGGAAGGGTCTGGGCCCGAAATGTTGACTGTGTGTTCATTTCCAGAAATGCTGCCTGACCTGCTGAGTTCCTCCAGTTGCTCAGGATTTCCAGCATCTGCAGACCTGCTCGTGTGTCTGATGAAATTGGCTCATAGATTCTGCTCCATTTGCCACATGATCCGCTACCGCTTTTGCACTCCTTTTAAATCCTCCTGGCTCCCTTCAAGTGGGTCCCATTCATCCCTTTGTTTGTGTTGGGCCTTGTTTAACACTTGAGTAACTGCCAGAACTGTCCCATTGAACTATGAAGTTCTGTCTCTTTCCCCTTGTACTGGCCAGCTAGTGAACGTTGCCAAGTGTGATCAAGCAACTAATAGGCAGGAGGAAATTCAGTCAAGTCATCTCAGCTGTCCTCCGCCAGACTCGATTGCACTGGACCTTAAGAATCAGAGCTCAAGTGTGGAACTAACTAACTAAGTGTTGAATTCTATGTGGCACGTTTAGCCTATCATTTCTGGATGAATTTTTAATATGCAGTTTTGATAGTAAACTGCAGGACTGTCACATGACTGGGAATAGAATACTGGTCCAATACAAACAGAAAATGCCAATCAGGTGGTATCTGTGGAAAGATAAACAGAGTTAACGTGTTAAGTCTGAGACTGTCAGATCTGAAATATGAATTCTGTTTCTATTTCCACAGGCGATGCTAAATACTTTTGTATGTTTTGCTTTTCCATCGGATTTACAGCATCTGAATTTTTATAAACGCAAGAGATTATGCAGAAGTTGGAGATCTAGAATATCACATGCAATATGCTGGAGGAACTCAGCAGGTCAGGCAGCATCTAGAGAGAGGTGAACATTTCTGGCCAAGACCCTTCATTAGGACTGAATTGTTACTTTCAATTACTGAGGGAGCGAGTCGAGTAAATAAACTGAGAAGATATTAAAGCCATACAACAGCTTTGCCCTTACAAGCAAAGCCAATAAATACAAAGGCAAATTCTAAAATATCATACAGCATTGAGTTCATTTGATTCAAATTGGGACATTTTGCTGAATTCTGGGCTGTGCACCTTGCAAATTATACAGTGGTATTTTGGGCTACGTTTGAAGCTTAAAAAAATGAAAGGCCTAAATCCAATACTACCAGCTGCATATGGGGATTAGGAATGGATCATCAGGACTTGTTATCTTGTTATCTCATGTTCTCCTTATTTATTGTTATTTATTTATATTTGTACTTGCACAGTCTGTTGTCTTCTGCACCCTGGATGAGCACCCCAGTTGGCCAGTCTTTCATTGAGTCTGTTATAGTTACTATTCTATAGATTTGTTGAGTATGCCCACAAAAAAAAGACACTCAGGGTTGTATATGGTGACTTTGATAATAAAATTTACTTTGAACTTTGAAGTGTGGATAGTGGTGCCCATATTTTGAAATAAAAATCAAAAGCGAGGTGCTACCTGTCTTCGGTGTTAGAGGTCTTGGGCTTACGTGGTGCACACTGCACAAAATTTTTTTTCATAGTTCTTAACTTGTTGAAGTAGTGAAATAGTTTCATTATCACTTCCATCCATCTCTGGATGTCTATTCTATTCTAAAAGTCACTCCTTTTTGAACACAAACATATGCAACTGACGCTATTTAAAAGTTGTTCGCTCTGAGTAGCATGTATTGTCAAATGACCACACAGTCTCCTGTCCAAATAAGCAACATACTGTCCCAAATAAATGAAGGGAACCTCGGCTCTTTTTTGATTAGTTTTTGTTCTTTAAGAGTTGTCCCAAACAAATGGCTGTCCCAATTAACCAATGTTTCCATTAACTGGACTTATCTAAAATACAGTACTGTTTGGATTTCTTTCATCAATACAGAGAATTATGGTTAATTGTGACACATCAGGACTAATATGTTTTGGTCTAATCAAACAGTTGCTCCAATTATTTAAAGTTTCATGGAAATATTTAAAAATGCATAACAAAGACAAACTGCTGTTTAACTGAGTAACAAATAACTTCCATCCCCCATCAGGAAGGTCTCAAAGCTCTACGCTTCTTTTTGGATTCCAGACCTAATCAGTTCTACTCTACCACCACTCTGCTCCGTCTAGCGGAATTAGTCCTTATTCTTAATAATTTCTCCTTTGGCTCCTCCCACTTCCTCCAAACTAAAGGTGTAGCTATGGGCACCCGTATGGGTCCTAGCTATGCCTGCCTTTTTGTTGGGTTTGTGGAACAATCTATGTTCCGTGCCTATTCTGGTATCTGTCCCCCACTTTTCCTTCGCTACATCGACGACTGCATTGGCGCTGCTTCCTGCACGCATGCAGAACTCGTTGACTTTATTAACTCTGCCTCCAACTTTCACCCTGCCCTCAAGTTTACCTGGTCCATTTCCGACACCTCCCTCCCCTTTCTAGATTTTTCTGTCTCTGTCTCTGGAGACAGCTTATCCACTGATGTCTACTATAAGCCTACTGACTCTCACAGCTATCTGGACTATTCCTCTTCTCACCCTGTCTCTTGCAAAAACGCCATCCCTTTCTCGCAATTCCTTCGTCTCCGCCGCATCTGCTCTCAGGATGAGGCTTTTCATTCTAGGACGAGGGAGATGTCTTCCTTTTTTAAAGAAAGGGGCTTCCCTTCCTCCACTATCAACTCTGCTCTTAAACGCATCTCCCCCATTTCACGTACGTCTGCTCTCACTCCATCCTCCCACCACCCCACTAGGAATAGGGTTCCCCTGGTCCTCACCTACCACCCCACCAGCCTCCGGGTCCAACATATTATCCTCCGTAACTTCCGCCACCTCCAACGGGATCCCACCACTAAGCACATCTTTCCCTCCCCCCACTCTCTGCATTCCGCAGGGATCGCTCCCTACACAACTCCCTCGTCCATTCGTCCCCCCCATCCCTCCCCACTGATCTCCCTCCTGGCACTTATCCGTGTAAGCGGAACAAGTGCCACACATGCTCTTACACTTCCTCCCTTACCACCATTCAGGGCCCCAAACAGTCCTTCCAGGTGAGGCATCACTTCACCTGTGAGTCGACTGGGGTGATATACTGCGTCCGGTGCTCCCGATGTGGCCTTTTATATATTGGCGAGACCCGACGCAGACTGGGAGACCGCTTTGCTAAACATCTACGCTCTGTACGCCAGAGAAAGCAGGATCTCCCAGTGGCCACACATTTTAATTCCACATCCCATTCCCATTCTGACATGTCTATCCACGGCCTCCTCTACTATAAAGATGAAGCCACGCTCAGGTTGGAGGAACAACACCTTATATTCCGTCTGGGTAGCTCCAACCTGATGGCATGAACATCGACTTCTCTAACTTCCGCTAAGGCCCCACCTCCCCCTCGTACCCCATCTGTTACTCATTTTTATGCACACATTCTTTCTCTCACTCTCCTTTTTCTCCCTCTGTCCCTCTGAATATACCTCTTGCCCATCCTCTGGGTCACCCCCCCCCTTGTCTTTCTTCCTGGACCTTCTGTCCCATGATCCTCTCGTATCCCCTTTTGCCTATCACCTGTCCAGCTCTTGGCTCTATCCCTCCCCCTCCTGTCTTCTCCTATCATTTTGGATCTCCCCCTCCCCCTCCAACTTTCAAATCCCTTACTCACTCTTCCTTCAGTTAGTCCTGACGAAGGGTCTCGGCCTGAAACGTCGACTGCACCTCTTCCTACAGATGCTGCCTGGCCTGCTGCGTTCACCAGCAACTTTGATGTATGTTGGTTGAACAAATAACTGGATTGGAGAGCTTGCATTCTGAGAGTAGGTTGAGTGAACTTGGCCTTTTCTCCTTGGAGCGACAGAGGATGAGTGGTGACCAGATAGCGGTGTATAAGATGATAAGAGGCATTGATTGTGTGGATAGCCAGTGGCTTTTTCCCAGGGCTGAAATGGCTAACACGAGGGGGCATAGTTTTAAGATGCTTGGAAGCAGGTACAAGGGGATGTCAAAGGTAAGTTTTTCACACAGTGGTGGGTGCATGGAATGCACTGCCAGCAAAGGCGGTAGAGGTGGATACAATCGGGTCTTTTAAGAGACTCTTAGATAAGTACATGGAGCTTAGAAAAATAGAGGGCTATGCAGTAAGGAAATTCTAGGCAGTTTCTAGAGTAGGTTACATGGTTGGCACAACATTAGGGGCCGAAGGGCCTGTGCTGTAGATTTCAATGTTCTAACTGGTGCAAAATTGGATGTAAAAGCAATGTTGTATATTATAATTATTACGACACCGAGCCTGAAGCGCATTTACTTCATGTATTATGGTTCCAGGCAGTTGGTTTGAATCGCGACCGTGTTCGTTACTGCAATCTGTGCTTGGCGCGACCAAACATGATATCAGCGAAAGCCCCACCTTTCATTTCTGATTGACAGCTCAGTTCTTCAATACACAACTGCTTCATCGCGAGCATCATCGTTTGAGCACACAGTTCACCAATGGGAGTAGTGGGCGGGGAGATAGGTTTGGTTGCGCCGTACACTAACGGCTGCCTCAGCACCGGCGTTGAGGAGAGAGTTGTCCCAGTTGTTTAGTCAGTGTTTAGTCTGACAATTCGCTGTTCTGGGAGATAGCAGACTGGCTGTTGGAGGAGGTAAGGAGTGGCGGAGGTGAAGCCAGGTGTGTGGGTGGCGGGAAGTTTAATGTTGTCGTGTGGGAGAGCCGAGGCCTGTAAAGGTCGGGACATGCAGTTCCAACCCAACCCCTGACCTCCACCCTCTGCCCTTCTCCCCAGTCCTACCTCACTCCCCAGTCCCTCACCCTCTGCCCTTCTCCCCAGTCCTACCTCACTCCCCGTCCCTCACTCTCTGCCCTTCTCCCCAGTCCTACCTCACTCCCCGTCCCTCACTCTCTGCCCTTCTCCCCAGTCCTACCTCACTCCCCAGTCCCTCACCCTCTGCCCTTCTCCCCAGTCCTACCTCACTCCCCGCCTCTCACCCTCTGCCCTTCTCCCTAGTCCTACCTCACTCCCCGTCCCTCACCCTCTGCCCTTCTCCCCAGTCCTACCTCACTCCCCGTCTCTCACCCTCTGCCCTTCTCCCTAGTCCTACCTCACTCCCCGTCTCTCACCCTCTGCCCTTCTCCTCAACCTGACTCACTCCCACCCTGCCCTTCCCTTCACCCTCTCCCCACCCCCTGACCTACACTCCGTCCCCATCCCCTGGCCGCCCCCTCTCCTGCCCTACCCCCAATCCCCACACTCTGTCCTTCCCCTCAACTCTACCTCACCCCGCCACCCCCTGTTCTCCACACATCCCCAACCCCCCCCTTACTTCCCCACCCACCCACTCCATACCCTGTTCTCACCCTAATGCCAGTCCCTGATCCTTTCTGTGCCCTCCTTCCACACTCCTCTCCTGGCCTGTCTCCCCTAACACCCCACTCCCTGCCTGTCTCCCTCCATCCCAAGATTTTTACTCAGTTTGGGATTTTGGAATTCCTGCATTCTTGTTTAGTTATAATAATGTAAATTTGTATGTATCTATTTCAGTGAAGTGCTCCGATGGGGTTACTCAGTAGAGTGAGTCTTTGATTTATTGCTGTAAATGAATAATTCTCAATTTTATGAAATGTTCTTTATTGTTGTACTTTAATGTTAAAAGTCCTGAAACATGAGGTATACTCTGGTTATTGTAGTTTGTACTTAGTGAAAGCTGAGTAAAAACAACTGTAAGGTGCTGTCTCGTATCTTTTACTTAAAAAGTTATATATAAAATCTGCAGTAAGCTAAGCTCTCTTAAATTAGATAAAAGTTCTCCTGAATGGAGACATTTTAAATATATCCTCCGCATGTGTGGAATTGCATACATCTGTTGCTGAACTGAGAATTCATTTCTCTTTAGATGAATGTAATATTTGGGTTTGGTTTTAACAAGCTTTGTACTTCATTTCATGTGGATTCATATCTGCTGTTATTAACAATTAACGAATCAATATCCAGCTAGTAATAACAGCAGGCTATGTTTCGTTTCAGTCCATGCTGGTTTTATCATCAAATTGAGAAGAC
Source organism: Mobula hypostoma (assembly GCF_963921235.1). Lineage (NCBI taxonomy): Eukaryota > Metazoa > Chordata > Chondrichthyes > Myliobatiformes > Myliobatidae > Mobula > Mobula hypostoma. The sequence goes on from NC_086122.1 coordinate 34,347,736, forward strand.
AGATTTGACCTTGCTTTATGCCTTCTTTAGAAGGATACAGCCCTAGATTGAACCTACATTGTACCCTTAAATATATGATTAGAAAAGGTTATTGAGCAAAGTTCTTTGCCATGCTGGGTTGACAACACTACTTCTGGTGGAACTTGCGTCTGTTCTGCTTGTAGCACAACAGCTGGAGATTCACTACTCAGAGAAGTTATTTCAGAAATTTCATTCTAGTATTGTGTCCGGACAGCAGTCAGGAAAAAGGCTTGTAGCCTAATTTATACTACAATTGTACTTTTAATTTAAATTTAAGTGACTGTAAGATGCAGTCTTCTATGTATTGGGGAGGGGATTTAGGTTTGTATGCAGTATTTGTATATTGCTGTGTTATTTATTATTGAGATACAGCATGGAATAGGCCCTTCTGGCCTTACGAGCTATACTGCCCAATTTAATCCTAGCCTAGTTGCAAGATAATTCACAATGACCAATTAACTTGCCCAGTATGTCTTTGGACTGTGTGAGGAAGCTGAAGGACCTGGAGAAAACCGACGTATTTCATAGGGAGGATATACAGATGACATAGGAATTGAACTCTGAACTTTGACACCCTCTGCTGTAATTGAGTCATGCAAACTGCTTTGCTACTGTGGTGCCCCCGTTGTTTTAGGTAATCCGTGGTCAATCCATTAGATATTACTTCACATAGACATTAACAACTTGTCACACCATTTGAAATAGAACTTCTCATATCTATTCTTTCAAACTGTTCAGTCTTAGTAACTGAAAATCGCAGTTTATTGAGTCACAACACACACAAAATGTTGAAGGGACTCAGCAAGTCAGGCAGCATCTATGGAGGGGAATAAACAGTTGATGTTTCGGGCTGAGACCCTTCATCAGAATTGGAAAGGAAGGGGGCAGAAGGCACAATAAGAAGGTGGAGGAGGAGGAGTACAAGCTGGCAGATAAGAGGTGAGGGGGAACAGGATAGTGGACCATGGAAGAAAAGGAAAGAGGAGGGAAACCAGAGGAAGGTGCTACCTGAATTGCTGAGTTCCTCCGGTGTTTTGTGTGTGTTGCTCATGATTTCTAGTATCTCCAGAATTTCTTGTCTTTATGGGTACATGCAGCTTCTGTCACTGTTAGCAAAAGTGTTTGAAGATTAATATGGGCAAGAAGTAAATTAAGTTAATAAATAGAAGTGTATTTTCTACAAAAGGCAACACATTGTGTTATTAAAGCTTTAGTATTTGAAGCAGTAAAACACGCTTCTGAGCTGGTGCTCGTGGTATGTGACTCGTCTGGACGAGTTTCTAATCAGTATGGCCTTAGGATATTGATGGTAGGAGACTCAGCCAGCTTTTTGGCTTCACTAACCTGGGACGCTGTCATTGTTCGGTGTGCATTGTGTTGATGTTTATGCTGACAAGTCCTTCTACAGGCTGCTTAAGCTACTAATATCAAGCCAGGTTGATTTCTGAACTCAGTATCAATAGTTAAATGAGGAAAGTGCTGAACCACAGGTTCACAGATTATAGATGTGCAGTTTTGATCGGCCAGCTCTGTTCTGAGTCTATACGAGGAGCACTGTGTGTCTCACAGGGCAGTCTGATGGTCACTTTTACCAATACAGATACTTCCTTATGGGTGAGGATGAGGTCAATTGCAGATCCATTCTGTCAGCTCTGTCCTTTGTGACCCAGCTACCAAACCACCCTTGGTTATGGGCGTTGAAGTATCCTCGCAGAGTACAGTGTCCTTACTACCAATGGTGATTTTTTCCAGGTGTAGTTCAATGTAGAGGAGTTCCAACTCAACAATTGGGGGAGGCTAGTAGGTGATAATCAAACAACAGGAATTCTGCAGATGCTGGAAATTCAAGCAACACACATCAAAGTTGCTGGTGAACGCAGCAGGCCAGGCAGCATCTCTAGGAAGAGATACAGTCGACGTTTCAGGCCGAGACCTTTTGTCAGGATGGTATCGAAGTGAAGTATCTTCGTCCTGAAACGTCGACTGTACCTCTTCCTAGAGATGCTGCCTGGCCTGCTGCGTTCACCAGCAACTTCGATGTTAGGTGATAATCAAAGCAAGTTCCCTTGTTGTTATTTGGCTTATTGCCATGAGATTATGTTTGGAGCTGGTGTTGTGAACTTCTGCTTGTGATCCACCATGCTGCCACTTTGTGTCTTAAGCTGTACCCAGGGATTATGATATTTATTTCTTATTCATTTATTAAGGTAGAGCGCGAAATAGGTCCTTCCGGCCCTTTGAGCCACGTTGCCCAGAAACTCCCCTGACTTAACCCTCAACTATTGTATTTACTGAACATCAAGGGTTAATTTTGGCATATTTGTTGCTTGCAGACTGACAGTGTATTCATCTGATTCAAGTTATGTAGACGTTGGCTATCTAACATGGCACCATTAAAAGGTATTTGACAATTTGAGAAGAGTAAGCCACATTTCTAATCATCAGATTAGGATACGGGCGACACTCGTGTTTAAATTATGGGAATCTGTCTTTCTAGAATTTCCAAATCATTATGCAGAAATCTGCAGTACTGGATAAAGCTCACCTCACAATATACATTGGGTGGAAAAGTGAGTGAATACAATCATTAAAAAAAAAGCATTACTTGATGCACACATGTAGGGGTGGCATTGTGTTGCAGAAAATTGCAGGGGTCAATATGTATTTAAATCAGGAGTTTTGGATGAGTGTGCTTGGAACTTGCAGCATAGAAGCTGACACAGAAACAAACTGTTCTTCCCATTGTGGTCCAAATTGGCGCTTGTGCGTAACTTGGCGTTACCACCATCCCTCAGCTGAGCATATCACATCATTATTCCCTTTGTCTTCCTGTGCTTGTCTAATTGTATGTATTTAAAATGCAAGACTGATATTTGCTTCAAACACTTCCTGTGATAGTGAATTCTCACCACACTTGGAGTTAATGAATTTCAACTGTATTTTTTAGTGACCATTCTTTATGATGGACTCTAGTTTTAATCTTTTTTGCACCTCAGCATCTCTGCATGTATATGATACATGGTAAGTTAGTAGTTAACACAATGCTTTACAGTACCAGCAACCCTGGTCCAGTTCCCACATGCTGGCTATAGGGAGTTTGTACGTTCTCCCCATGACCACATAAGTTTCCTCCAGGTGCTCTGGTTTCCTCCCACAGTCCAAAGATGTACCAGTTGGTAGGTTAATTGGTCATTGTAAATTGTTCCGTGATTAGGCTGCGGTTAAATCGGGGGATTGCTGCGTGGTGCATCTCAGAGTGCCGGAAGATAGATAAATACTTAATGATCCCAAAGGAAATTACAGTGTCACAGTAGTAGTACAAATGCACAGATCTAAATATTAGAAGAGAAGTAGAAAGAATAAAAATAAGTTACCACAAACAGTCTAACAGGAACAGCCTATTCCACGCAGAAGCTAAATAAATAAATTTTTAATTTTAAAGGCTTCATATTGGGTTACTCTGCAACTTTTTCCTCACTGCAAGAAAGATCCTGAATATTTTTTCTACGTAGAGGAATTAAAATTTTAAATAATAACCTACAGTGCAATGTTTTTGATCTCAGCTGCTGTACATCAACATTCATGTAAGGGACCACAGCTCACTTGTTTCTCTCACTCGCACTCTCTCGCTCTTTGCTTCTACCTTTGCTCTTTCCCATTCCAGTTCTTGAATCTCATCTGTTTAGCAGTTCCATCTTCTATACCCCATAAGATGCTGCTGACACATAAATATGCATTTGCCCAATGATATTTCTGTGAGAGGAGCATCCAGGATGGTGCCATTTAGTCTGCTCGTATGGATTGGGATTCCGAGTCTCCAGTGGCTATATTAGATTACAGCCAAAGGTTTTCCCTGTTAAATTTCAGAGATTATATTGCTTAGTGTTGCACCCATTGTATTATGTTCATTGGACATAAGTGTTATAAATCTCCTACAGCTGCATATTTAAGTCTCAGAAACTTCATTCATTGTAATCCTTTGTCTTGCTCACCCTGAGTATTGATGGGATATGCCTAATTTGGAGTATACTATCCAGTTTTGGTCATCCACCTACAGGAAAGATGTAAATAAGAAAGAAAAAGTGCAGAGAAAATTGGACTTGAGGACCTGAATTATAGGGAAGGGTTGAACAGGTTTGGACTTTATTCCCTGGAATGTAGGAGATGAGGGGAGATTTAATAGAGGTACACCAAATTATGAAGGGTATAGGTAGGGTCATTGCAAGCAGGCTTTTTCCACTGGGGTTGGGTGAGACTGGAACGAGATGGCATGGGTTAAGGGAGAGAGATGAAATGCTTATGGGGGACATGAGGGGGGAGCTTCACTCAAAGTGGTGAGCGTGTGGAGTGAGTGGTGAATCCAGGTTTGATTTCAGCATTTCAAAAAAAATTTGGGTAGGTATATGGATGGTAGGGGTGTGGAGGTCTATGGTCTGGGTGCAGATTGATGGGGTTAGGCAGATTAATGGGGATAGGCAGATTAATGGTTAGATGCAGTTAGATGGGCCGAAGGGCCTGTTTCTGTGCTGTAGTGTTCTGTGACTATCTAGTCATGTATCTTAATCCACAGAATGCTATTATACAAAATACTAGATGATATTTTTATGCAAATTAGAGGTGGCTTTGTAAATCCACAAAAGACATGTATAATGTTGTAATACATTACCTGATGACTGGAATTTTCAATTAGGAATAAACTTTTGTCCAGCAATTGACTTTATGAAATTGTTTATCTTGATTGTTTACTGCAGAATTAAATATAGTAAATTGGAGCTTTATTGTTGGCTACATCACAGGATTGATTGTACAAACGTAAATGCAGGGTGTTCTCTCTAATTTGTGATTTCTTTTTGTGCTTTTCTAATTGCGAATCCCAAGTAAAAGGGCAAAATAACCAGTGTTAGGAACCCCCCCCCCCCCCAAACTGGGTAATGATTGTTCGAGTGACTAATTGCAGTATTCCCGTATCATGACCTGAAAATCTGAGATACAGAATAAAATTCACTTTCATTCAACTTGCGTTGGTGGGAGAGAAATAAACCTTTTTTTGAGGTTGTATTTCTGGACTCGTATCGATGCCTGATCTTGCATTACAGAAAATCTTGACGTGGACAAATTTTTCAGGTTCACAACTACCCCATAAAGCGCCAGTACACAATGCCACTAAGGCTCACCAACGCAGTCTGAAAGTAACCCCAAAAAGCACCAGTACACAATGTCACCAAGGCTCACCAATGCAGTCTGAAGCTACCCTAGAAAGCACCAGTACACAATGTCACCAAGGCTCACCAATGCAGTCTGAAGCTACCCTAGAAAGCAACAGTACACAATGTCACCGAGGCTCAGTGATGCAGTTCGCAGCTACCCCCATAAAGCATCCGTACATGATCGCCAAGGCTCACCAACACAGTTCTTTTGGGTTAAAGGATTTAATTTGGATTTTCGAGTTATGAATGCAGTGGTATTGTTATTATTACATAAATTACATAAATTAACTGGTTAGTAAGTTAGTAACTTCAGTTAGTGTGGATTAGTGTGTAAGTTACATAACTGAAGTTAGTATGGATTAGTATGTAAGTTACATAACTTAATAACTTTAGTTACCCTTGCTGGTCTATTCTTTATGAGACATTGAGCAATTAAGAATTCTGACAGTAAGTTTTGGGGAAAATCAAAATACTTACCTTTTACCAGACTGATATGATGGGTATGTTTAATGTCTGTGGGCATATCACACTTGTCCAAGTCCAGAGTAGTTGGTAAGAGCCATAATTCAAGCCAGTCTGTGCAAAGGAACAACTGTAATCCAGAGCATAAATAATACATCTTGTAACATGACAAGTCAAGAGCATTTTACCCATTGGAGCTGAGCGAAAAGACAAACGATATTACTTTTTATCTAAAACAGATAGAACGAAGTCCTTTCGAAATGGTGAAGAGCTGGAAGAAAGAAGACTATAGAAACTTAAAGCCCCCAGTTTTGCACTAATCTGCAGGACACCTATTCATTGTAGTGCTCTTAGTCCTTCAGTATGATTGCTCATTTCTATTTTAGATAAAGCCTATCTGCTGGACTATACACTGCTATGCTGGGATCTGAGTGTGATGCCTTATTTTCTCCTGGTTCTCCAACAGCACCTCTCCATGTGTTAGCAGACAGTCTGCATCTTGTAGTGTCTCTCATTGTCTTCTGTGGGATGGGATGGAGTTTGCTGCCTCTTTTATTCCTTAGCTGAGCAGGTGTTAGCCCAGAGTTTGTTATCATAGAGAAATTTCCAGGTAACTATGAAGTCCAACCAAAAATGGAAAGACAGCAGCATCACTTCCAACAAGGGGATGTTGATGGAGATTCTCAGAACTTGTGGTCCTACAACACAGTTGCCAGCACTTGTGGAAGTACTGAGTAGTCACCTGTTTCATTTCAGCTTGCCAGTGCTAGCTCACACAGGCAACCCATATGACCAATTGCTGCAAGAAGGCAGTGGTTTGTACCAGGTTCCTGTTGCATCAGCTAGGAGGGCAGTGGTCCCCAGCAAAGTAATATTGCCATTAATGCATCTCTTTATATAAAATGATACAATTGCATCTTTTTGGAGCTGATAAAGCCATGGAAAATAGCATAGAAACAGTCTCTTTGGCCCACTGAATCTGTGCAGATCATCAACCAGCCATTCACACTAATCCATACTTATTCGCCACACATTTTTCCTCTGCCCACACTCACTATGTTTTGTATTTATGGGGGTGCACACCTTTGGTTAAACAAGCTATCAGTGTTGTTTGTAGGTGATTAAAATGCTAAAACCTGTTCCATTAATAGTATTCTAGATTTTAAGAAATAATCGCCACTAAAGACTGTAAGTACAAGTGTTTCTAATTTGTGCACACCTGGGAGCCAGGACCTAGGAAGGGTATATCAAAGGAAATGTGTAGATTTGGCAAAATGATCCCTGGGCTCTTATTAAATTGCGAGATTATACAAATTGGAGCTGTATTTGTTGAAATTTAAAGGTAGGGGTTAATTTGATGGAAATTTTCAAGATGTTATGCAAAACTGGATGTACTGAAATGATTTCTGTTGGTTGAGCAATCAATCTTAGAATAGTCTTTTTAAAAAAAAATGCCATACTTTTTCGGGTGTGAAATTTAGCACTTCCATCTGCAGAGGTTGTAAATATTGAAAACTTTTCAACAATTGAAAACTATTTGCAAATGCTGGAAATATGAAATAAAAACAAAGAATACTTCAGATTCCATGACCTGAGACATTATCTGTTTCCTTTTCCACAGATGGTTTCTGTTCTGCTAAGGGTTTCTTGCATTTTCTACCTTAAAAATGAAAATTGATTTTGGGTCAGTTGGCCTAATAATTAAGTTTAAGCCTGGGATCAATGGAATCTTGTTAACCTAACTGTAGAGTGTAGAACAGAAGATATAGGCAGGTCTATGAAGTCAATGAGCAGCATGGTGGAGATTTTGGGATCTAAGTGGCTTAGCACTAATTCTTTTCCTATTTTTAGTTGTGGAATTTGTTTAAATTATAGATTAGTATTTTCCAATCTGCTGTTTTCTCTATCTGTAGTTGCTTCAAGCTATTTCTTTAAAACATTAAAATAAATAATTAGATTTTATTTTTCTTTCCACTTGAATCCACTCTGGAATCCCCAGTTAAATAAATGAGGCACTTCTGTCAGTTCTAGCTGGCTTGTGCCAGTGGCTCCAGGTTCCCAGAATATGCATGGAGCTGGGTTCCCAGAATAATGCAGGGGATTTCCATGATTGAGCTCGAGGGATGGATTGTGATGGATTGGTGTGATAGATGCATCAGCATCTGTCGGTCAACTTATCCTGGGTTCAGAGCAGTTTTTCGCACCTTAATGCTGAACAGCCAGCCACAGTTAGATTCACCCCAGTTCTAGTGTTTTTGATCTGAAACATTAATTCTGATTCTCTTCCCACAGGTGTGTATCTCCAGTATGTCCTGTTTGTATTTTAGAATACCAGCTTATGCGGTTTAAAAAATATATATTTTTTTATTCCATTGGAGTTCTTTATTTCACTTCAGGCTGACAAAAACCAACATGTACATAATTTGCACTTCACTTATCTTTGAAGAAAGTAGGTTCAGAATTATCTTGGTGACCACCCAGAACCAGTTCAGTTTTACTCCCTTTAGATTTGCATTACTGCATAGCAAAAACATTATGTTGGAGGCATGTCAAGCCAAATATGTCAGGAGAGAAAGAGTCAATATTTGAAAATATTTGGACATCATTAGAATGCTGTGGAGGTTAAGTGATTGAGTATGTTTAAAGTTGAGGTTGAAAGGTTCTTGATTTGTAAAGGTGTCAAAGGTTATGGAGAGAAAGGAGAATGGGGTTGAGAAGAATAATAAATCAGCTATTGTGAAATGATGGAGCAGTCTCAATGGGCCCAATAGCCTAATTCTGCTCCTATGTCATATGGTCTTTTTGAATTGGGGATATCTTTTATTGAATTATTTTCTTCTCCTTTTTCTTTGTTTTCCAATAAATGGTCCGTATATGTATGAGTTGTTCCTCTGAGACTTTTGAAGATTATGAAAACTAAAGAGTTATGGAATAAAATGTCATTTAGCATTTTTGGATGTGTCTTTGGCCTACAGAGCTGGGAATTAGATGGCTATAATTTGAACAATCATTGGGATTTGAAATGAGAACAATGGAAAACATACTTGTGTGCATTTGTGAAGGAGAAGGCTGTTATTTTTATTAGTGTTTCGTTAGTGAATAGATGAGCTTCTGATGGGTATTTAAAGATATTCTGATTGAAATTCTTTTGTTTCTGTAGTGGAATGGAAGTGGGAGTGTGAAATTCATATTTCTGTACTGCACAGCATTTTCCTCATCCTGACAGGGGTACTACTTATCACCATCATTTTCAATTTGCCTACTGTTGACTTCCATCTGAGCTTGGAAATTGTGGCCACATGGGTAAAGACTGGAAGTAATTTTGGTGTGTGTGCAGTGCATCCATAAATTAGTAATTGTAGGAAAAAGAATTGAATATGAGATTGAGTATTCTCTGTAGATGAACTATAAGAAGTAAAATCTATTTTACAAAATCAACAGAAGTTTTCTGTTCAAATTTATAAAGCTTTTTATAATAATTCAAGAGTTGCTGTTATACCTTAATTAAAATCCAGTTATTGCAAGGTCTGAATCATTACGTTTATCTTTCTCTCTGCTGAGTGCAATCATATTAATAGTGGAAATGTGTTTTCTTTTGGTACATCCATGGCTCGTCAAATGTTGAAATGTTTTTAATATTCCTTTAATTTCCAGTGAGTGATAGTGCAGAGTGCATGATCAAGAACTGAAATGTTTGAATTTGGAAAAATTACAGTGGTTTAATAGAATGGTTTCTGTGGAAGACTGCTAATGTGGCGTGTAAAGATGGGACAGATGGTCCACCAATGCAGAACAATGGTTGAAAACAATAAGACCAAAAGCTGAAGTAAGTTGAGAAGTAGTAATTAGACAGCTGGATTTGAAGAAATGGGAAGGGTGGTTTTTAAGTTTTTAATGTTCATGTTTCAGTAACACAATTCCAGCGTATAAAATACTACTTCAGCATTATCAAATAGACCAAGAAAAGACAAATTGCAGAAGGTCAATCACAAACAAGAGAAAATCTGCAGATGCTGGAAATCCAAGCAACACATGGTTTTAATGAGCCCCTAAAATGGGTTTTGATAGTTATCAAAGAGCTTAGGACTAGGATGGCTGAATGCCTACTTGCCATTGATGAGGTACAAGAATTCAAGTTACCGATTAAAAGATGATTGAGGTACAAACCCGTCTCTGCTCACTGCTCTGTTAGGAACCTGACTTAGAGGCTTGCCTCTCTTCTAGTGCCCACCTACAATGAAGCAGTTGGTTTTAAAAACGGAAACATGAGGAAATCTGCAGATGCTGGAAATTCAAGGAACACACACAAAATGCTGGTGGAACGCAGCAGGCCAGGCAGCATCTCTGACTATCACTTCTTTCAGTTAGTCCTGACGAAGGGTCTTAGCCCGAAACGTCGACTGTACCTCTTCCTATAGATGCTGCCTGGCCTGCTGCATTCCGCCAGCATTTTGTGTGTGTTGCATGAAGCAGTTGGTGATTTTTTTCGTTGCTACATGGCTTGCTGTAGTGTGAGCCACTGAGCTAAAGTATGGTAGCTGTTTAGGTGGGCTGGAGAGAGTGGTCACTTAGTATTGATTTCTAGGGATTACAACTGCATCTGTTAAGCACAAGACGTAGGAGCAGAATTAGGCCATTAGGACCATTGAATCTGCTCTACCATTTGGTCATGGTTGATTTAGACACAGTGAGTATGGACCTTTACAGGGGACTGGCAGCAGCTGCTCCATGGAATCATACAGTGGATAAACAGGCCCTTCAGTGCACCTTGTCTATGCTCACCATCTGGTACCCAAAAGTGCTAATCCTATTTACATTTAGTCCATAATAGTCAATTGTCTTGGTGAAATATCTTTTCCTCAAATCTCCTCTAACCTTCCTTAATCTTTATCTTGAAACTATACTGTCTTGTTTTGGCAATCTTATGGGGAAATGTAACTTGCCATCCTCCCTATCTACGCCACTCATTATTTTATATACAGGTCGACCTTCACTAATCCAACTACGTGTAATCTCGTTCCTTCGATAATCCGGCACTAATTATGCTTAATATGATCCTTCTGTAATTCAGCATTTTCACAGTCTGGCACTCCTCAGGTCCCAATGGTGCCGGATTAGTGAAGGTTAGCTATTGCTTAATGTGATCCTTCTGTAATTCGGCATTTTCACTAATCCGGCACCCCTCAGGTCCCAATGGTGCCGGATTAGTGAAGGTCGACCTGTACCACAACTGTGCATAATACTTCAATTGTAGCTTTAGTAAAGTGCCATGACTAATGAAGCCTATCGTCCTGTATGCCTTTTTCCACCAGCTTAATTACCTGTGTTGCTACCTTTAGGAATTTTGAACATGTATCTCAAGATCCCTTGTGCCCTATCATTAATAATGTACTCTGATTAGACCTCACAAAATGATTGAATTGAATTAACTTTATTTTTTACATCCTTCACATACATGGAGTAGAATTTTTTACGTTACATCTCTGTTTAAATGTGCAATGTGCAATCATAGCAATTTATAATAATAAATAAACAGTCAGTGTAACATAGAATACACTCAAGTCAGCGTGAGTTAATCAGACTGATGACCTGGTGGAAGAAGCTGTCCCGGAGCCTGTTGGTCCTGGCTTTTATGCTGCTGTACTGTTTCCTGGATGATAACAGCTGGGATAGATTGTGGTTGGGGTGACTCGGGTCCCCAATGATCTATGGGCCCTTTTTACACACCTGTCTTTGTAAATGTCTTGAATCATGGGAAGTTCACAACTGCAGATGCACTGGGCTGTCCACACCATTCTCTGCAGAGTCCTGCAATTATGGGAGGTACAGTTCCCATACCAGGCAGTGATGCAGCCAGTCACCCTCCTTGCCAAAATCTCACCTTTTGAGACTACCTTAGAGATCTGCTGCCACAACTTATTTTTAAATTGCCTGCACCCAATCAGCTTTCTCATCACTTTCTATTGCATGTTTGGACACTCACTTAATAATTTAGGAATATCTATTGAATTGCAAGTTAGCTGTATTATTAGTTTGATTTCACTTACAAAATAGGGAAGTTCTATTATTTTATGCATTCTTTCACTTTCTAGTAGAATACAGGTTTCCCCCGCCATCCGAAGGTAGAGCGTTCCTATGAAACGGTTTGTATGCCGAAATGTCGTAAAGCGAAGAAGCAATTACGATTTATTTATATGGGAAAATTTTGTGAGCGTTCGCAGACCCAAGAATAACCTACCAAATCATGCCAAATAACACATAAAACCTAAAATAACAAACATATAGTAAAAGCAGGAATGATATGATAAATACACAGCCTATATAAAGTAGAAATACTTTTCCACAATCATTACTGAACTGATCTCCGTAGCGAAAATCTCATGCAAGCACCGTCGGCAGAAAATCTCACGCAAGCGCTGTTGGCAAAAACACGGCGCAAGTGCTCTCCAGTAACCTTTAAGCTGTGAAGCTGCCAAATCTACCAAATAACACGTAAAAATACACAGCCGATATATAGTAGAAATAATGTATGTACAGTGTAATATCACTTACGGGAATTGGGAAGACAGCTTGCTGAGCACACTGATGATGGTGTGTTGACTGAGTCGTCGCAGGTTGGGGTGGTGCAGTGGCCCCCACCCTCCAGGCCACCGAGCGATACACTGCCACGAAGCATGCAGGAATGCAGCGGCAGCCGGGAGGTACACAGCACATCTTTAAGAAAAAAGCCAAAATAAACAAGCTAATTAATTAGGTGCCGCCCAACACGTAATTGTCGGCCCAGATCAATGCTGATTTCCGATTGCGTTGTCCCTGATCTGGGCTGACAATTACGTGTCGGTGGCACCTAATTAATTAGCATGTTTATTTCAGCTTTTTTCTTAAAGATGTGCTGTGTGTCTCCCGGCTACCGTTGCATTCTCCGCGGATTGGTATCTGTCCTGGGGGTTGGGGTGGTGGGACACTGGGGTTTCCATTAGAGCAGGCAGCTCTTCTTCTTCTATCTCTGCCTGCCTCGATGTCGAAGGTTGAGCTTCGTCGTCTGCTGTGGCTGATGTGGAAGGCTTGCTTGACTGCTGAGCCTCGCGCATTTTTCTATCACACAGTTCTTTAATAAGGATTCAAACCATCCTGCAAATATCTCCTAAACTGATGTACCCTTTCAAAATTAAAGTCGTACTTTATCATTACTCATTCGGTTTCAATTGTTATCCTTTTTTCTTCCAATTGCATCAGCTCTTCATCTGTCAGTTCTTGGTGATGGGATGCCAAAACCTCTTCAACATCATGTTCGTCAGCTTCCTCAAGCCAAACTCACTTTGTCCTTACTTCATTCACCACGATCAAAACGCTTAATTATGTCTAGTTTTACCGTAAGTGTAACACCCTTACGTGCTCTTTCAGGCTTTTCCGATACCATAGAACTCATCTTGCAAACGGCTGCTCACAGGCATCTGTTAAAGCAATGCCGTTCTGAATCCAGGGCAGAGGGGCTGCTTGGGGCGTGCGCTGCCTTTTATCGCGCGCTGAATTTTTTTTCGTAACAGTGAAAACACCTTCTGAAAGCGAAAGCAGGGTACTAATGTAGGTCTTTCGTAACAGTGAGGTTTTGTAAAGCGAATGTTCGAAAAGCAGGGGACACCTGTATAGTGTTAGCTGGTATGTGTACAGAATAGTCTGAACATTGAGGCTTGTCATTTATTAAATAACTATCCTGGGACTTTTGAACTGCTTGAAGATTTATGTTGATTGGGAAGAATTTGGATGTGTCTCAAGGTACCTGTTTTTCAAGATGTTTTGTGTGTCAGTTTGCCTGCTGTGCTGAAGACATCTGCTTAGGTGAGAGATACAAATTTGGCAATGTTCTCCCTCCCTTCCCCTCCCTACTCTCTGCAAGTCTCTGCATGGTCTGGCTTCCTGAGATCACAGTTAGTAAACCATTTCTTGATCATTGCTTTCCTCTTCTTGTTATATCTGGGTTATGTCTACAGATAAGCAGAGGCTTGTAAAATAATGAATTTTACATTTTGTGTTTTTTAAAAAGAGAAAACTTAGATAAGAACTTATTACATTCTGTCTATGTGCTAGAACACATTTTTGTACCCCTGTTGAAACATGCCTGCAGTCTTTGAAAAATCAGTTTTAGAAATGTTATCGTTTAAGTAGAACTATGCTTATGCATCGTGCGCTTGGCACAAAACAATTGTTTTTTTTCAATTATTCAATCCGTTCTTCAATAAGTGATGTTAAATGCAGTGTCCTGCATTGTTCTGGAGTAAAATTTGTGACAGAATGCTGTGAAAGATTGGAACAAAGTCCTCATTTCTTTGGTATAAGTAATAGAAGTATATTTTGGGTTGTTTTAACCGACCTACTATCATACTACTTTGAGTTGTTTAATACTAGCGTGTATGTGTGGCACATTTAATGTACACTTAACTGTCAATTTATTATTATTAATGGAAATTTCTACAAGGACCTGGTGGAATTTATTCTTATGTTTTTAACATAATATGGTTTTACAACATAGAACAGTTCAGTACAGAAACAGGCCTTTCAGCCACCATATCTATGCCAACCATGATGCTAGTCTACTGATTCCCAGATGACTGCATGTGATCTGTATCCCACTATCTGTCTGTATAAACACTTCTTAAATATTGGTATTGTATCTGCTTCTACCACTCCCCTGGCTCCATACTCCAGAAACCTACCACACTGTTTGTGTAAAATTTTATTAAAAAACTTAACTTTCACATTTCCTTTAAAGTTTACCATCCCATTCTCATCTTACATATTTGTCAGGTTGCCTCTCCAGAGATAACACTCCAAATTTGTCCAACATAGCTAATACTCTCCAATTCAGACAACAACCTTCTCCAAAGCTTCCATGTCCTTCATGTAATGTAGTGACCAGAATTGCACATAACACTCCAAATGTATCAGCGTTTTATCAGCTACAATGTGACTCCCAACTTTTAGACTTGATGCCCTGACAATGAATCCTTGCATACCAAATGATGCTTTTACTGATCCCTGGTTTACAATTTCATGTTGTTTCCCACTCACTGCCTCCTGCTTGTCTGCCATTCCTTTATCCATGCCAGTATCTTCCTTGTAATGCCATAGGATTTTATCTTGTTAAGCAGCTTCATGTGGCACCTTATTAAATGTCATCTTCATTCTTCTCTTAAGGTCTGCATTAAGTGCAGCTTGTACAGTATATCTTTTTACTTCATTTGGTTACATGTCAGCCATAACCTAAAAGAACTTCCTTTACTCAAAAATCATTGTGTATTTTTTAGCCAAGTATTTACGTATTTGAATTTTATTGTACTTTCAATTATGAGGCTGACTCATAATTAGTTTATTGTAACAAATAGTATATTGACATGAATAGTATATTAAGACCTGGTTCAAAAATAAAAATGTGTAACTGTGCGATGTATAGGTTGGCAGTGCTTAAATGGTTGTCTTTTTTTTACATAATTGCTGCCTGATTATGACCTTTTGCCTATTTGTGACTAAGAGTAATCATTATCATTCTGTCAATGGAAACAAGTAATGCAAAAGAACGGGAGAAATAAATAATAGAAAAGTTAAAATACAGAACAAGTATAAACTTGAGTAACCAGGAAGATTTTGCAGAGTACTTTCTGTCTGGATCTGCCAGTTTGAGTTTTGAAATTAATGAAATTGATTTGCTCCAGGCTACTGTGGGAGGCCAGGGAGGAGATTGCTGAGCCTCTGGCAATGATCTTTGCATCATCAATGGGGACGGGTGAGGTTCTGGAGGATTGGAGGGCTGCAGATGTTGTTCGCTTATTCAAGAAAGAGAGCAGAGGTAGCCCAGGAAATTATAGACCAGTGAGTCTTACCTCAAAGTTGGTAAGTTGATGGAGAAGATCCTGAGAGGCAGGATTTATGAACATTTGGAGAGGCATAATATGATTAGGAATAGTCAGCGTGGCTTTGTCAAAGGCACGTCGTGCCTTACTAGCCTGATTGAATTTTTTGAGGATGTGACTAAACATATTGATGAAGATAGAGCATTGTAGAGTATATGGATTTCAGCAAGGCATTTGAGAAAGTACGGAGGCATAGGATCCAAGGGGACCTTGCTTTGTGGATCCAGAATTGGCTTGCTCACAGAAGGCAAAGAGTGGTTGTAGATGGGTCACATACTACATGGAAGTTGGTGACCAGTGGTGTGCCTCAGGGATCTGTTCTGGGACCTCATCTCTTCATGATTTTTATAAATGACATGGATGAGGAAGTGGAAGGATGGGTTAGTAAATTTGCTGATGACAGAAAGGTTGGGGGTGTTGATAGTGTGGAGGGCTGTCAGAGGTTACAGTGGGACATTGGTAGGATGCAAAACTGGGCTGAGAAGTGGCAGATGGTGTTCAACCCAGATAAGTGTGAGGTGGTTCATTTTGGTAGGTCAAATATGTTGGCAGAATATGGTATTAATGGTAAGGCTCTTGCAGTGTGGAGAAGCAGAGGGATTTTGGGGTCTGTGTCCATAGGGCACTCAAATCTGCTGCGCGGTTTGACTGGTTAAGAAGGCATAGGGTGCATTGGCCTTCAACCATGGGATTGAGTTCAGGAGCCAAGAGGTAGTGTTACAGCTGTATAGAACCCTGGTCAGACCCCGCTTGGAGTACTGTGCTCAGTTCTGGTCACTTTACTACAGGAAAGATGTGGAAACTATAGAAAGGGTGCAGAGGAGATTTAGAAGGATGTTGCCTGGATTGAGGAGCATGCCTTATGAGAATAGTTTGAGTGAACTTGGCCTTTTCTCCTTGGAGCGACAGATGATGAGAGGTGACCTGATAGAGGTGTATAAGATGATGAGAGGCATTGATCATGTGGATAGTCAGAGGCTTTTTCCCAGAGCTGAAATGGCTAACACGAGAGGGCACAGTTTTAAGGTGCTTGGAAGTAGGTACAGAGGGGATGTCAGGGGTAAGTTTTTTTACACAGAGTGTTGAGTGTGTGGAATGGGCTGCCGGCGACTGTGGTGGAAGCGGATACAGTAGGGTCTTTTAAGAGGCTCCTGGATAGGTACATGGAGCTTAGAAAAATAGAGGGCTGTGGGTAACTCTAGGTAATTTCTAAATTAAGTACATGTTTGACACAGCTGACGGGCCTGTATTGTGCTGTAGGTTTTCTATGTTTCTGTGATGTGATGCAATGACATTTCTATAAAGTTATTTTACTTTTATATAAAAGATAAGTAATTTATTTTTTGTTTTTATCTTTTTTTAGATTTGTATATAGGGGAACTCATTTCATATGGCTACCTCTAGCAAGCGAAGAGACTCGATTGAACAGCAGACTAGCACAAAAGGTAGAACACTAATGTGCTTTGAATAACATCCTTTTCCTGTATTCCTGCATTTTCTGCTATGCTTTGTCACCCAGTGCTGTGAAGATTTTGTATTATGTCTATTTGGAAGTGTATTTGCACCTTTTTAAAATACATTCTACTTTTTTTATGTATGTATCTGCCTTCCTATTTAAATATTTCAGCGCTAGCTACTTCAAATATTTTGCGGTCGTGATTTCTACATGAGGAATCAAAAAATGGGTATCTCTTAAAATCTTTATCAAATTCCTTATTGAATTTATTAGTGACTAATCTGCATCTTTCCCAGAAATTTGAAGCACCTCATTGTTCTCTGTAAGTATAACCTGTTGATGCCCTTCATAATTTAAAAAAAAATCCATTTTGCATTGCCTCAATGTTTTGGAAAAAGACTGTTCAGTCTTTGCTAGAAGATGTATAATTAATATTCCATAATTTGTAGAACATCTAGTGATGTATCCTCTGAGATGCTTATTTCAGCAGAGGATTATTTCACTGTTCTCTAATTTGAAAAAACATAAAATGCTATAAATGCCCAGCAGGTCAGGTAGTATCTGGAGAGAAAATAATCTAATATTTTAGGTTGATAATTGATCTTTATGACTAGGTAAAGTTAGAAATCAAGTATAACACATTCCACAGAATTGGGAGAAATGATAAGAATAAAGAAAATTGTAGAGATTGACATTGTAGAGACTAAGAAACTGAATGGCACAAATTGGTGGCTGAGGCTGAGAAAGGCTTGATGAACTAGCAGCTGATCTGTCTGGAAAAGATGCAATTACAAGATGAATAAAGATGAGGGAGATGCTCTTCCACTTCCTCATTTTGCCAGCCTAATTTCTTCCCATCTTTTGGGGGTTCTGACATAGCAGGATATTTAATGCTGGACACCTTGACCAAATGGATCTTGTCATTTGAGTGAAGACAATGAAGAGAAGGCAATTTGTTATTGAGCATTGAAGCTGAGAATAGTCAACTTCCAATAACTACTCCAAAAAACTTGAAAGAACTTTACAGGTGAGGACCTCGATACAATAACTATCACTAAAGAGGTAGTGTTGAGCAAACTTGTGGGCCTAAATATAGGGAAGTCCCCTGCTCCCAGGGGACTGAAAGAAATAGCAGGGGTTATAGTTGAGACTTTGATAATTTATCAAAATTCTCTGGGCAAGTCCAGGCAGATTGGAAGAAGGTGAAAGTCATACCACTGTTCAAAAAAGGATATAGGCAAAAGGCATTTAATGATAGGCCAGTTAGTTTCATATCTGTAGTTGGGAAAATGCTTGAAGCTATCATTAAAGAAGAATAGCGAGGCATCTGGAAAGAAATGGGCAGACGCAGCATGGATTTAATCAAGGTAGGTCCTGTTTGACAAACTTACTGAAGTTCTTTGAGGATATAACAAACACCATGGATAGAGGGGGAACAGATGGATGTTATTTACTTGGATTTCCGGAAGGCGTTCGATAGAATGCCACATAATAGACTTATTCATAAGATAAGGATGCATAGGGTTGGGGGTAATGTATTAGCGTGGATAGAGAATTGGTTAACCAATAGAAAGCGGAGTATTGGGATACATGGTTGTTTCTCTGGTTGGCAATCACTGGTAAGTAGTGTGTCGCAGGGTTCGGTGCTGGGCCTGTAACTGTTAACGATATACATTAACGATCTAGAAGAGGGAACTGACTGTAGTTTATCTAAGTTTGCTGGTGACACTAAGTTGAGTGGAAAAGCAACTTGTGCAAAGAAAACAGTCTGCAGAGAGATGTAGATAGGTTAAGTGAGAGGGCAAGGGTCTGGCAGATGGAGTACAATGTTGGTAAATGCGAGGTCATCCACTTTGGAAAGAAAACTGGAAGAGCAGATTATTCCTTAAATGGTAAAAGATTGCAACATGCTGCTGTGCAGAAGGACTTGGGAGTGGTTGTGCATGAATCACAGAAGGTTGGTTTGCAGGTGCAGCAGGCTATCAAGAATGCAAATGGAATGTAGGCCTTCATTGCTAGAGGGATTGAATTTAAGAGCAGGGAGGTTATGTTGCAACTGTATAGGGTACTGGTGAGGCCACACCTGGAGTACTGCCTGCAGTTCTGGTCTCCTTACTTGAGGAAGGATAAATACGACTTTGGAGGCAGTGCAGAGGAGGTTCACCAGGTTGATTCCAGAGATGAGGGGGGTTAAGCAATGAGGAGAGCTTGAGTCGCCTGGGACTGTACTCGCTGAAATTCAGAAGGATGAGAAGAGATCTTGTAGAAACATATAAAATACAGGCAGAAAAGTTGTTTCCACTGGTAGGTGAGACTAGAACTAGGGGATATAGCCTCAAGATTCGGGGGAGTAAATTTAGGATGGAGATGAGGAGGAACTGCTTTTCCCAAAGAGTGGTGTATCTGTGGAATTCAATACCCAATGAAGCAATGGAGGCTACCTCAGTAAATATATTTAAGACAAAGTTGGGCAGATTTTTGCATAGTAGGGTAATTAAGGAACATGTGGAAAAGGCAGGTAGGTGGAGATGAGTCCATGGCCAGATCAGCCAGGATCTTATTGAATGGCAGAGCCGGCTCGACAGGCCAGGTGGCCGACTCCTGCTCCTCTTTCTTATGTTCTTATGTTGTTATGTTCAGATTTATTCTCCTTCTGTTATAGAGTTCAATATTAAAGCAAAATAAACTGGGACTAGTCTGAAATATGCCTCACCTTTATCTTTGCTAGTGTTGGTGTAGGCAATGATAAACTTTAATGTGTGAATAAGACCAGACTTGGGCAGATATTATGATTTTTTTTCTAATCTTCCCTTCAAAAACTGCCATGCTTCTGAGCTATCTTTTTCAAAATTAATTACGCGGGCTATAAATGGAAAGTACTTCAACAGTTTTCATTTCATGAATAATGCATGTGTTCCAATAAATTTAATATTTTGTATATATAATTAGTGTCATACAAAGATATTGAGAATATTTTCCAAATTAATGACTCCTAGTTCGATCTTTTCTCATCTATAAAAGCGAACATCTGAACTAGGTACATAAATATTTAATAGTCACTGATAAATGTTGAATTTAGAAGTTTCTGGAAAGTGATTAAAAAATGTGAAATTTGTACTAGAGTGAATAGTTGGGTAACAGCACAGGCAGATTTAGCAAGAGTCAAATCTCGAAGTAAGTGTATTATCAAAGTACAACCGTGAGATTCATTTTCTTGTGGGCATACTCAATAAATCCAATAACCATAATAGAGTCAATGAAAGACCGCAGCACAGGGCGGACACCCAGTGTGCAAAAGACAACAATCTGTGCAAGTATAAATCTACAATAATAATAAATAGGTAGGCAATAAATACTGAGAACATGAGA
This sequence comes from Mobula hypostoma, assembly GCF_963921235.1. Taxonomy (NCBI): domain Eukaryota; kingdom Metazoa; phylum Chordata; class Chondrichthyes; order Myliobatiformes; family Myliobatidae; genus Mobula; species Mobula hypostoma. Next base: position 34,368,159 of record NC_086122.1, read on the forward strand.
TGAAGAGTCCTTGAAAGCGAGTCCATAGGTGTGGGAACATTTCAGTGATGGGCAAGAGAAGTTATCCCTTGTGCTTCAAGAGCCTGATGGTTGAGGGGTAATAATCGTTCCTGAACCTGATGGTGTGAGTCCTGAGGCTCCTGTACCACTTTCCTGATGGCAGCAGCGAGAAGAGAACATGACCTGGGTGGTGGGATCCCTGATGATGGATGCTGCTTTCCTGCAACAACGCTTCATGTAGATGTGCTTAATAGTGGGGAGGGCTTTAGCTGGCATGGATTGGGCTATATCCACTACTTATTGTAGGATTTTCTGGTGATGGGCATTAGTGTTTCTATACCAGGCTGTGATGAAGCCAGTAAATGTATTTAAAATATATATATTTAAATGAAGGGATTTCAGTGAGATCAGATGGTGGAAAGGGATTTGGATTAGCAACACTGGTGTAAAAATCCAACATTTCATTATGATGCAATAAATACTAATAGATACAGGTTGGTGTTGTTGCTGAGAAAATCTGTACCACAAATTCTGCTAATATCTCTATGACTCGGCTTATTTTGTCAAAAGTGAAACAGTAATTATAGGTATGGTGCTGGTGATTGATGTGATATACTGATGAAGGCTTGTGTAAATGTTTTTTCCAGCATTCTCAGAGTGCTGCATTGGGTGAGTCATTTAGTAAAGAAGAGTGGAGTTGTTTTCATTGTGTTATCCCACTTCAATAAAAGAAACAATTCTTGGAATGGAGTTTCATATTTTACAATGTGTTGCGAGAGGGTGCATTTTATTTATATCTGCTTAGTGCTACTGTTGGGTTGTACAGTAATAAGGGATTTTTTTGTGTAGATACTTGTTGCATTTCAGTTTAAGGCATGTAGCATATTTCACTTTGCCTCCCCCCACCCACCATTCAATTTTGTGTGCAAATATTTTTTTCAGCCTGGTAAATTTTCTCTCTCAGTATCAAAGGTTTACATGTCTAATGGCACTGATAGAAAATGGCTAACAGCAGGATGGCAGACAACTAGGTTAAAACTTTTACCGTCCGGCACTGCTTGCTAATGGGCTCGTAACAATGTGTCTTAGTATTAGTAAAACTGTGTTAAGTGGGGATCTTATGTTGCAGCAGAAAATTGATAGTTAGCCCATGAGTATTTGTCAAGAATGCAAGCTTGAGTGTGAAATTCATATCTGGTTAGGATAAAGTGCATATTGCAATGTCCAAATTATTCTGATTTAAGAGTATACCAAGGGTACCAGCAGCCACTGGCTACTTAGAAATTGAAAGTGCCTAGGAGCACTGCATTATTAATTTTTGATTTGGTTTGGATTCTTGAAGAGCAACTTGATTTTAGACCTTACAATAAGCAAGGTGCAAACATAGAAAAAATATCCCAAATTCCAGTAATGAGCTGTCTGTGACCACCTGTGATAGTAACAAGTGTTGGCAAAATCAAAATCAAAATGGGTAGATTCTGGAGAAAACTTTTAACAGGTTTGCACAAAGGGAAGTCATAGTTATTAGAAGATGGGGTAGATTTCCCAACCTTTTTTATGCCATGGACCCCTACCATTAATCAAGGTGCATTGATGGTCTGTGAGCTTTTTTGGGGCACTATCCAAAGCTGGACCATTTTAGGTTACTTCAGAAGTGAAATACAGTTTTCAACTGCATTTGCAGTATATAATGAGAATCTCTGTCTATAGATAGCAAGACCGAGAAGTAATTCAAGTATGGGCTGATCAGTGTAAAGTAGCACTTAGTCACATAGACGTCAAGCAGTAACTTCACAAGCAAAAGAGATTCAATGACACTAACCTTTTCAAATTCCTAAAAATATCTGAGGGGTCATCATTAAGCAGAAACATAGCTGAACCACCCATTTCAATACTATTGCTATAAGAGCAAGTCAGATGCTAGGTTTTCTGGAGCAGATCTTGTGTCTCTTGATTCTAAAAGGATTTCCACCATTCACAAAACAAGGGTTATGCAGGTGCAACAAGTGATTGGGAAAGCTAATAATATTAATCATTGTTAGGGGAATTAACTTTTAAGGTAAGGTGAATGTGGTTCAGTTATTATAGGGCTGTGAGACCATATTTGAAGTATTGGTCTCCTTGATTAAGGAAGGATGCTAATGCATTGGGAGCAATTCAAAGATTTCCTGGTTATCTTGTGAGGAATAGTTGATCTTGCTGGGCTTGTATATAGTTGAGTTTAAGGATCTTACCCTCCTCTTCTAATGGGTCTTGTGGTGGAGGAGAAACCTGTTTTACCGGAATGTTTCCATGCACCTTAAACATACATTCATTCCACTACTGGCATAAAGAGGCTCTATTGTTTAACATCTATAAAATCTACTGCACTTACTCAACAAGGCTCTTCTAGCAGAAATTCCCAAACTTCAAGCTGAAATAAGACAAGGAAATTTTGAACATATTCTCCTCGAACTGTATACTGTCTGTGCTTGGAATTACAGTGGATACTGGTTAATTGGGCCATTAGTTAATTGGGGAAGCTGCTTATTTGAGACAACAATTAAAGAACAAAAACTAATCAAGAAAATAGCTGGGATTCCTTTCGATTATTTTCGACACTGTAGTGCTTAATTGGGACAGGGGACTGTTGGCGAACAGTTTCTAATTAGCATCAATGACATGCACTTGTGTGGCTGCTAGACATTACATCATGCTTAAAATGAATAGTTTTTTAAAATAACATCAGTTGCAAGTGTTTGCGTTCAAAAAGCAGTGATTTTTGTCACTGATAGTTTAATGAAAAAGAAACAGCAAGACAATTCAAAACTATTTTGTTCATTGATTTCAAACATTCAGGCTTGGAGATGCCAGATGTGGCCCTGGGTGAAAATAACAATTTCACTACTTCAACAGATTAGGAACTATGAAGAATTTGAAGGTATCAGTAATCACCTTGAATATTAGAATGAAAATGAAGATTTGGAGAATGCAATTATCGAAAACATTGTGTGAAAGCAGTCAACTTAGCTGCCTGCACTAATTTTCATCATTTACAGTCAAAAGAACACAGCAGTGCACACTGGCATGGTTCCTCTGTCGATACAGTTTTATAGTACCGTAGAAGTATTGATAGTCTTCTAGTTTGTTCTGTTTTTCTGTTAAATCTGTTTATACATTAACTGCCCTCTCTTTGCTCAACTTAATTCCTTTTAATGCCCCTCTCCAAATTTCTGTGATAATGTAGGGTCTCTGGTATTTTCAGTTCTTAAACCTGGCATGTCACTTTTCTATTTAAACCTAGCTGTCAGTCTTCCAAGATTGCTTGAACCTGGTTTTTCCTTTCACCATTACAGTCGTACATTGGCTCTGAACTCTCATTTTGTTTTCAAGTAACTCTTGAGTGGTTAAATGTAGACTAACCTGGAAATAACTCCTCCCGAACATTTTTCTTGTTCCTGTGTCATCTTATTGAAACTGGCCTTCCCCCAATTCAAAGCCTTAGTTTCCAATCTATCCTTTTCCTGTAAACATTAAAACCTATGAGTTATGGCCACTACCTCTGAAATGCTCTCTTACTGACACTCCCTCCTGGCTTGTATTAGTTCTTCCCCTTCTCTGGTCAGGCCATCTATGTATTAGCTCAAAGAGTTCTCTGGAATGCACTTCAAAATTTCTGCATATCCTCTCCCCCACCACGTGCACGCACGTGTACACATGCACTAAGAGAAGCCAACTTTGTATTTCTGTGCAACACACATCAAAGTTGCTGGTGAACGCAGCAGGCCAGGCAGCATCTATAGGAAGAGGCGCAGTCGACGTTTCAGGCCGAGACCCTTCGTCAGGACTAACTGAAGGAAGAGTGAGTAAGGGATTTGAAAGCTGGAAAGACTGGGAGACCGCTTCGCTGAACATCTACGCTCTGTCCGCCAGAGAACGCAGGATCTCCCAGTGGCCACACATTTTAATTCCACATCCCATTCCCATTCTGACATGTCTATCCACGGCCTCCTCTACTGTAAAGATGAAGCCACACTCAGGTTGGAGGAACAACACCTTATATTCCGTATGGGTAGCCTCCAACCTGATGGCATGAACATTGACTTCTCTAACTTCCGCTAGGCCCCACCTCCCCCTCGTACCCCATCTGTTACTCCTTTTTATGCACACATTCTTTCTCTCACTCTCCTTTTTCTCCCTCTGTCCCTCTGAATATACCTCTTGCCCATCCTCTGGGTCACCCCCCCCCGTCTTTCTTCCTGGACCTCCTGTCCCATGATCCTCTCGTATCCCCTTCTGCCTATCACCTGTCCAGCTCTCGGCTCCATCCCTCCCCCTCCTGTCTTCTCCTATCATTTTGCATCTCCCCCTCCCCCTCCAGCTTTCAAATCCCTTACTCACTCTTCCTTCAGTTAGTCCTGACGAAGGGTCTCGGCCTGAAACGTCGACTGCGCCTCTTCCTATAGATGCTGCCTGGCCTGCTGCGTTCACCAGCAACTTTGATGTGTGTTGCTTGAATTTCCAGCATCTGCAGAATTCCTGTTGTTTGTATTTCTGTGGTTTGTTTTCATTATATACTTCTTTATCTCCCACTGATTGATTGGAGGCCTATAGAATATGCAAAGTGATCGCCCTCCTTTTTCTTTCTAAGCTCTGTGGCCATGTTGCCACATTTGAAGAACTTTCTTCAATATTATTTATTCTTACTGCGGTAATAGTTTCCTGAATTGTAGAACATAGAACAGTATAGCACAGGAACAGGCTATGTGCATTAGAATGTTGTGCTAAACCAACTAAAAACCAACTGAACATCAAAACACTAATTCCTCCTACCTACACAATGTCTATATCCTTCCATCTTCCTGACGTCCGTGTGCCTATCCAACGTCTCTTAAAAGCCTCTAATGTATTTGCCTCTACCACAATACCAGGCAGTGCATTTCAGGCATCCGTGGCCCTATAATTCATGCCCCTCACATCCCCCTTGAACCTGTCCCCTCTTGCCCTCAATGCCTTCCCACTGGTATTAGACATTTCAGTCCTTGGAAACAGATACTCTCTGTTCACTCTGTCTATGCCTCTCATAATCTTGTGAACTTCTTTCAGATTTCTCCTCAGCCTCTGGCACTCCAGAGAAAACAACCCAAGTTTGTCCAACCTCTGATAATAGCACATGCCCGCTAAACCATATAGCACCTTCTCCAAAGCCTCAACATCCTTCCTATCGTATCATGGGGCAACCAGAACTGTGTGTAATGCTGCAGCCTAACCAGATTTTCATAAAGTTACAACATAATAACGTAATCCTATCTCTTACCAACCCACCATTACCACTGAATCTTTGGTTGCCAGTTTTTTTCCATCATTTAGCCGTGTTTCTATAAAAATGTTAATGTCATAGTTCCTCTGTGTTAATCAATAATGACATTTCATTTGCCTGTCAGACTGCTCAGCTCCCCAGGTAAATTATTTTCCTGAGTCATGCAGAAGTTGCTACATAAATGAGGTGGCTAGGATTTGGCAGTAAATCTGTAATTGTTCAGATATTTAACAATATTCAAAATAACAGTTACAGTATCAGAAAAAAACAAATTGTTTTGCTGGTATTTTAAAAAGGTTTTTGGTAGTAACATAGAGAATTTTAGCAGATCACAGTTTATTCACTGAAGGAATTGTCAAAATAATTCACTCCTTGCATGGACAATACAAAGAGATTCTTATAATGTAGTAATTGATTTTTTTTTTCAAAAATGCAGGTGAGTTTCAGAAAGATCCTCCTGGCAAAAAAGTCCTTTGAGATTCTAGAGTACAGAACCTCCTGTGTTGCTCTTTTCTAATTTCCACAATGCTGTGCTTTATTTAATATGATCGAATAGCTGGAGGCAAATAAACTGATGCCTCTTAAAAAGAGATGGAGCTTGCTGACTAAAAGTTAGTGACAAAAAATTACAATTAAGACCAGCTCACGTTACAGCACCTAAAAAAAAAATGAATGGTTGATAACTGGAAATGTCGATTTCGTTTAGCTGCTTACGTGTATGCTGAATGACAATAAACTTAAATTTATATTAACCCTGGTCAGCATGTCAACTGTTGAAATAAAAGTAAGAATAACTGAAGAACTGAACTGAACGCCATGACCACATGGTAAAACCATTAATCTTACTATCAAAATCACATTATACAAAATTAGAATCCATTTCACATCTGTGAGACGTGGCCTCAAATCCATGACAGAAATGTTTGAGAGGATTTGTAATGAATTGTAGTCTGCTGTCTTTGCATTAGAAAAAGAAATCCATTGAATCTTGATTGGTCAGGGCATGAAGGGATACTGGAGGAAAGCAGGAGATGGGGCTGAGAGGAAAAATGGATCAGCCAAGATGAAATGGCAGAGCTCATTCAATAGGCCAAATGGCCTAATTATGCTCCTATATCTTTATGGTCTTATGCAGTGATTAATATTAGGGGCAGAGCACAAATCTTGCCATTATCAAGAAAAGTAAACTGCAGTGTCATGAGGAGGAGCACTCTCTTGCTAGGACTTCAGGGAATGATTGAAGTGAAAAAGGTAAGAAGAAAATTAGACAAAGCTTCAAAAACATCAGCAGTTGGACTGGGATTACACTACCCAAGATGTTCCAAAATTACTGAAGACTTAATTTTGAAGTCAATTAACCATGAAGGAAAACAGAAAGCGATGTGGCTATATAATTGGATAACATAATATAAGTGGTTGCAATACAAACACAGCGGATTCCAGTGGTCCTGATGGGACACATTGGGACCGGCACATTTTGGCCCAATTAAGCAGCTGTCCCAATTAGCCAAAGCTTCATGGGAATAGCTATAAAGGTATAATAAAAGTTAAACTGCTGTTTAACTGAGTAATAAATTATGTATTTAAATGAAATACAAAATAAAATTAGAACACTAGCAATACTACCACAGTATTATAAAACTGTATTAGTTCCTAACGGTTATCGATGGAGGAATTCATCCAGTGTATGCTGCTGTGTTCTTTTGATTGACTGTAAATGAACAAAATCAGCAGGCACCTAGTGTCCATTTCCATGTTTCTGCACTTACAGTATGAGCTCAATCTTTCTCGCCATGTGCTTCTTCGAATTTAATGTTTTGCTGACATTTCCATCGAGACAAACAGCTATCTGTTGCTCTAAAATCTTTGTGACCAACTTCTTAGCTAGTTACTCTAACTTGTTTTTTTTTTAACATTGGTCCACTGACACACACATCTCGTCCATTTACAATGGAAAACTATTGATTGAGGTCCTCTTCAAAATCTAGATCCTTACCCTCACACTTTCATTTTGGAGATGTTCCTTGTTGTCCTTCACGTAATGTCCATTCTTCTCTCAGTTTATCTTGCAGATTAGCCCCCTGCTCTACTCACTTTACACTTATGGCTTTGTGGCTAAGTACAGCTCCAATACCATATTCAAGTCTGCTGACAACACCACCGTCGTAGGCTGAATCTGGCTGAGTGGTGCCACAGCAACAAACTCTTACTCAATGTCAGCAAGATGAAGGAGCTGATTATTGACTTCAGGAGAAGGAAACTGGAGGTCCATGAGCTAGTCCTATTCGGAGGATCAGAAGTGGAGAGGGCTGGTAGCTTCAACTTCCTCAATGTTATCATTTCAGAGGACCTTTCTTGGGCCCAGTAAGTGCAATTGCAAAGGAAATGCGGTGGCTCCTCTACTTCCTTAGAAGTCAGTGAGGATTTGGCTAGAGATCTTTCAAGGACTCTTCATCTCATGTTCTTAATTTTTATTCTTATTTATTTATTATTATTATTTTCTTTCTGTATTTGCAGTTTGTTTTTCTTTTTTGCACACTGGTTATCTGCCTTGTTGGTGTGGTCTTTCATTGTTTCTGTTTTGGTTATTTAATTTATTGAGTATTCCTGCAAGAAAATTATTCTCAGGGTTGCATTTAGTAACATACACTTTGATATTAAACTCTATTTCTTTCTGCTAGTTGACGATGAGTGGTGTCAGGCGGATGGCTTTTGTTTGGTCTAGTAGGGTAATTTTTTTGGCTAGTGTTAAATCTTTTTGTCGCATTTCGGCATGACATCAAAATAAAATTTAAAAAACAATATTATCAAAAATCACTGCTATTTGAGTTGGCACCCATTAGCCAAGCAGATAACATAGTGCAAGCTCTCGCAACTGATGCTATTTTAAAAACTGTTCACTATACGCATGATGTTGTCCAGCAGCTACGTAAGTGCACGCAACTGATGTTAGTTAGAAACTGCGGCAACAGCCTCCTGTCCCAATTAAGTGGCATGGTGTCTCAGATAATCAAAGGGAATGAATATCGGCTATTTTCTCAATTAGTTTTTGTTCTTTAAGAGTTGTCCCAAATAAGTGGCTGCTCTGATTACTGGATGGCCCAGTTAACTAGAATTCACTGTACTAGTAGCAATCCTACATGTAAATTACATTAACATTGTACATCGTGTCTCCTGATTTTAAAATTATATTCTGGTGTACCTTGTTTATATATTTTAGTAACATTTTAAAAACTCTGCTTAGGATGGTGGGATGTCTTGTATTCTGTCAGTGAGCCTTTTGGAAAAATAATGCTGAGGTAGTGTACATGGGGTCATTGTCCATTTAGAAATCTGATGGTAGAGGGGAAATAAGCTGTTCCTGAAACTTTGAGTGTGTGTCTTCAGGCTCCTGTTCCACCTTTGTGATAATAGCAATGAAAAGAGGGCGTGTCATGTGGATTGGGGGTACTTGATGATGGATGCAACCTTTCAGAGGCATCACCTTTTGAAGGTGTTCTAGATGCTGGGAAGGGTTTTGTCTGTGATGGAGCTGGCTGAGCTCACACCTTTCTGTAGCTGTTTTCTGAGCTTGTGCAGTGGCCTTTCCATACCGGACAGTGATGCAACCAGTTAGAATGCTTACCAATGTACATCTGTAGAAATTTGTGAATGTCTTTGGTGACATACCAATTCTCCTCAAGTTCCTAATGAAATACATTCGCTGTTCGGCCTAGGATAGATCCTCCAAGATGTTGACACCCAGACACATGAGTATTTGGGAGACTGGTGGGATGAATTTTTGGATGCTGTGGGGCCCCAGGCATTTTTGTTGTGTGAGAACTGTTTACAGCTGCATTTCCAACTGGGGAATGAAATCCTGTTGTACCTTAGAGAGGATCTGCATTTGCCTCTTCCTTGTACAAGGACACCAGATACCAGTACTTCAGAGGCCCCACCATTTACAAACACTTTTTCTTGTCTTTTTCCCTGAAGACATTACACTTTTCTATATTTTATCTGTCATGTCCTCCCTGCTACACTTGGCTTATCTATATTCTGGGAGCCTGTACCATCTATTTGCGAACTGCCAGAAGACAGTTGTGGGACATATCACTTGGGGACTTGGACTATATGTGTTTTTTTGCGTGACTTTTTTATTTGCTCACTGTTTTGAATGCCCTCTGTATATTTTACACCTTGGCCCCAGAGGAACGCTGCTTCATTCGGCTGTATTCATGTATGGTTGAATGATTAAACTAGATTTGATACCTCTAAGCCTTTCTGCATCCTCCTTACAACTATCATTGGCACCCACTTAGTATCATCAGCAAACTTGACCACATTACTCTCTTTCCACCAAAATGCACTGATATAGTTTGTGAACAATTGAAGTCCCAACACCACTGTTTGTGACATCTGCTAGTTACAGGTTCTCAGCATGAAAGTGAACCTTTTATGGTTAGACAGGAAATTTTGCAGATGCTGGAAATCTTGAGCAACATACAAAAAATGCTGGAGGAACTCAGCAATTTGGGCAGCATACATTGAGCGGAAGAACTGGAAAGGAAGGGGACAGGAGCCAGATTAAGAAGGTGGAGGAGTAAAACCTAGCAGGTGATAGGTGAAACCAGGTGAGGCGGAAGCTGGAGGGGAGTGGGAGGTGGGGGGGGGTGATTTAATGATTTAAGAAGCTGGGAGGTGATGGGTATAAGAGGTAAAGGGCTGAAGAAGGAATCTGATCGGACAGTGAAACATGAATTGGAATCAGGTTCTAGATACCAACATCTATTGTGAGATTCATTTACAGTGCAATACCTAAAAGATTACTATAAGTTATAATAAATAATTTGTGCAGAAAAGAGCAAAATAATGAGTTGTGTTCATGGGCCATTCAGAAATCTGATAGCAGAGGGCAAGAAGCTTTTTTCTATAATGTTGAGTGTGTATCTTCAGGCTCCTGTACCACTTCCCTTATGGTAGCAATGAGAGGAGGGCATGTCCTGGGTGGTGAGGGATCTTAATGATGGATGCCACCTTCCTGAGGCATTGCCTTTTGAAGATATCCTTGAAGGTGTAAAGGTTAGTGGCCATGATGAAGCTGGTTGAGTTTACAACCATCTACAGCTTTCTCCCAATCCTGTGCATTGGTGTCTTTACAGCAGACAGTGATGCAACCAGTCAGAATGCTCTCCATTGTACATCTGTAAAATGTTTTTTAGAGTCTTTGATGACTGACCAAATCTCCTCATTCCTAAATGAATCTTCAAAGATATTGACATTCAGGAACTTGAAGCTGCTCACCCTTTCCACTGCCGACCCCTTGATGAAGACTGATGTGTGTGCTCTTAACTTCCCTTTGCTGAAGTCCACAATGAATTACTTGGTCATACTGACATTGAATGCTAAGTTGTTGTTGCAACACCACTCAACCAGCTGATCTATCTCACTCCTGTACACCTCATTGTCACCATCTGAGTCTACCAACAACAGTTGTCATTTGTAAATGTTAAGGTGGTGTTTGAGCTGTGCCTAGCTACACAGTCATGAATGTAGAGAATAGAACAGCAGGCTAAGCATGCATTCATGATGCTTCTATGTTGATTGTCAGCAAAGAGAGGATATTATTTCTGATGTGCACCAACTGTGGTCTCCCGATGAGAAATCTGAGGATCCCCAATTGCAGAAGGAGGTACAGAGGCTCAGGTTTTTAAGTTTGTTGAGGGGGTGTAGTACTGAGGGGGTGGTGGTGTTGAATGCTGAGCTGTAATTAATAAACATCAGCTTGAAGTGGGTATTACTGTTAAGGTGGTCCAGTGCCATTTGGAGAGTCGGTGAGATTGTATCTGCTGTAGACCTCTTGTGCAAGTAGGTAAATTGATGTGGGTCCTGGTCTTTGTTTGGCAGAAGTTAATTCTAGCCATGACTAACCTCCCAAAGCACTTCATCATGGTGTGTTATTGGGAAATAGTCGTTGACGCAGCTCACCCTGTTCTTCTTGGGCATTGTTATGATTGATGCCGTTTTAAAGCAGGTTAGGACCTCGCACTGCAGCAGTGAGATTGAAAATGTCCTTCGATACTCCAGCTAGTTCATTGGCACAAGTTTTCAATGACCTACCAGGTACACTATCGGGGCCTGATTCTTTTTGACGGTTTGCCCTCTTGAAAGACTTGCTGACATCAGCCGTTGAATCATTTATCACTAAGTTGCCTGGAATAAAGAGCAGGAAGTGGAGAAACAGGAAGATGATGGGGTGGTCATGAGAGCAAAGAGAAGAATCTTTTATTCTTACTCTTTTCTCTTTTAGTATATGTTGTATAACATTGCAAACCGCATGTCCTTTTTGCAACACTTATGAGGTATTCTGAATGTAGAAATGCAGGTTATTTTAGGGTATCCTTTTTATGGAATAGCAAAATGAAATTGTACCCGTACAGAATTCCATTGGCTGCTTAATCTCCATGCTGTGCTTCAATCAGCCTTGAAATAGATTATAGTGAAATCAGCCAGGCTTCCAGCACTTGGTTGCTGTCCAGTGACCTTTCTGAAAGGAACATGTTAAACATTGGCTGAGAATAGATCTAGCTTTTTTTTTTCCATGTTGAATAGTCCAGACCTGTATAAGCATGATGTCCAAGAGGCACAGTTAGTTGCCTGGTTAAATTTCCTTTGCACTTCTCAGCAGTTGCACCTTAACCCTGGCTGGAGTCTCTCCCTGAACCAGTGGCTGTATGTTGACTTCTGCAGCAGCTAATTATGATGAAGTGACAACTTGTGCAATGATCCTAAATTAAAATTTGGACTGAAATCTTGTAAGTATCTTAGGGCACTAACTGGGGCTTTGAAGCTGCATGTATCCAAAATTGAATGAGTTTAACAACTATAATTGGGTGTGTACTCTATAGTTGGAATGTCTTCTTGCTCAGTGTTTGGAAAACAGAGGCATTTATCTTTGACCCTTGTTGCAAACTTCATTCACTTTCCTCTGGGTCTGCTCTTCACCCTGGCCACTATTTGCAACTGTTGTATATGACCCCAAGATGAATTAACAGTGCATCTCCATAGCAACATTGAAACTACCAACATCTTTGTTATCTCTGTTCTTGACTATCCTATGTATTTGCACTTTTTTGAGCTTCCTCCCTCACACTTGGTGGCCAAACCTTGTGTCCTAATTTGCAATTTGTCACGTACTTAGTGATGTGAATTTGTTCCAGGATCACTTTGTTTTAAATTGCCATTATTGCTTTCAGTTCCTCCACAACCTTGCTCTGATCTTCTTTACCTCTTATTATTACAGATATCCGTATCTTTTGAATTCTAGTCCCTTAAGGATCCCTAGTTTTAATTCATTTACCTACTTTCTATAATCAAAGTCTGCTACTCTGGACTTCACTAAATCCCTCCGTTTTATTTAAAAATTATTCATTTCAATTGCATAAAATCTGACTGTTTAGACATTTAGTTATTTGCTTTAATATCTTGGGTGGTATGGTAGCATAGTGGTTAGTACAACGCTTTACAGTACCAGCGACCTTAGTTTGATTCCCACCACCTATAAGGAGTTTGTAAGTTCTCCTGTGACTGTGGGTTTTGTCCGGGTGCTCCAGTTCACTCCCTCAGTCCAAAGATGTACCATTTTGTATGTTAGTTGGCCATTGTAAATTGTTCCTTGATTAGGATAGGATTAAATTGGGGATTGCTGGGTGGTGTGGCTCAAAGGGCCAGAAGGGCCTATTCTCTGCTGTATCTCAATAAATAAAGTTACTACACCCATGATTGTGTAGCCAAGTTTCCATCAAACTCAATATACAAGTTTGCTGATGACACAACAAGTGTAGGCCGTATCTTGGGTAATGATGAGTTTGAGTACAGAGAGGAAATTAAGAACCTGGTGGCATGGTGCGAAGACAGTAACCTCTCCCTTCACGTCAGCAAGACGAAGGAATTGGTTGTTGACTTCAGAAGGAGTAGCGGACCGCACGACCCAATTTACATCGGTGGTGTGCAAGTAGAACAGGTCAAAAGCTTTAAGTTCCTCGGGGTCAATATCACAAATGACCTGACTTGGTCCAACCAAGCAGAGTTCACTGCCAAGAAGGTCCACCAGCGCCTTCCTGAGAAAACTAAAGAAATTTGGCCTGGCCCCTAAAACCCTCACTAATTTTTATAGATGCACAGTAGAAAGCATTCTTCTAGGGTGCATCACAACCTGGTATGGAAGTTGTCCTGTCCAAGACCAAAAGAAGGTGCAGAAGATTGTGAACACGGCGCAGCACATCACACAAACCAATCTTCCGTCCTTGGACTCACTTTACACCGCACGCTGTTCGGAGCAGTGCTGCCAGGATAATCAAGGACATGACCCACCCAGCCAACACATTTTACATCCCTCTTCCCTCCGGGAGAAGGCTGAGGAGCTTAAAGACTCGTACGGCCAGATTTGGGAACAGCTTCTTTCCAACTGTGATAAGACTGCTGAACGGATCCTGACCCGGATCTGAGTCATACCCTCCAAATATCCGGACCTGCCTCTCGGTTTTTTTGCACTACTTTTCCATTTCTCTATTTATGATTTATAATTTAAATTTTTAATATTTACTATCGATTTGTAATCCAGGGAGCGGGAAGCGCAGAATCAAATATCGCTGTGATAATTGTACATTCTAGTATCAATTGTTTGACGACAATAAAGTATAAAGTTAAGTATCTCCTTATATAAAATAAGGCAAACTATTGGGAATATTCTGCTCAGGCAGCAGTTGTAGAGAGACAAAATGGAAGTTAAAGGCTTCCAGTTAATAACTTATGATTAGATCTGCTCTAATGAGAAGTCCCATGATTCCAAATTTTTGAAGTATGTTTTTTAAAATTTTATTTCAGGTTTCCATCTGCATCATTATGCTTTTCTAACTTCTGAGGCGGCTCTGTCAAAATTTGGTTTGCTGTGTCTGTGAAGTGCCTGGATGCTATTTTATTGCTTGGTTGTGCTGAAGTGAATAGTTCACTCCCTATGAGGGAAAATCACAAATTTGGCTTCACAGTATCATTTTTTCCCTGAACTTGGCTTTTCTAGCAATCATTAATTTATTCTAAAATTCTATCAATCATCCATACATTATATATAGGAATTTTTTTATGTAACCTACTATCATTGTAGCCAGCGGAAGTGAAATCAAATATGAAGAATAATGAAGTTCAAATATGAATTTTAAAATGAATCCCATTTCTTTCTGCAGATCCTGTTATACCAAGAGCAACTTGCTGTGAAACAGAATGGCAAACACCTGCGATTTCACAAAAATACCAACGTAAGACTGAAAGAAGGCCCAGTACAGCTGATAGTGGAGACACTGCTTTAGGCACATCTTGTTCTGAGAGCACTGATGGTAAGTTAAAAGAAATATGTGGGGTGAATACAAGTTTAGTCTTTTTTAAAAATCACTCCCAATGTCTTCACTTCCTTCTGATCATAGTGTATGACACAACTAAAGTGATTGACATAGAGTCAATTGCTACTTTAGTGGTGGCTAGAGGTTAGGTCAGAAAGATGCTTTATCAGTAAATCCAATACTGAGTATAGACTGAATGGGATTCAATGATTGTGCCTCTGAGTAGGATGCTGTGGTCATTCACCATTTCAGCTTACCAAGAGTACATTACATATAATGTAACAAATGGAACTAAATGAAATGTCTAAAATTCATTGGTTCAGATAAAGGGTCCTGGACCTTAAACATCAACTCTGATTCTCTTTCTACAAATGCTGCCTGACTTTCTGAGTATTTCTTGTCTTTTCCATTTTCAGTTCAGGCTTCAAACACCCTGAAGTTTTTTGACTTTGGTCGCACTTTATGTTGTATCCCATTTGGTTGTTCTGTGGGTGTGCTGTTACAGAGCTGCTTACAAATGTAACCCTCAGGTTCTGTTGGCTGCATAAGTCTAGGGAAGACCAAATGTGTGATATTGAAGTGCAGAATTTCCTGTTTGTGTGGATGCTGCTTGATTTGTCACCCTGTTACAGATTAGTACCACGAAATAACAGACAATACACCATATGCAATTAAACAGTTTGGCTTCATAATTCTTAATTTGACTAAAAAGTTAGTAAAGGTTTAAAAAAAAGAAAAGGGCCCATTTTAATGAAACAGTCTAATGTGCACAAGTTGGAGCTCATAGTTTCCCTTTTGCCAATTCTCTATCAAATTCCCTGGGCGTTGTCAGCTCCCGGCCCCACTGCAGGTCTGCAGGTCCACTCCTTTCTGGTGTCCACAACCTCTCCTTTTTGGCATCTTCTCTCTTCATCTTCTGCCGAACAAATGACCTAGATCACCTCAGTGTCGGGCACATAGCTTGAAAACACCCTCCCCTCATTGGATGGCTCACATTCCAAAGCATCTGTTATCTCTAACCATAACACAAACACTGCTTCTACAGAAAGACCGTTACATTAGCAGTGAAACCTTTCCCAGGGTGTTACACAAATATATAATTTTGGATTAAAATATGGTTTTACAATAAAGATGGATTAGTCATTGGCTGATTCGAGAAGGATTCCCAAATATTGAGAATGCTTCCTTGTCCATTTGTTCCTTCACATAACCTCTCTCCTGGCACTTATCCCTACATTGTGGCAAAGGTACTACACCTGCGCATTCACCTCCTCACTTGCCTCCAATCAGGGCCACAAACAGTTCTTCAAGGTGATACAACACTTTAACAGTGAATCTGTTGGGTTGTCTACTGTATCCAGTGCTCCTGATGCAGCCTCTACATTGGTGAAACCTGACGTTGTTTGTCGAGCACCACCACTCTAGCCACAAAGTGGCAAACCATGTTAATTCCTATCCCCATATCAACAGGTCAGTCCATGGCCACCTCTTTTGCCACACTGAGACCATGCTTAGGTTGGAGGAGTAACACCTCATATTCTGTCTCGGTAGCCTCCAACTTAATGGCATGAACATTGATTTCTCCAACTTGCGCCATTTCTCTCTCACCCCCCCCCCACCATCTGCCTATCTCCTCCCACTGGTGCTCCTCCTTCCCTTTCTCCCATGCTCCACTCTCCTCTCCTGATTTATTTCCCTCCAGTGCTTTACCTACTGTTTGGCTGATTTAAGTGCTGGGCCAGATTGAAAAGGTCATATGTCGGGTCCAGGGGCGAGGGATGGACTGGTGTTCAGCTCATTGTTCCATGAAGTTTACTTGTCCCTGCACTGAACTGTGGCTCTGGTGTGCAACTAACAGGTTCCTGCATCGGCTTTGTGGCTGTGGACTCACTTTCATGAACTGCTGTTCTGAATGTTATTTGCTTACTTTTATTGTTTGTAAGTTTTGTTTTTCTTCTGCACATTGGTTGTATGATTGTTTTTTTTAAATGGGTTCGTTTGGGTTTCTTTGTTTTGAGGCTGCCTGTAGGGAGATGAATCTCAAGGTTGTATTTAGTATACATACTTTGATATTACTGTAAATATGCTTTGAACTTTGAAATAATACTGCTGACTTTGAAGTTTGTGGAAGCCTAAAAGTCATTTTAAATCCCAAAGAATAAAGAAAAGTATGTGATTATTTGAAAACTTGGAACAAAACGCTAGGGGTACACAGTTCTGTGCAGAAGAGTCTCTGGTGTCAAATGTTAAATGCTTTGTTGTATCTCACTGCTGTGAGACTAATAATTTGTGTTCTTTTCTGGATCTTCCTTTGAGTGAGTTTTGATATTCTGTACTTTCTTGAAGTACCTGAAGCTCAACGTTGAAAATTCATAGAGATACTGAAGGGGCTGTACTTTGCTGAAGTCCTCATACTGCATTCTCCGTCTGACAGTTGCAATGTGTACAGGCTCTATATGAAACTTGTGAAACTTGAGAAGCAGTTCTAATTATACCAACAACTCTTAATGCCAATTTCCTTACTGTTAAAATGGAGTTAGGCATACTCGTCAACCTTGGTTTGATCCTGATGGAAATTTAGTTTTACTGGTGGTATTGATCAGCAATCATTTGTGCATCTGAGCAAAGCTTGAGTTTTAGTGAAAGCTGAGACTTCCAGTGATGTTATTGATGACGCTAATACTGCACGGATGGATTTTATTTTGGACTAAGTGTTGTAGTTCAAAGATTTATCACTAAGCTTTATCAGGTAAGATTTAAGTCTGTTAGCACTTGGGGCTTTATTTCAAATTTCATAGCTTTTTAATGAAACGTGTCCCTTTTTAAGTATGTCGTATGTGTGAAGTTCTGTTTCCTTTTAAAATTGTGTACTTTTGTGGGGATCTGTAAGTGGTGTTTAGACATCAGTGCTTCTCCATTGCTTAAGGAAAAAACTCCAACAGATAATTTAGTAGTGGAGTAAAACTTTGATCTTCTGCTGCACAGTCATTCGGAAATCCTGAAGGATTAACACCTGATTCACTGGGTGCTGATATGCATGCTGCCCTCAACACTCCGGTTCTCATGTTGTAGCATTAAAAAAAGTTATGTATTAGAAAACCAAGTATAATTTTTCATTAATCTAGAACATCTCGCACAGCTAAAATATCAAACTTTCCAGATGAATGGAATCTAAAAAAATTTAAGATTGCAGGATGATTACAGCATTTCCCATCCCTTTGAAATTGTTGGAAGAATAAATCTGTTCTTAATGAAATCAACAGGGGAGAGAGGACCAGTGTTGTAGGCAGATATCAGAGAGATGCAATAAAACTAAGGTGAAGGGGGGGTTAATTGAAAAATAACTGGTAATTCTGAAAACATTGTATAACACTATTAAAGGCAAAAGAATAACCAGGGTAAAAAGAAAGGAAGGTAGGGCCTATTAGTGAACATGGACAACTATGCATGGAGCCGGATTGTGTAAGTAAGACCCTAAATGAGTATTTTTCATTGGTTTTCACAAAGAACACAGACTTTGTAGTTGGTGAATTCAGTGAACAGGCTGGTGAAAGTCCAGTGCAGATCTCCATAAATAGGAGGTGATTGATGTAACACACATCAAAGTTGCTGGTGAACGCAGCAGGCCAGGCAGCATCTGTAGGAAGAGGTGCAGTCGATGTTTCAGGCCGAGACCCTTCGTCAGGACTAACTGAAGGAAGAGTGAGTAAGGGATTTGCAAGTTGGAGGGGGAGATCCAAAATGATAGGAGAAGACAGGAGGGAAGGGATAGAGCCAAGAGCTGGACAGGTGATAGGCAAAAGGGGATACGAGAGGATCATGGGACAGGAGGTCCGGGAAGAAAGACAAGTGGGGGGGGACCCAGAGGATGGGCAAGAGGTATATTCAGAGGGACAGAGGGAGAAAAAGGAGAGTGAGAGAAAGAATGTGTGCATAAAAATGAGTAACAGATGGGGTACGAGGGGGAGGTGGGGCCTAGCGGAAGTTAGAGAAGTCAATGTTCATGCCATCGGGTTGGAGGCTACCCAGACGGAATATAAGGTGTTGTTCCTCCAACCTGAGTGTGGCTTCATCTTTACAGTAGAGGAGGCCGTGGATAGACATGTCAGAATGGGAATGGGATGTGGAATTAAAATGTGTGGTCACTGGGAGATCCTGCTTTCTCTGGTGGACAGAGCGTAGATGTTCCGCAAAGCGGTCTCCCAGTCTGCGTCGGGTCTCGCCAATATATAAAAGGCCACATCGGGAGCACCGGACGCAGTATATCACCCCAGTCGACTCACAGGTGAAGTGTTGCCTCACCTGGAAGGACTGTTTGGGGCCCTGAATGGT
Organism: Mobula hypostoma; assembly: GCF_963921235.1. Taxonomy (NCBI): domain Eukaryota; kingdom Metazoa; phylum Chordata; class Chondrichthyes; order Myliobatiformes; family Myliobatidae; genus Mobula; species Mobula hypostoma. The sequence goes on from NC_086122.1 coordinate 34,387,164, forward strand.
GGTAAGGGAGGAAGTGTAAGGGCATGTGTAGCACTTGTTCCACTTACACGGATAAGTGCCAGGAGGGAGATCAGTGGGGAGGGATGGGGGGGACGGATGGACAAGGGAGTTGCGTAGGGAGCGACGGATAGACAAGGGAGTTGCGTAGGGAGCGATCCCTGTGGAATGCAGGGCGGGGGGAGGGAAAGATGTGCTTAGTGGTGGGATCTCGTTGGAGGTAGCGGAAGTTACGGAGAATAATATGTTGGACCCGGAGGCTGGTGGGGTGGTAGGTGAGGACCAGGGGAACCCTATTCCTAGTGGGGTGGTGGGAGGATGGAGTGAGAGCAGATGTACGTGAAATGGGGGAGATGCGTTTAAGAGCAGAGTTGATAGTGGAGGAAGGGAAGCCCCTTCCTTTAAATAAGGAAGACATCTCCCTCGTCCTAGAATGAAAAGCCTCATCCTGAGAGCAGATGCGGCGGAGACGGAGGAATTGCGAGAAGGGGATGGCGTTTTTGCAAGAGACAGGGTGAGAAGAGGAATAGTCCAGATAGCTGTGAGAGTCAGTAGGCTTATAGTAGACATCAGTGGATAAGCTGTCTCCAGAGACAGAGACAGAAAGATCTAGAAAGGGGAGGGAGGTGTCAGAAATGGACCAGGTAAACTTGAGGGCAGGGTGAAAGTTGGAGGCAAAGTTAATAAAGTCAACGAGTTCTGCATGCGTGCAGGAAGCAGCGCCAATGCAGTCGTCGATGTAGCGAAGGAAAAGTGGGGGACAGATACCAGAATTCGTACCCCCCATCCCTCCCCACTGATCTCCTTCCTGGCACTTATCCGTGTAAGCGGAACAAGTGCTACACATGCCCTTACACTTCCTCCCTTACCACCATTCAGGGCCCCAAACAGTCCTTCCAGGTGAGGCAACACTTCACCTGTGAGTCAAGTGGGGTGATATACTGCGTCTGGTGCTCCTGATGTTGCCTTTTATATATTGGCGAGACCCGACACAGACTGGGAGACCGCTTTGCTGAACATCTACGCTCTGTCCGCCAGAGAAAGCAGGATCTCCCAGTGACCACACATTTTAATTCCACATCCCATTCCCATTCCGATATGTCTATCCACGGCCTCCTCTACTGTAAAGATGAAGCCACACTCAGGTTGGAGGAACAACACCTTATATTCCTTTTGCCTATCACCTGTCCAGCTCTTGGCTCTATCCCTCCCCCTCCTGTCTTCTCCTATCATTTTGGATCTCCCCCTCCCCCTCCAACTTTCAAATCCCTTACTCACTCTTCCTTTAGTTAGTCCTGACGAAGGGTCTCGGCTTGAAACGTCGACTGCACCTCTTCCTACGGATGCTGCCTGGCCTGCTGCGTTCACCAGCAACTTTGATGTGTGTTGCTTGAATTTCCAGCATCTGCAGAATTCCTGTTGTTTACCTTATATTCCGTCTGGGTAGCCTCCAACCTGATGGCATGAACATCGACTTCTCTAACTTCCGCTAAGGCCCCACCTCCCCCTCGTACCCCATCTGTTACTTATTTTTATGCACACATTCTTTCTCTCACTCTCCTTTTTCTCCCTCTGTCCCTCTGAATATACCTCTTGCCCATCCTCTGGGTTCCCCCCCCCCCGTCTTTCTTCCCGGACCTCCTGTCCCATGATCCTCTCGTATCCCCTTTTGCCTATCACCTGTCCAGCTCTTGGCTCTATCTCTCCCCCTCCTGTCTTCTCCTATCATTTTGGATCTCCCCCTCCCCCTCCAACTTTCAAATCCCTTACTCACTCTTCCTTTAGTTAGTCCTGACGAAGGGTCTCGGCCTGAAACGTCGACTGCACCTCTTCCTACGGATGCTGCCTGGCCTGCTGCGTTCACCAGCAACTTTGATGTGTGTTGCTTGAATTTCCAGCATCTGCAGAATTCCTGTTGTTTGGTGATTGATGTTTAGGATTTAAGCTCGATAAATCCTCTGGGATATATGCGATTATCCGAGGCTGTGACATGAGGCAAAGAAAGGGATGGTTGAGTCTCTGGTCTGAGGTTTTTTAATCTTTGCTGGACAAAAGTGGGGTACCAAATGATTGAAGGACAACAAAGTTTCGGAGAAAAACCTGATGACTATGAGCGTAACATCAGATTATGGAGAAAGTTAATGATACTTGGAAACAATGTTCTTTTTAAGGTAGGTGTGTGTGTATCTTTTGCTACTAGTGCACAGAAGAATTTAAACTGCACAAAAGGTTGTCACCATCTACCTTGCTGGCATGTTAAGTATATTTCATGATTGTACACAATCACATTTCCTTTTCCGGTTTCTGATGTGGCCGATGTTGATAACATGGAATTTGTGATGATTTGTCTGCAGATTTTAGAACTGGCTTATTTCTACTGCTTTTATTGAAGAAATTAATTGATTCACTATGTCTACTTCCAAAGAGGCAAAGAGTATGAAGCGCAAAAGGACTACCAGAGTATTTAAAGCAGAATGGCTTAATGACCATTTCGAACAACTTTAATAACAAGTGAAAAGATTGATATTATTACATGCTGTTGTACAGTATATGAGAAATAAGACCCATTGTGTATTATTTTATTTCTTATAAACAATGGACTTAGTAGTTTATTATCCTCAGAATAGCTTCAGGTTTACTTCCACTTAAAAATTCCGTGCGCACATGTTGTCACTGGGCAAAAAATTGCACAGCATAACATTTTTTACACACACTGGCAATTACAAATTAGAGGGAACGTTTCTTGGAAAACAGGGACTAGTTGGAGACAGCGAACATGTATTTGTCAAGGACAGATGCTGTCTGATCAATTTGATTAAATTCTTTGAAGAATTGACCGTTTCAAAGAGGGCATGGCAGTCGGTCAAGTTAAAGTTTATCGTCATCTGACTGTACCTATATCAGAACCAGGCCTATTATCGCCGGCATGTGACGTGAAATTTGTTAACTTAGCAGTTCAATGCAATACATAATATAGAAAAAAAATTGAAATAAAAATGATAATAAGTAAATCAATTACAGTATACATATATGGAATAGATTTTAAAAACATGCAAAAACAGAAATACTGTATATTTAAAAAGTGATATAATAAAAGTGAGCATATATACGACCAATCAAAACAATGTTCCTCTGGACTACAGTGCATCCACAAAGCATATATCACATCCAGCACATAAAACAAAATATTACCATAAATAAGTTAATAAAATATAATTCAAAATGCAGGTAGTATGCAGCACGGGTAGACAGTGAAGAACTCACTGTCCTAGTGATGAGACCTCAGTGGCAGCAGGGTATTCATTAGTCCCACAGCCTGAGAGCTAAAGCTGTTACTCAGTTTGACAGTGCTGGACCTGATACTTCTGTACCTCTTTCCTGATGGTAGTGGGTCAAAGAGATTGTGGGTTGGGTGGTAGATGTGGTTTACATGACCTTTAGGAAACCCTTTGAGAAGCTCCCTTTATGGAAGACTGGTTCAAAAGGTTAGAGCCCATGAGATCCAGAGCAAAATGGCAAGTTGGATCTGAAGTTGACTTGACAATAGTAAACTGAGGGTGATGGTAGATGGTTATTTTTCTGATTGGATGCCTGTGACTTGTGGTGTCTCACTAGGATCGGTTCTGGCACCCTTGCTGTTTGCTTTATAAGTGAATAACTTGGATGCCAAGTCAAATTTATTGTCTTTTATCTATATACATGTATATTGTCAAGTGAGATAACATTTCTCTGGACCAGAGTGTGAAGCACAGTAGTACACATAACACCCACATAACACACAATAACTTATGAAAGTAAGGACGAAATCTGCAAAGGAATTACACATAAACAAATTAACGTGATAAGTTCAGTATTGTTAGGTGCAGAACAGATTGACCGGTGACACTTCGAATGCAATGCGGCAGGGAGTTCAGAAGCCTAATGGCCCGAGGGAAGAAACTGTTTCTTATCTTGACCATTCTTGTTTTTAGGCAATGGAGTCTCCTACCTGCTGGTAGAAGGTCAAAGATGATGCTGGATGGGTGGGATCTTTGATGATACCAAGGGCCCTGCATTTGCAGTGCTCCAGATGAATGTCTCCGATAGATGGTAGGGAGACACCTATGATCTTCTCAGCTGTTCTCACAGTCATGCAGGATTGGGAAGCACATTGGAGGAATCTGTTAATGAGTTCCTGAGGTGTTGTTAAATGTAGCTATAAATTGACGTTTGGATGAGTAGTCATGTGCAAACCAGTAAACAGCACCTACCACAGAATGTAAGCTGAGTTAAGTTACTGGCAGCCAGAGGTGGCTAGGCAGCTTTCTAAGGTGATTGTTACAAGCCTCTCCATTACAAATTCTGTACAAATCTACAGCTGTTGTGTTGTCTATAATTAGTTCACATCTATCAGAAAGTACAGGATACATTAAATGAATTTCCACAGTGAGGCAGAATGCTGTTTTTGCAAAACTACTAAGATAGTTCATTTGTTTGTTGTTCCCTGTGTCATACTGCATGGGTGAGTAATCATGGTCTTGCTGTGACCGTGATTGTTCTTCACAAATTTTTTACGGAAGTGTTTCGCCATTGCCGCCTTCTAAGCAGTGTCTTCACAAGATGGGTGACCCCAGCCATTAGCAATACTCTTCAGCGATTGACTGCCTAGTGTAAGTAGTGGCATAACGTGGACTTGTGATATGCACCAGCTATTCATATGACCATCCACCACCTGTTCCCATGGCTTCACATGACTGTGATCAGGGGGCTAAGCAGGTGCTACACCTTGCCCAAAACTGACCTGTGGGCTGGCAGAGGCAGGGGCACCTTACATCTCCTTTGGTTGAGACCTATCTCCACCCTGCCACCCTGCTAAATCTGTAACTTTTGCATATTCATATTGTAGAGCACAGCTGGGGTATGCCAGTTTTTGCTACATTAGTTATGCATAAGTATAGAAGAAGACATTATTCTCAACATTATTTTGGCAGCCAGACTTGGCCTAGGGCATTTCAGCAGTAAGTGATGATAGCCTTTTGTATAGTGAGCAAGGGATTTGTATGTGGTTAGGCAGCATGTGATTTCTCATTCAATGGAGAAAGTGTACAAATATCGATAAATAGTATATTACCACAGGCACAGTAATTACAAACATGATATTAGGACATGGGCATTCAGGCCTGAAATTGGGGAAAACTTCATCCAAAGTATAGTGGAAAAATGGAACCCCTAACAAAAATGCAAACAACAGGAATTCTGCAGATGCTGGAAGTTCAAGCAACACACATCAAAGTTGCTGGTGAACGCAGCAGGCCAGGCAGCATCTCTAGGAAGAGGTGCAGTCGACGTTTCAGGCCAAGACCCTTCGTGGATTATAGGGAGACCCCCATAATCCTCTCAGCTGTTCTTACAGTCTTTTGTCGGAACTTCTGGTCCAATGCTTGGTTGCTCCCATACCAGATGGAGATGCAACTTGTCAGGATGCTCTCAATGGTGCTCATATAAAATTCAGTTAAGATGGTGGGGGGGCCTCAATTGCTTTAGGAAGTGGAGGCGTTGCTGTGCCTTCTTGTTCAGGAAGGTGATATTAAGGGACCAGATGAGGTCATCCATGATGTGAACTCCCAAGAATATGGTGCACTTAACTCTGTATGGAGGAGCAATATATGCACAGAGGGAGATGGTTCATCTGCATCTTCCTGAAGTTCAGTGGTTTACTTGGCCTTCTCCACGTTCAGGCTTAGGTTGTTGTTCTCACACCGGTCCGCCAACTGCTTCACTTACTGTCTGTATTCTGTCTTATCATCATTGTTGATGAGGCCAACCACTGTTGTGTCATCAGCAAAATTCATGGTACGTTTTGAACTGATTCCTGTAACAGTCATGCATCAGCGGGCTGAGCACACAGCCCTGGGGAGTGCCATCGCTCAGCATAATGGGACTAAAGATGTTGGTGTCCACATGGATTGTCTGTGTCTTTTCTGTTAAGTAGTCCAGGATCTAGTTGCAGAAGGAGGTGTTGAGACCCAGTGAGGACAGTTTCCCCATCTGTTTCTGGGGTATGATGGTGTTAAATGCCAAACTAAAGTCTATAAACAGCAGCCTGGGATATGAGACCCAATTTTTCAGCTGATACTGGGCAGAGTGGAGGGTAAAGGCTATTGCAATGTCAGTGGATCGGTTCAAGCGATAAGCGAACTGGGATAGGTCCATTGTAGCCGGGGGTAAGGCTTTAATGTGCTCCATGACCAGCCGCTCAAAGCATTTCATAATGGGTACTGTTAATGCCACCAGATGATAGTCATTTAGACAGGTTACTGTCACCTTCTTTGACACTGGAGTAGATCAGTTAGTTTGCAGATGAAACAAAAGTTGGCAAACTTTTTGTCCAATATAGTTTTCCATTTCTTTGTGTAGAGATCAACTTTAACACATTCTGTCTTTCACGGGTTAGGTACTATATGCTTCAACTTAGTGTTGTTTGTGACATGTTTAACCATGACTTTACGCCTAGACAGGAGCAGTAAAATATAGCATGACTTTCATAAAAAGAACTGTTGCACTTGTGTAATAGATGGTAGTATTCCTGTTACTGTTTTCCTCTAATTGAGCCCCCTGTTGGGTGACGGTAGCCATTCTTCAGGAAAAATAATTTGCATCCATTTCTGTCTTTCACTCCATTTAGATTTCTGCTGCTCCAGTGAGAGTTCGTCGTTCAAACCCATACGCTCACAATCCATCATCCCTACTGCCCATGTCATGCCTTCCACATCCAGCAACATGCCATCTAATCTCCACTCAATGGGTAATCCAGTGTTTAATTCCATATCTTTGCGGCCAAGTGTTCCCTCAGATGCCAGAGATGAAAAATTTGGAGCAAAGTGTTCTTTATCCAAGTTTAATGGGGTAGATGTTTCTTGTTTTGAGACTAGATCTAGCAAAATGGAAGATTCTTCTGTCAGTATGAGAGCTTTGCCTATAGATTCCACAAATCTCTGCAGATCTGGATTGAATTTACTTGACTATTCTTCGTACCCAAATGTTGAACATCTGAGATTGGAGGAGAAGGTGCAAAAATTTGAAACTCCTCATGTTGAACCAACCTTAAATCAATCTGCATTTTTGGACACAATATGCAGTGAACCCAAGTACAGATTTCAAGGATCTGTCAAGAATGAGACACCCCATAACATCAGTGGCGCTGGAGATGAGGATAAGTGCATTAGTTATGACATGACTTTTAAATCTTTGCCTGAGAGTAAATCTGTAACAGCTGGCACTGCACAGTTAGGATCAAGACCTTGCTTGCATCCAAATGGTGGAGGAGGGTCTGTTCCTGAAGGGCTCCATACTTTACAAGGACAGCAAACACTTTGGGCTCCAATAGGGTCAAGAGAACAAATGCATGGGAAGCAGCTCAACTTTCGATCCAGTGATAGACCTTGTGACCTAACCACATGGCAGCAACAACAGTTGGAGAGTCTTAGGCTACAAGTGCAACAGATGCAGGTAAAACAGTTGTGTTCACTTTGTGTTTCAGCCATTTTTTTATGGGCAGCAGATGTGGAGGAAGAGATAGTGGAGACAAATAAGATTCTAACTAGTGAATGTGTGTGATGGTATTTGTATCGATTCCGGAAAGGCTGCTTGACATTAAAGTTGTGGCAACTGCTTCTAAATCCCTAAAAGATGTGTTTGTCAGTTAGTCAATTAGCACTGTCTGCACCTCTAACATGTGTGATGGTTTAGGTGGAGAAAGTGAATGAGGCAGTATTTCTGCTGTCACCAGCACACGTTGTCCACTTTGTATAGCACCAAGATGACTGCTTTAAATGTCTAAGTATTTTCTATTAACAATAGTGTTGTTACATCTTCCCAGTAATCTATTTTGCTCCTGCCCATGTTTATCCATGATTAACTAGTTAAACTAAATTATTTTCCATGTTTGGAATGTGGTTTCATGCTAGAGTAGAGCAATTGTTTTGAGACATGTCTCTTACAAAATTTCTACTTGTCTAGATCTGGCCTTTGTTGCTGAATCAAGGCATATAGCAATCATTTTAATCATAAGTACATGAGGTTTCGAATAGATTTAACCATTTTGTTCTCTCTCTTTCCTTAGGTTTTGAACCATGGTTCTCAGCAGTTTCCTACATTATATCCTTTTGTACATCATGAACCTAACAAATGGGACCCATTAATAAAAGCAAACGAGAGCTTATTGAAAGAGAAGGAATTGGTGATTGAACGGTTTGTGTTTGTAAAAATATATTCTTTCGGGGTAGAGCAGACATTGCAAAAGATGCATGTTCTCATTTGGTATTGATGCTAAATAGCTTCTCCCCAGCTGCAGTAATGGGTTGGACACAGTAAGGCTTCATTTACTGATACCTATCAAGCACGTTTAAGTATTGCCTCAAGCTCCAGCAAATATTCTCAATTCAAGTAAATTTATTCTCAAAGTACATAGATGTCACCATAAACAGCCCAGAGGTTCATTTTCCTGTGAGCATTCTTGGTAAATCCAAGAAACACAATGGAACCAATAAAAGACCGCACTCAACAGGACAGGCAAGCAATCAATGTGCAAAAGTCAACAGAGATCAATGTGCAGAAGTCAACAGACTGTGAAAATACAAAAAAAAATGAATATTGAGAACATGAGATGAAACATCCTTGATGGTCCATAGGTTGTGGGAACATTTCAGTAATGGGCAAATGAAGTTATCCTCTCTGGTTCAAGAGCTTGATTGTTGAGGGGTAATAACTGTTCTCGAACCTTGTGTGTGTCCTGAGGATTCTATACCCTTTTCTTGATGGCAGCAGGAGAAGACGGCATGGCCTGGATGGTGGGGATCCTTGACGATGGATGCTACTCTCCTTCAACAGTGCTTCATGTAGATGTGCTCAGTGGTGGGGAGGGCTTTACCTGTGATGGACTGGGCTATATTCACTACTTTTAGTAGGCTTTTCTGTTCAAGGACAATGATGTTTCCATACCAGGCCATGATGCAATCGGACAATATACTCTCCACTGCAATAGAAGTTTCTCAAAGTTTTAGATGACATGCCAAATCTTAATAAATTTCTAAGAAAGCAGAGGTGCTGCCATGCTTTCTTCATAAAGGCACTTATGGCCGGACCCAGTACAGATCATCTGAAGTGATAACACAGAGGAATTTAAAGTTGTTAAACCTCCCCATCTCTGACGACTGACTCATAGACCTCAGGTTTTCTCCTCTTGAAGTCAATAACCAGCTCCTTGGTCTTCCTGACATTGAGTGAGAGATTGTTGTTGTGACACCACTCAATCAGATTTTAATCTCCCTTCCTCCTATATGCTGATTTGGCCCACGACAGTGATGTCACCAGCAAACTTAATTATGGCGTTGGAGCTGTGCTTAGCTGCACAGTCATAAGTGTAAAGTGATTAGTTCAGGAGACTAAGCACACAGCCTTGTGAAGCACCTATGTTGATGGTGATTGTGGAGGAAATGTTGTTACTAATCTGAACTGACTGCTCTGCAAGTGAGGAAGTCGAGGATCCAATTGCACAAGGAAGTCAAGATGTTGACTGAAATCTACCTGGTCTAGATGTCGATTGAAAGCTCCTCTGCTACTGCCCAACTGTGGGAGTTTCCCAAATCCCCACTTTGGCACTTGCATCACTTTATTTACCATATTTCTGCTTTAAGTAGTATATTAAGCAAATTTTGAGATACTGGTAATTTAATTGAAATTACTCCAGATTTTGCAGGGTTCTTGCAGCAAGTGGTTGGGTATTACCTGCCTAAGTAATTTTTGCTATTGGTTTCAAGATGTGCTACCACTATGCTCTTAGTAACAATATGATTTCTGTTTTTATTTTCATATTACTATTGTGCGAACCCAATTAGGTACTTAAATTATTGAAAAAAAATGACACTTAGTCTGATGTTCTTGAGGTTTAACTTTTTAAAGAATACTGCATCAATCACATTTTGTTGTTTCTCCTTTGCTTGACATTGTAGGCAGAAACAACAGATCTGTCAGCTGGAACAGAAAATGAGGGAGAGTGAGTTACAGATGCACAGTGCCCTGCTAGGGCGTGCTGTTCCACTCAGTGATGTCTGCATACTCCGATTGCAGGTACTGTGAGTTAAAAGGTGAAACTTCATTAAAAGGTGAACTCCACAATAGAGGTTGGATTTTGCATGCCTGGAAGTATAAGGGAAAGAGGGGGACTTGAAAAGGTAAGTTCCTGCAGAAGAATGAATTAGAGTAGGATTAATGAGGAATTAATTCAACACGTTCTGGAACATCTAGGGGAGGTTTTGAAGTTCTGAAGAATGAGAAGAAAATTCAGAGAAGTGAAGAGAAGTTAATGTTGAAAAGTTTGAAAGTGTGTGAACTTTGTATTTCGTATGTTCTAATACAGCGGTCCCCAACCACCGGGCTGCAGAGCATGCGCTACCGGGCCGCGAGGAAACGATATAGATTTAGCGATATGAGTCAGCTGCACCTTTCCTCGTTCCCTGTCACGCCCACTGTTGAGCCATTACGCACGCTAGGTCATTACGCGTCCATGTCAGCGGGGGAAGGAGATCAGCTCCTCGCGCTTGCAAATGACGGCGGGCTGAAAAATATGTTGGACATTACATCTCTGCCGGCATTCTGGATCAAAGTCAAGGCTCAATATCCTGAGATAGCCATGGAAGCACCGAAAACGTTGCTTCCATTTCCAACATATCTCTGTGATGAATGCAACGAAAACTAAATTGTGGAATAGACTGGACATAAGGAACCCCCTTCGAGTATCGCTTGTCTCCCATCACCGCTCGATAGGACCGTCTTGAGCCCAGGGCTCCCACTGATTCAGCGATATTGGTGCGTTGCAATGATTTTATATGTTCATAGGGGGAAATATGCACTGTGTTCAATATCCAAATGTTACTTAAAATGTTGTGATGCTATTGACTTATATAACCATGTAACAATTGCAGCTCGGAAACAGGCCATCTCTGACCTTCTAGTCCATGCCGAATGCGACTCTCACCTCGTCCCACTGACCTGCACTCAGCCCATAACCCTCCATTCCTTTCCTGTCCATATACCTATCCAATTTAACTTTAAATGATAATATCGAACCTGCTTCTGCCACTTCTACTGGAAGTTCAACACTTACTTCAAGCTTCCCTGTTCTCCCCTGATAATTGACTTTTCGCTATATTCATGCGAGGAAAATATGCGCTGTGTGTTTAATATTAAATTCGTTAGATAAACCCTTTTAGAAATGAAATTGAGTGTATTAGCCACTTATCACCGATATTCCGGTCGTGATTAACGCGCCCCCCCCGAACAGAATCGCCAAAAACGATTTGTAGAAAAATAATCGGCACGTGCACGCATGTGTAAGTCACACATGCGCACTGGTGCCCGCGCAAGGCTTCATGGTCATTGTAGTCTTTCTCGGGGTAAACCCAATGTATTTGACTGCTACTCTTGTCCGTTGCCAACCCTACCCATGCACCGCCCCCCCCCCCCCCAATTGGCCGGTCCACAAGAATATTGTCAATATGAAACAGATCCGCAGTGCAAAAAAGGTTGGGGACCCCTGTTCTAATAGAAAAGTAGGAGGCTTTTCTCCCCATCATATGTGCTATATTTTTTCACAACAGATGTTAGAAAAGTAATTGCCTAATAGTGTAATTAGAAAGGAGGATAAGAAGTTGAGAAAACTTGAGGAAAAAGCAGACTGCTGATGCTGGAAATGCTCAGCAGATCAGGTAGAATTAAGTGGAGTTTTGTAGAGTCAATGATACCAAAGGACAATGAATTATTACAGAATGCTGCTTAACTAGAGTTTTTGCAGCTTTCTCTTTATTTATGATGATGTCTTGTACACATTTTGCCTACCCATAATTAAAACCTTTGGAAACCATGTTGTATTTCTGTAACTTGCAGTTAAATTTGTATGTTCAATTTCTTGATCCACTTTTATTTATCAAATCGGTGCAGAATTCTTTGTAGCCAAATATCATAAATTAGCAATTTATTTTACAGGAATCTCTAAGGGAAAATGCTTTCTTGCGGGCACATTACGTTGAACATACAGAGGCATTGAATAATGAGAAATTGGAGATAGAGAAAAAGCTAGCAGCAGCAGAAGTGGAGATTCGCCAACTGAATGAGAGTCTCAAAGAAAATGCCCAGAAGCACTCTGATGATATGAAGAGAATGGAGGAAAAGGCAAGTGTGGGGCCTGTGGATAGTGTTGGTTCTCAAGCTTGGGTATTCTCATGCACAAACCAGACTTCTAACTTGTATACAAACAACAGGAATTCTGCAGATGCTGGAAATTCAAGCAACACACAACAAAGTTGCTGGTGAACGCAGCAGGCCAGGCAGCATCTCTAGGAGGAGGTACAGTCGACGTTTCAGGCTGAGACCCTGAAACGTCGGCTGTACCTCTTCTTAGAGGTGCTGCCTGGCCTGCTGCGTTCACCAGCAACTTTGATGTGTGTTGTTCTAACTCGTATGGGTTTTCAAAGACACTTTGAATTGTTTGAAGTCTTATCCATTAAAAAAACAAATTGAATGTTTTTATTTTTCTGATTCAAGTGGGATAAATTAAATTTTGACTTTGTTTTTTATTTTACTTCATATGACAGACAGCAACCACATGAGTTTGCGGTTTTCCAATTTACCGAAATGTCATAAGGAACCCTGACTGAACATGCACAGTTCTGTTCTTTGCCATTAGGTGGTGCTAGTCACATGTTATGCAGTTTGAATGGAGAAAAAAATACTGCTGCATTAGAAACATAGAAAACTTACAACACAATACCCACAAAGCTGTGCCGAACATGTCCTTACCTGAGAAATTACCTAGAGCATACCAATAGCCCTCTATTTTTCTGAGCTCATATACCTGTTGAGGAGTCTCTTAAAAGATCCTATCTTATCCGCCTCCACCACCGTTGCCGGCAGCCTGTTCCACACACTCACCACTCTGCGTTTTTTTAAAAAAAAAATTACCCCTGATATCTCCTCCGTACTTACTTCTAAGCACCTTAAAACTGTGCCCTCTCATGCTAGCCATTTCAGCCCTGGGAAAAAGCCTCTGACTATCCACACGATCAATGCCTCTCATCATCTTATACACCTCTATCAGGTCACCTCTTATCCTCTGTCGCTCCAAGGAGAAAAGGCCAGATTCACTCAACCTATTCTCATAAGGCATGCTCGCCAATCCAGGCAACATCCTTGTAAATCTCCTCTGCACCCTTTCTATGGTTTCCACATCCTTCCTATAGTGAGGCAACCAGAACTGAGCACAGTACTCCAAGTGGGATCTGACCAGGGTCATATATAGCTGCAATATTACCTCTTGGCTCCTAAACGCAAACCACAATTGATGAAGGCCAATACACCGTATGATTTCTTAACCACAAAGTCAACCTGCGCAGCAGCTTTGAGTGTCCTATGGACTCGAACCCCAAGATCCCGCTGATCCTCCACACTGCCAAGAGTCTTACCATTAATACTATATTCCTCCATCATATTTGACCTACCAAAATGAACTGCCTCACTCTTATCTGGGTTGAACTCCATATGCCACTTCTCAGCCCATTTTTGCATCCTATGAATATCCCATTGTAACCTCTGACAGCCCTCCACATTATCCACAACACCTCCAACCTTTGTGTCATCAGCAAATTTACTAACCCATCCCTCCACTTCTTCATCCAGGTCATTTATAAAAATCACGAAGAGTAGGGGTCCCAGAACAGATCCCTGAGGCATGCCACTGGTGACTGACCTCCATGCAGAATCTGACCCATCTACAACCACTCTTTGCCTTCTGTGGACAAGCCAGTTCTGGATCCACAAAGCAATGCCCCCTTGGATCCCATGCCTCCTTACTTGCTCAATAAGCCTTGCATGGCATACCTTGTCAAATGTCTTGCTGAAATCCATATACACTACATCTACGGCTCTGCCATTAATTTAGGTAATGCACAGATAGGAACAGTACTTTCAATTCATTGCCAAGACTAGATTAAGTTGACTCTCATGGGTGTACATGTAACATGTGAAAGTAAAATCACTGGAAAATAAAGGAACATAATCCATTTGAACCCAGTGTGGGTTTTATTTGCAATAGTGGAAAAGTAGGCATTAATTGACATCAAAAGGATGGATGGTGGTGAGCCAGTACAGTTCTCTTTCAATACAGCTGACATGGGCTTGTGGTATTCAGATTCAATGATGGTGAAGTGTGCAACTTGGACTTCCCATGCTCCTGTTTCCTTTGTTCTTAGTGGCTGAGGCCAGCAATTTTGCAAGGGCTGTCGGACTATCTTAAGTACTTCAGGGCATTCTGTAGATTGTACATAGTGTAGCTACTTTGCACAAGTGATGGAGGGAATGCTAGATAAGGCTGGTGAATGTGATACCAGTCGAACAGGTAGGTTGTTTTGGATGATACTGAGCTTGTGTTGTTGAAACTGTGCTCATCCAGATGTAGAGAAAATATTGCATCAAGCTTCTGATGTGTACTTTGAAGATGCGGAAGGATTTTGGAGTGGTAAGTAAGTCAGTCACTTGCTATAGGGTACTTAGGCTCTGACTTTTCATGTCATAATATTTATGTTCAAATTACATTTATTATCAAAGTATGTTTACATTATACAGCCTTAATATTCATCTCCTTATAGGCAGCCACAAACCCAAAAGAACCCATAAAAAAAGACTGTCAAAATACTCAATGTGCAGAGAAACAAATCAATTCATGCAGATAATAAACATAAGCAAATTGTATTCTGAACTGAATTCACAGCACTAACTGGTTAATCCAGTGGAAACTCAGCTGGACAGTGGTGGCAGAACATCCTCCAGAGATCATGCTGTTGAATATGAAGGGTATTCAGTTAGGTGCTTTCTTGTTAGAAATTGCCCGTCTTTGGCACTTTGCTGGCACAAGTGTGACTTCCCTTTGTTACCACAAGTCAGAATTTTGACAAGGACTGATGCTAGCAGGTGATGACTGTTTCATTTGCTGAGGAGTTTTATATATTTATTTTATTTTCTCATTTAGTGATACAGTATAGGACAGGCCCTCTTGGCCCAACAAGCCTGTATCTGTGTGTGTCTGCATTGTGTGTGTATAGAGAGAGAAGTAGAGCTATTCTGTAATAGTCAGCAAATATCCCCACCTCTGATGAAACATGATTATTTGATGTGATTGATTTTAATAAGGTACTCAAGGGATTTTAAAGGATAATGTATCCTTGAGCTGGGATAGCCAGAAGCAGGGAGCATAGTGTCAATCATTCAGAACAGAGATCAATACATTTTCCAAATGACAAAGGAGGCTGTTTCAGCCTATCAAGTCTACATTGGCTCAAGCACAGTCCTGTTTCCTACTTTTCTCCCCACTATCCCATGAACTGCAGATTCTACCAATCATACATAATGGGGACGATTTATAGTGGGCAATTAACTGACCAATCCCTCACATGTCCTTGGGATGTAGAAGCAAAATGGAGCACCTGGGAAAAATCCATGTGGTCACAGGAAGAATATCCAAACTCCTCAGCAGCTGTACCAAAGATCCTGACTGAACCTGGTTGCTGGACTTATGAAACAGCATCTCTACCACCAATGTCAATATGCTACTCGGGTGTTGGTAATTTTTGGAATTTTCTACTTAAGAGTGCTGTGGAGACTCATTTGCTAAGTATCTTCAAGACAGAAATCAATATATTTTTAGATATTAGGGCACTTGAGAAGTACTGGGTTCCTGCTGGAAAGTGGCACTAAGACGAGCCGTGGTCTTATTAAAGGGTGGAACAGCCATTCAGACCCTAATGACCACCTCCTATTATGTTTTTGTTTGACTAATTCCCATGTGGCACACTGATTAATACAGTGAAAACCCAGAGACTCGAGGATGGCATGTTGTTACAGAACATGAGCCAAAGGGCCTGTTCCTGTAATGTTTGTACTATATTATGACTGGAATGAGGAAAACCACCCATGACTGCATTGGAGTTGGAAAGTCCAGAGGAATCAGTAGGGCTCCAGAAGAAAATGAAGCTGTAGTTGCAGTTGCATTGTGTAATAGAGTGAAAATGGGTGAGAACAGTGATAATGCAGGCATGGTTTTGGGGGCAGCCAGTCATCACAGAAAGCTGAACAGTTGTGTTCACTTGCTATATGGCAGGGAGGTGGATGGAGTTGATGGTGAGAAAACAGTACTGAGACAAATATCGGTTTCTATACGCCCCCCGATGGCCTCCAGCTGCACCTTACTACTAATACTTTGAAGCTTTCTACAGCAAATTTGAAAGTAGGAATGATGGTATGTGAAGATAGAAATTCATTAATGGTGTTAGCTAACATGGTCAGGGTTTTTGGTTATAAATTAGTTTTACAGAATTAGAGCCATAGAAGCCAAAAGTTGGTCTTGTCATTAAGATGAGGTAAAAGACAATGATGTATAAGGGTTACTTTTATGTTTTTATTTGTTAAATTTAGCCTGAGTATGGAAAGTCTATTGAGGATTTGCAAGGGAGCATAGGCCAAAAGTTTTTCTTTATATAAAGTTCATTAAATGTAACTAAACACTATAGCTAATGTAACATAAAACACTAAAAGAGATATATTTAAAGTAACTGCAAAAGAATTCTATACAACAAAATAACATGCACTGATACAGCCTTTAAACTGTAATGATCTTGACCTTAACACTTAAAAATAACTTCACATTGCATGTATTTTCGTTTCAACTTTGAATGCAATATACCCCAGTGGTAATTCGTATGGTAGTTACCTGTGAGAGTGATCAATACTATCTGCAGTTCCATTGCATGTTGTCAAATACAGTGGATTTTGGTTAATTGGAACACATTGAAACAAGTACATTTTGGCCCAATTAAGTGGCTGCCCAATTAGCCAAAGTTTCATGGAAATGGTTAACAAAGTATAAAAAAAAGACAAATTACCATTGAACTGGGAACGAATTACATATTTAAATGAAATCATCATCACAATCATTATGTGCCATGTTAGATGACATAGGTGATCATGTTCTTGGCAATTTTTTTTTACAGAAGTGGTTTGCCATTGCCGCCTTCTGGGCAGTATCTTTACAAGATGGGTGACCCGCAACCATTATCAATACTTAATGACATACAGAACAAATCGGAACACTACCAAAACTGCTACAGGTCTATAAAACTGTATTAGTTCCTAACAGATAAAAACAGAGTAATTATTCCTGAGTATGTTGCTGTGTTCTTGTGATTGATTGTAGATGATCAAAATCAGGGCAGACACCTAGTACGGATAATGGGCTACCTTCAAATAATGTTTTCAAAGATTGCATCCTCCAAATCTTCATTTTCATTGTAACAATCAAGATAATTGTCGATATTTTCAAATTCTTCATAGTTCCTAACTTGAAGTAGTGAAATTGTTTCATTTACACTCCCGACAGTTTTAGGCATTTCCAGGCTGTATGCTTGAAACTGCAGTGAGGAGAACAATTCTGAACTATCTTACTGCTTATTATTTGCATACTCAATGAGTATGCCTCAGCTGTCACTGACTTTATTTGGAAATGCACGGAGGACTGTGTGTCTCGCAAGACGATCCGGGTATTCCCTAACTGGAAACCTTGGATGAATTATGAAGTCAAGTCCCTTTTAAAGGCTAGAGCTGCGGCTTTTAGGTCCGGGGATACGTCGCTACACGGAATCCAGGCGTGAACTCCGGAAAGCCATTAAGGGCGCCAAGAGGCAATATCGAGCCAAGTTGGAAGCCCAAAGGAATGCCAGTAGACTATGGCAGGGTCTAAGTGAGATCACTGGGCGCAAAGAAAAGGCTGCGAATATCAATAACTGTGGTGCTTCTCTTCCTGAAGAACTTAACGTATTCTATGCAAGATTCGAACAGAAGAGGAGAGAACCCAGGCTCCCTCCAGATGAACCAGACCTGGCGGTATCGAGATTCATCGTCACCAAGGAGGACGTTAGAAGGTCCTTCCTAAAGCTAAATCCAAGGAAGGCGACGGGCCCAGATGGCGTCCCAGGACGGGTTCTCCGGGCCTGTGTAAGCGAGCTAGCTGGAGTGTTTGCTGACATCTTCAACTGCTCCTTGCTTCAGTCTAATATCCCTTCATGTTTTAAGAAGGCAACGATAATCCCAGTGCCGAAGAAGAGCAGGGTGGCATACCTGAATGACTATCGACCTGTGGCTCTGAAATTGATTGCTATGAAGTACTTTGAGAGATTGGTTATGGCACACATCAACCACAGCCTACCGGTCAACCTCGACGCTTTGCAATTTGCCTACCGGAGCAACAGGTCAACGGCAGATGCCATCTCTCTGGCCCTACATTCCTCCTTAGAACACCTGGAGAATAAAGATGCATACGTAAGACTCCTTTTCATTGACTACAGCTCTGCCTTTAATACCATCATTCCAAATAAACTGATTCCTAAGCTCCGGAACCTGGGCCTTAGCACTCAGATCTGCAGCTGGATCTTCAACTTTCTCACAGACAGGACCCAGCCTGTAAAAATAGGGGACAAGCTCTCCTTTACAATCACTCTGAGTACCGGTGCCCCACAAGGCTGTGTACTCAGCCCCCTGCTGTACTCACTGTATACCCATGATTGTGTAGCCAAGTTTCCATCGAACTCAATATATGTTTGCTGATGACACAACAATTGTAGGCCATATCTCGGGTAATGATGAATTTGAGAACAGAGAGGAAATTAAGAACCTGGTGGCATGGTGCGAAGACAATAACCTATCCCTCAACATCAGCAAGACGAAGGAATTGGTTGTTGACTTCAGAAGGAGTAGCGGACCGCACAACCCAATTTACATCGGTGGTGTGCAAGTGGAACAGGTCAAAAGCTTTAAGTTATCGGGGTCAGTATCACAAATGACCTGACTTGGTCCCACCAAGTAGAGTCCACTGCCAAGAAGGCCCACCGGCACCTTTACTTCCTGAGAAAACTAAAGAAATTTGGCCTGTCCCCTAAAACCCTCACTAGTTTTTATAGATGCACCGTGGAAAGAATTCTTCTAGGGTGCATCACAACCTGGTATGGAAGTTGTCCTGTCCAAGACCGAAAGAAGCTGCAGAAGATTGTGAACATGGCGCAGCACATCACACAAACCAATCTTCTGTCTGTAGACTCACTTTACACCGCACGCTGTTCGGAGCAGTGCTGCCAGGATAATCAAGGACACGACCCACCCAGCCAACAGACTTTTTGTCCCTCTTCCCTCCGGGAGAAGGTTCTGGAGCTTGAAGATTCATACAGCCAGATTTGGGAACAGCTTCTTTCCAACTGTGATAAGACTGCTGAATGGATCCTGACCCAGATCTGGGCCGTACCCTCCAAATATCCGGACCTGCCTCTCGGTTTTTTTGCACTACCTTACTTCCCGTTTTTCTATTGTTGTATTTATGATATATAATTTAAATTTTTAATATTTGCTAATTTTAACTATTTTTAATATCTTTAATATTTAATATTTGTAATCCAGGAAGTGTGAAGTGCAGAATCAAATATTGCTGTGATGATTGTACGTTCTAGTACCAATTGTTTGGCGACAATAAAGTATAACTATCAGTGACCAAATTCACTGCGTTTTTTAACACAAACACACGCAAGTGATGCTATTTATAAACTGTTCGTTCAAAGCACCGTGTAGTGTCTAACGGCCATAATGTGTGTGCGACTGATGTTAGTTAGAAACTGTTCGGCAACAGTCTCCTGTCCCAGTTAAGTGACATAGTGTTCCAAATAAACAAACTGAATCCCAGATATTTTTTCAATTTATACATAAAATACTCTGCAGATGCTGGGGTCAAAGCAACACTCACAACACGCTGGAGGAACACAGCAGGTCAGGCAGCATCCGTGGAAACGATGTCGACATTTCGGGCCGGAACCCTTCGTCAGGACTCATTTTCTCAATTTATTTGTGTTCTTTAAGAGTTGTCCCAAATAAGTGTCTGTCTCAATTAGGTGATGCCCAATTAACCAGAATACAAAATAATCCATTGTTTTAAAAAAAAAAGTCAAAAAGAACAGAACCTGTGACAGTTGATGTAACTGTCTCCTTTATAGTCCTATTGTGTTTGCTATGTGCACGTTTGTCCATGACTTGGCATGTAAGGTGCTGCCGTAGATCACATTTGCCCCTTTTTCTCTAATTTGCTCAATTAGATGGGGTGGCAGAGAAGTTTAAGTTGTCCCTATGTTTTTAGGATTGAGGGAAAGTAAGCAGCCTCCATTTTCTTATATACTGTACATATAATTCAAGGCTGTTTAGAACACTCACTGTTCTGCTTTGTTGTTGTAGGTCCGAGGCCGGGACAAACACATCAACAACCTGAAGAGGAAGTGTCAGAAGGAGGCAGAACAAAACAGAGAGAAACAACAACGGGTTGAAACTTTGGAGCGGTACCTGGCAGACTTGCCCACTCTGGATGATTATCAGAAACAAAGCCAACAGGTGGGACCAACCATAGGCTCCTGGCAAATTAAGAGCTTCCATTCAAAATCGTGAGAGATTCTGCAGATGCTGCATACCTTGAGCAACACACAACAATGCTGGAGGAACTCAGCAAGTCAGGCAGTATCTATGGTGGGGAATAAGTGGTCAATGTTTTGAGCCAAGACCCTTCATCTGGAAAGAAAAAAGGGGCCCATTCTTTCCAGTCCTGTTGAAGGTTTTCAGCTCAAAATATAGATGCAACCTGACTTTTTGAGTTCCTCCAGCTTTCATTCACAGTTGAGTTGTACAAAATTGGGTGATAAGCACAGAAATAACCCACTGTAAGAGATACTATTTTCATGCCTTGCCCCACAGTGAAAATGTAGTTCTTTCATATGGGAAATTGAGGTGATAGATAGGAGCTACATAGACCATAAGACATAGAAGCAGAATTAGGCCATCTGGCCACCATTCAATCATGGCTGATCCTTCTTCTCCCCCTCCTCAACCCTAATTCCCAACTTTTTCCCTGTAACCATTGATGTCATGTCCAATTGAGAACCTATCAATCTCTGCTTTAAATACACCCAGCGACCTAGCCTCCACAGCTGCATGTGGCAACAAATTCCCTACAAGGAGGTAGTCAAACCTAAGCTGCAGGAGGCAGGTATTTGGGTGACTGTCAGGAGGGAGAAAGAAAATGGGCAGCCAGTGCAGAGTATCACTGTGGCCAGTTCCTCAGTAATGACCATACCGCTTTGGATACCGTTATGGTGGGATGACTGACCAGGAGGAGCTGCAGCGACTGGGTCTCTGGCATTGAGTCTGGTCCTGAGGTTCAGAAAGGAGGGAGAGGTGAGGATTGCAGTAGTGATAGGGGATTCCATAGTAGACATGAGATTCTGTGGATGTGAAAGAGTCACTGGACAGTGTGTTATAGTAGTCATAGTCATACTTTATTGATCCCGAGGGAAACTGGTTTTCGTTACAGTTTTAATTAAATTGTAAAATGTAAATTATGCCAGGAAATAAGTCCAGGACCAGCCTATTGGCTCAGGGTGTCTGACCCTCCAAGGGAGGAGTTGTAAAGTTTGATGGCCACAGGCAGGAATGACTTCCTATGACGCTCTGTGTTGCATCTCGGTGGAATGAGTCTCTGGCTGAATGTACTCCTGTGCCCAACCAGTACATTATGTAGTGGATGGGAGACATTGTCCAAGATGGCATGCAACTTGTTCAGCATCCTTTTTTCAGACACTACTGTCAGAGAGTCCAGTTCCATCCCCACAACATCACTGGCCTTACAAATGAGTTTGTTGATTCTGCTGATGTCTGCTACCCTCAGCCTGCTGCCCCAGCACACAACAGCAAACATGATAGCACTGGCTACCACAGACTCGTAGAACATCCTCAGCATCGTCTGGCACATGTTAAAGGACCTCAGTCTCCTCAGGAAATAGAGACGGCTCTGACCCTTCTTGTAGACAGCCTCAGTGTTCTTTGACCAGTCCAGTTTATTGTCAATTCGTATCCCCAGGTATTTGTAATCCTCCACTATGTCCACACTGACCCCCTGGATGGAAACGGGTCACCGGTGCCTTAGCCCTCCTCAGATCTACCACCAGCTCTTGGGTGCCGGGAGGAGGGACATTTCAGATTGGGTCCCCGGCATTCTAAAAGGGCAGGATAAGCAGCCAGAAGTCCTGGTACATACTGGCACCAATGACAAAGGTAGAGAAAGGGAATAGGTCCTGAAGAGAGAACTTAAGGAGCTAGGTAGAAAGCTGAAAATCAGGACCTCCAGAGCAGTAATCTTTGGATTGCTGCCTGTGCCATGCACCAGTGAGGGTAGGAATAGGAGGATTTGGCAGATAAACGTGTGGCTGAGAAACTGGTGCAAGGGGCAGGGCTTCAGATTTCTGGATCATTGGGATCACTTCTGGGCAAGGTCTGACCTCTATAAAAGGGATTGGTTACACCTGAACCCAAGGGGGACAAAGGGTTTGCTAGAGCTGTTGGGGAGGGTTTAAACTAACTTGGCAGGGGGATGGGAACCGGAGAGATGGGGCTGAGGATGGTTCAGTTAGCATACAACTAAATGCACTGTGCAGTGAGTTTGAGAGGAATGACAGGCGTATGATGGGGCAAAATTGCAGTCAGTGGGATACGTTCAAGTATAACATGGGTGCAAAATAGGGTGATGAATATTGAACTGAAGGTGTTATATTTGGTTACACATAGTACATGGAATAAGGTAGATGATCTTGCAGTCCAGTTAGAAATGAGCAGGTATAATGTTGTGGGCATCACTGACTCATGACTGAAAGAAGTTCATAGTTGGGAGCTCAACATCTGGGGATATACATGGTATAGAACGGACAGACAGTTAGGCAGAGGGAGTGGGGTGGTGCAGTTGGCTTAAAAAAAAGAAATCAAATCCTTAGAAAGAGGTGACATAGGATTGGAAATGTAGAATTCTTGTGGGTAGAGTTAAGAAAATGCAAGGGTAAAAAAAAACCTTGATGGAAGTTATATACAGGCCACCAAACAGTAGCCAGGATGTAGGCTACATATTACAATGGGAGACAGAAAAAGTATGTCAAAAGGGCAATGTTACAATAATCATGGGGATATCAATATGGAGATGGATTGGGAAAATCAGGTTGGTGCTGATTTTCGATCCCGAGAGAGAATTTGTAGAATTCTTTTCTATGAGATGGTTTTTTAGAGCAACTTGTGATTGGGCCTATGAGGGGAAAGGCTATTCTGAATTGGGTGTCCTGTAATGACCCAGATTCGATTGGGGAGCTTAAGTAAAGGAACCCTTAAGAGACAGTGATCTTAATATAATAGTCTTCAGCCTGCAGTTGGAGAGGAAAAAGCTCAAGTCAGATGTATCATTAATGCAGTGGGGTAAAGTGAATTATAGAGGCATGAGAGAGGAGCTTGCCAAAGCTGATTGGAAGTGGACTATAGCAGGGATGACAGCAAAACAGCTGTAGTTTCTGAGAGATTCGGAAGGCACAGAGTAGAGACATCCCAAAGAAGACATGTTCTAAAGACCGGATAACACACATGTGGCTGACAAGTGTAGTCAAAAACAACATTAAATAAGAGGGCATATAGTAGAGCAAAGATTAGTGGGAAGTTAGAGAATTGGGCAGCTTTTAAAAACTAACAGAAGGCAACTAGAAAGAAAACTAAGGAGGGAAGAGTTGAAATATGGAGGTAAGCTAGCCAATAATATCAAAGTGGATACCATAATTTGTTTTCAGATATATAGAGAGGAAAAGAGGCAAGAATATATATTGGGCTGCTGGAAAATGATACTGAGCAGGTAGTAATGGGGGCAAGGAAATGGCGAACGAATTAAATAAGTATTTTGCTTCAGTCTTTGTTTGTTCTGCCATCAGGCAAATGTTACAGGAGCATCAAAACTAAAACCACAAGGCTACTAAACAGCTTCCTCCCACAGGCAGTCAGACTGCTAAATAGCTGCTCTTTCTGACTCTGCTTTGGACACTTTTAACTTGCACTGGACACTTGTAACTTGATTTTAACTGACATGTAGCTGTTGTGTTTTACTATTTATTGTTATGTTTATTATTTATTATTTATGATTGCACTGCTCCTGGGAAACGCTGTCTCATTCTGCCCTGCAGAGCTGATGTACGGTTAGAATGACAATAAAGTTTTTTGAATCTTGAATTGTGGAAGACAAGTGGTATGCTGGAAGTTCCAGAGTGTCAGGGAGCAGAAGTGAGTGCAGTTGCTATTACTAGGGAGAAGGTGCTTGGGAAACTGAAAAGTCTGAAGGTGGGCAAGTCACCTGGACCAGGTGGACTACACCCCAGAGTTTTGAAAGAGGTAGCTGAAGAGTTTGTGGAGGCTTCAATAATGATCCTTCAGGAATCACTAGATTCTGGCTTTGTTCTGGAGGACTGAAAAATTGCAAATGTCGCTTCACTCTTCAAGAAGGGAGAGAGGCAGAAGAAAGGAAATTAAAGGTCAGTTAACCTGAGCTGTGGTTGGGAAGATGTTGTGGTTGATTGTTAAGGATGAGCTCTCAGGGAATTTGGAGGCACATGATAAAATTGGTTGAAGGCAGGAGTCTGATAGAGGAGGAGAGTGGACCATAGGAGAAAGGGAAGGAAGAGGCTGCCAAAGGGAAAGGGTCTGAAGGTAAGTCACCCGAACAAGATGGTATGCACACCAGGGTTCTGAAAGAGGTGGCTGAAGAGATTGTGAAGGCATTAGTAATGATCTTTTAAGAATCAATTATTTCTGGCATTGTTCCTCAGGAATGGAAAATTGTAAATGTCATTCCACTCCAAGAAGGGAGAGAGGCCAAAGAAAGGAAATTATAGGCAGTTAGTGTGACCACAGTAATTGGGAAGATATTCAGGGCTTGAAAGGTTATGGGGAGAGCAGGTAATGGGTTTGAGAGGGAAAATGGATCAGCCATGATGAAATGGTGGAACAGATTTGATGGTCTGAATGGCTTAACTCTGCTCCTATCTCTTATTGTCTTGTGGTAATAGGTATAATGAGTGATGTGATGAATTATGTCCTATTACACTTACAAGAGAGGAACTGGCAATTCTCCAGGTTTCCAGACTGTCATTACTCCGCTGCTTAGCACTTTTCTTGGTGTTGCCATTGTGTGTTGATTTATAAAGTATAATTGTAAAAAGAGATGATGAGATGCTGAACTAATACATGCTTCTGTTTCCCAGACTTGTCTTAAAAGCACATGAGGTTTGGCCTTTGCTGTAACAGAGTTGAGGGTCAGGCTCTTGAAGACACTAGTAGTTTGTTTTAAATCTTGTGTTAGATGATTGAGCTTGAATAATTGCTCAAATTTAAAGTCTGCAGGAGGAAAATGTGCTTCTTTTAGGTTTCAGGTTGCATTTGTCAAAGGTGTTTCACAGCCTGTGTACAATGGGCAATTATTTATATATAGGCTTTATGATACACTTTAGACTTATCTCCTCTTTGTCCAATTGCCTCTGGCTACGGTATAAAAATGGCAGAATGCACTGAATTGCAAGGTAACTCAGTGGAGTACACTCCCGTACTGAACACTGGTCCATACATAGTCTCTAGACTTTTAGTAGGCAATTATGTAGGGCTCTGTATTTGACAGAGATCCACTCACAGAAAAGATGCTCAAAAAATTTTCTCAACTCCTGTCAATTCACTCACTATCTGGCGTACTGTTTGATAGTACATCTTGACATATAGTGAATGGACAGCACAGTCTATAACCATGAAAAACATGTCCAAGGAATTTTGTTCTATAAATGCTGTTGATACGTATATTAGTTCTACATCTTTTACCTTTATCAGAATCCAATAAAATGCAGCCTTTATTTGCACTTAAGTTAAATATGCTGTTTTGTTTAATTTTTGACTCTGTGCTGAATGAACTAATGTTTGGGCATTGTCATCCATGGGCTGACTAAGGGGGTATTTGTTCAGGTACGATACCTGTGTTTTCACTTGTGACATTATGAATTAAATATTGTGTTTTACAGCTGAAGGACTCAGAGATGCAAATTGAAGTGCTGCAGAGCACAGTACAGGATTTAGAGGCCAAACTTGGAGAAGCTCGTGCGCACTGCAAGGAAAAAGACAACATTCTGGAAAATCAAAAGCAGAAGGAGATGGAGCTGGTCTCCACAGTCCATGGGTAATGTAGTCTGCTGGCTGTCTCTTGCTTATATTGTTCTGGTGACCCCTGGGGGGGGGTGGTGTCATTCAGAAATAGGTCTGTGGCCTGAAATGGGCCATGTTCCACTTACTATTCTGCGATCATTTTGTCAGTATTCCACAGGATAATACTGGAAAACTTGGCATTATTGAATAAGGTAATCTTCCGCAGAAGCCATTCAATATTTCTCTTGAGCTGCCTATTGTGAATTTCTAGTATTTGTATTGTCTCCATTTATGCAAATATCTGAAAGTTCTGAAAAGCTTAGGAAAGAACTACAAAATCAAAGTTTGTGTATAGTTAAAGCATCAAGTTGCAGGGAGAAGGCAGAAGAATAGGAATGAGAGGGATAATAAATCAGTTGTGATTGAATGGCAGAGCAGACTCAACTGATCTCAAAGGTGCAGGATAGATGCAAGGGCAATAAAGCCATTATGGGAATCATATATAGGCCTCCAAGTAGTAACCAAGATGTGGGGCTGAAATTGCAAAGGGAGCTGGAAAGGGCATGTAATAAGGGTAATGACACAATTGTAATAGACTTCAATATGCAGGGGGATTGGGAAGATCAGGTTGGTGTTGGATCACAAGAGAGGGAATTTGTTGAATGCCTACGATTGCCTAGCCCTGCCATTTGAGAACAACTTCTACTGTGGGACATATCTATCCTGTGCCTCGTGAACTATTCCCAGAAACTTCAGCCACCTCTGTTCTATCATCATCTCCACCAGAATTTTCCTCCAATCCACCTGGGCAAACTCCTCTCTCATGCCCCTGTAGTTCCCTTTATTCCTTTACGATACTGATACGTGACTTGTATTTCTTCCTCTCTAATTGCAGTATGAACTTATTTTGAGAGGACTAAAATTTAAGAACAAGGATATGATGCTGAGGCATTGGATGGCCTGCACTGTATTGTAAAGCAGTTTTTGGTTCCTTATCTAAGAAAAGATGTGCTGGCATTGGAGAAGAGGCAGAAGAGGTTCACAAGAATCATTCCTGGAATGAAAGAGTTATTGTATGTTTGATGGCTCTGGGCCTGTACTCGCTAGAGTTTAGAAGAATGAAGGGAAACCTGAAGAATTGAAACCTGTCGAATGTTGAAAGGTCTAGACAGGGTGGACTTGGAGAGGATGTTTGCTGTAATGGGTGAGCTTTGACCAGAGGGCACAGCATCAGAACAAAAATGAGAAGGGATTTGTTTAGCCAGAGAGTGGTGAATCGGAGGAATTCATACTCACGGACAGCTGTGGAGAACAAGTCATTGGGTATATTTAAAGCAGAGGTTGATGGATTCTTGATTAGCCAGTGTGTCACAGAGTACGGGGAGGAGGCAGGAGAATGGGGTTGAGAGGCATGTCCCGAATAGAATAATATAGACTGAAAATCTTGCAGCAGCAACAAAATTCTGTCAGTGCCCTTTGTTAAGAATTATTCTATCATCTGTTTCTATGAACAAAAATACTTTCATGCTAATATATTGTCAGTTTATCAGTCAGGTTAAGATTCATCTGTCACATAGATCAAAAACAGTGAAATGCTTTGTTTGCATTAACAATCAGCACAACCTAAGGATGTGCTGGGGTGGGGGGGGGGGGGACGGGCGGCACACTTTCTGACCCTAACATAACATACCCACAATATTCAGCAGAACAACAAAAGAAAATACAAACAGCAAAATAAGTCTGTTTCCTCTCTCCCTCCCACCCACTCACACACACAGACAAGACCTCCAACGTCATCTTGATCAGATCAAATAAGAACCTTAATATCCTGCTGGATGTGAAAGCTCTATTTCAAAGCTTTCATGGCACAACTAAAAACTAATTTGCAGCAGTTTATGAAATCAGTATATTTTTTCAGAACTATTGATGCAGACTGGGTATCAAATGCTGTTTTTCTTTTATATTTTTTATTTCTATTAGAGAACTAGCTTGTTTACAACAACACAAACACGAGGAAATCGGCAGATGCTGGGAATTCAAGCAACACACACAAAAAGTGCTGGTGAACGCAGCAGGCCAGGCAGCATCTCGGCCTGAAACGTCGACTGTACCGCTTCCTGTAGATGCTGCCTGGCCTGCTGCGTTCACCAGCATTTTTTGTGTGTGTGGCTTTTTTACAGCAATTTTTGTTTCACCTTTTAAGTTATTGGTGCTGTCCTGTAATTTGTCAATTTTTAGAAACAATTCAGATTCTGATTTTTAAATTGATTTCTGGTCACCTGTGTTCAGACATTCTTGAAAGAAATGCCAACATCATTAGTCTGATTTGTTTTGTTTGGATTGATTTGCCTTCTTCCCTGCCAGTCCTTATTCCTGCCCCATCACCAACACTCAAATTCATGGATTGTCAAGGTGTAAGCCTGTTTCCCAGTGTCTGTCTGAGGTTTCCTCCTTTTTCCATTCTGGAGAGCCCTCCCATTCTTGTAGTCCGGATGCACAGGCTTTTGTCACTGCTCTGAGAGTGCTGATAGCAGATGCAATCTATTGATGGAAAGGTCAGGAGATACAAATGGATTGCTGAGTTCTATTGGATGTTGTGCATAGCAGCAGAGCTCATGCTAGTTTGATGCAAGGCTTATCAGAGTATTGGTACACCAGTGCTAATGCATGTCTGATTAAATTCCAGTCTGAAAGCCCATAGATGCTGGCAACTGCTAGTACTGAGGGCGCACCTAGAAGCTTACAATTGTGAGCTGAGTGTTATTTGCCATAGTTTGTGTGTCAGTCTTCCAACCAAAGCAAGCCAATGCCTTCTCATGCTGTGAATACTGCCCTTAGCAGCAACTTCACTGTCAATATGGTTCCAAAGATTGAAATCAATTGTTATTAATTGTGACTCTTTATAGCCCTTGGATTGTTCTGAGGAAAGCTGTTACCCTGGCTAAATAACATTATGTTATATTGATACAGGCCATCTCAAATGATCCCATGCTTTTGCTGATTATTTGCTGTTGTAGAGGAATCACCAGTAGACTTTTTACTGTGCACAAATGTGAACATCTGTAATAATTATATTTCTGTACCAACTCCCCTTCATACTTGTTGTTAACGTGAAGTTGGTCAATATGATTTCATGCAATGCTGTTCTCTTCCCTTAAGCCTTCAAGAGAAAGTTGCAAAATGCCTGGAGGATGGTGTTCGGTTACCTATCTTGGATGTAGAAAAGTTGAAGTGTGAGAGCAACAACCTCAAAGGAGATTATGAACGAGCCGTGAAGGTGAGCATTCAGTGTTTCACCAACAGGTTTCCCGGAGTTTTATTTTTACAAATCCATAGTTAACTTCAAAGCAATGGCATTAATAAACATGATAGATGAAGACACTGACAGACACATAGGATATTTTAGATGTTACTGAAACAGCTTAACATAGAGCAAGACTGACAATTACAGATGTTTTTAAAAGATGGGTATTCAGTATTGGGGAAATGATAACATTGGCTAAATAAATCAACTGTGTGAAGTACTGATACATTAGAAAGATCATAATATAGTGCAATACGAGTTAAAGTTTTTTTAAAAAGTGCAAAAACACAGGCTACAGCGGAAAACCAAATTAAATATATGAAGCCTCAAATGAAAATACAAGGGTAATTAAGCCTGGAGAAGGCGACGGCAAGAAAAAAATGGAAATAAGAAGAAATCCAAATATGTTTTAGAGTTAAGAGTTTCCAATAGATAATATACATGAGGAGTCAGAAAATGTGGATAAGTGTCTGTACAGAAGAGATAAGTAATAATGTAGTTTTAGAAGGTGTATGAAGTGATGAATGGGATAGACATAGTAAGAAAGGTAATATTAATGGGTTTAGCGTTTTGAAAGTAGAATATCACTCGAGTACAAATGAAATATATTGCACAGCCTTTTACAAAAAAACAAAGTAGTAAAATTAGGGTTCCACTCACATTTTTTTTTTGAAGGTCCCTGGGAGCAAAAGTAAAGCTATATTATTGGATCCAATGGATTGAATGACAGCAAAATTTTTGTGCCCTTGTTTACAAATGGAGGAAGAGATAAACTATCATTGTATCAGTTAGTTTAACTTCAGTGATGGACCAATTATTGGAATCGGTACCAATGGACACTTTAAGCTTTCTTTTAAAACAGGGATTCCCAATTTCTCTTATGCCATAGATCAATACCATTAAGCAAAGGATCAGTGAACCCCAGGTTGGGAACCCCTATTTTAAAAAGACGGATGAGCTGCAGACTGACAGGATTGATTTGATGAGGGAAGGTTGACTGTGACTAACTTGATTAAACTGTTTTGAAGATGAAAGAAGGATTTGGCCTACCACAGTGCCTATTTGTTCTATGTCTCTATCTGATCTAAGTTCTGTATCGTTGAAGGTGTTTGTATTTTATTTTCAATTATAGATTTAAACCTGATCATATTTTTGGACTGTTTTGCATGAATGCCTTATTCAACAGGTTGTAAGATCAGTCTAGGGAAAATGTAGTCTTATTCAAAAAGAGAAACTTTTCCCATGCCATCTGCTCAGTGTCCTTTCTTAGCAAATGAACGATTTTTGTTGTTGTCTGACCCTAGAGGTTGTGGGATCATAGAATTTTTCTATACTTAGATTATAATATTATTTAGCTCCCTTAAAGAGTTGGCCACTCATCTTCATTCCTCTACACTGCTCTTTTAATTTAATATTCACTTGTCTTTTAGAAGCTAATTTCAGTTTCTGCTCTCACTATTGTTTCTGACTGCTAATTTCGTTTATTAAATTTCCTTGTTGAATTGAACAGTTCCATCAGATCTCTATGAGCTTTGTTCTCCCGAAGAATCAGTTTCTCTATTGTCTGACTATAAATGAAATCACATCCCAAGATTATTTTAGTAAAATTGCTTCATTAATTTCTGCACATTCTGTCACAGTTACTAAACTGGGTCATTTAGAATAGACTGTATGATTCTAATTGCAGCCTAACTAGTGCTGTTTGGTTTAGCATTACCTCCAAGATAATATATTCATGACCCACTTGTAAAATGGGGGATTATGGAATTATTGGCATGCTTTAATTTTCAAAATTTGTGTGTCTGAGCATCTGAAACTCTGCTTTTGAATTCCTTTTAGTATTGCCCTTTAAGGCGGGGCTGCTTGGTAGAAGAAATCATTCTCATTTGTTACATTTCTTCAATGTAATTTTCAACCTTTGTTTCTGTTTGTGTCTTTGTTTGCATGTTTTGTTGTTCTTCCTTCTGGATTGTCATGGATTCAAAGTTCAAAGTGCAAGTATTTTCAAGAGTATATATCATTCGCAACCTGGAGATTTGTCTTTGTGCAGGCAGCCACAAAGCAATGAAACAGTACATCCAGTGTGCGAAATGAAGAACAAATTATACAAACAAAGTAAACAAATAACACAGAGCAGGAACCATCGAGACCACAGCCACAGAGCCAGGTTCAGTGCTGAGGCAAGTGCAGCCAGTCAAGACTCCTGCACCTTGTACCTGATGGTAGGGGTGAGAACAAGGGTGGATGAGTCAAATGGAGGCAGACAGGGCAGGCTCAGGTGGGGAGTCCTGGCTGACATAGAGCAGTGAGCTGAACACCAGTTCCTCTTCTGCCCTTGGCTTCAAAGCCTTAACCTTTTTAATCTGGCTTGGCAATTAAATCAGCTCGTTATTTGCTCTCGGGCCCAGGCCGCACTGCTTCAATCCAGCCCGAGGTCCACTCTTATCAATGACTGACATAGCCGTACCTGCATTCTCGAGAATCCAGTTCACCAAATACTCTAGGATACAGCAAAAGCGCCAGGTCATTCAGATGCATAATTCCCAAAGGGAAATTACAAGCTGTTGATTGCAGTGATCTTAGTTCAGAAAAAGTATGTTAGTAAGGTAGTCAGTAGTTTTGTTAGCTGCCTGTTATCCTATATCGCCAGTGCCATCTTGAATTTGACCTGCTTTGGTTATTTGGTATTTTAGAGGTCACTAGCCACTTTGATGTAAAGCAGAATCCCCTATTGAAATCCAAATGTATCATCTGGCACACATCCTCTTTTCCATTCTATTTATTTTGAAATAAAGACCTTATGGACATGTTCTACCCCTTAGGCTTTCTTTCCGCTGGAGCTTAAAACAGATTCGTTTTCCTATGGTTTTTCGTTTTCTGTGTCTTTTTCTGCAAAATGACAACTTCACCTAAACTGGCATCACCACCGTTCTATCTATATTAGTTTGTTCTAAGCAGCCATATAGTTGAAAAGTGATCAGACTATTCCTAAATAGAAACTACAGAACAGTTCAAGGATATTTGAAGCAGGATCAGTGTTAGATACCTGGGTTATGTTCAAAGAAAAATTAGTTATTTGCTTAGCATGGTGCAGGGGTGTTCATTAGGTGCGTCAGAAATCAAACTTAGAAAATTTAGAGAAAATAGTGAAAAGAAAACTGCTAATGTTTACAAAACGATATCTACCAGAAAACACAGTAATAGCTTTGTACTTATTTGTGTCCAGTGTGAACTCCTGGGAGCTCTTCTCTCTCCCTTACTGAAGGTGATCAGCTCTTTTCGTTAAATACTAGGACATACTATCTAATTACTAACGAAGTTAACTTAAGACTACATGTGAATTAGAATGCGATGCATGATACAATGTAGTTACAATCATATTACAAAATAAACAGAAATATCTACATTAAATACAGTACACAAACAACATTTTCATATCCCCTCTACTGAAGAAATGGAATATTTCACCATGTACGGCGTGAAAGGCACCACAAAGCCAACCTGGGTGCATCAGCCCAGTTATGGACCCATTATGAGAATATACTAAGAAAGACCTTGAAGAGCATGCACTCAGTGCAACAACAGCAGAATGACAAGGCAGTGTTTGAGTGTATGTGAATATTTGTAATAAGTGTGTTTACCGAGTGTAGTCCATCACAGTCAAACTGGGAAACTTTACTAAAACTTGCATAATTAAGAGAACCAACCAATCTTCTGACTCAAGATTAGAATTGTATTGAACTTGGACAGTTTCCCCCCATGTAGCACTTGAGGTTTATTGCATCATCTGTTTCCCATTTGTTTAAATAAGCTGTTAAGCAGGAAGAGTTGTTTCAGGCTGGCTATTTGTTCTTGCCCCTTTGAAGTTGGGAGTCATAAATCAAATTTATGCATATCTCAAGGAAAGAAAATCATTTATTGTATTTATAATGCAGATTATTCACTTCTCTTACCCCCACCAACCCACTGTCACTCTCTGATCCCACTTCCCTGGTTATTAGCAGCCCCTGATGATTACACCTGAAATCCAGTGCAAATTAATTTTAATAATAATTTTCTGCAAAATAGGCCAATGCTTTATTCTATCAGTTTGTAACTTTTGCAAATGAACTTGGAATGTGCAAGAAGGAAAGGCTTTAATTTGCTGTATTTTCACAAAGGGTTTGTGACTAACGCAAATTTACTTTAAATAATTCATGATGCTGCTTCCTCAGCTATAGGAGAGAGCCTCAGAATAGAGGGGCATTCTTTTAGAATAGAGATGAGGGGAAATTTCTTTAGCAGAGAGTGGTGATTCTGGAATTCTTTGCCACAGGCAGCTGTGGAGGCCAAGTGTTTCTGTATATTTAAGGCAGAGGTTGATAGATTCTTGATTGGTCAGGCCATGAAGAGATGCAGGGAGAAGACAGATTCAGGCTGAGAGGAAAATTGGATCAGTCATGATGAAATGGTGGAGCAGACTCAATGGGCCAAATAGCCCAATTCTGCTCCTATATCTTCTGGTCTATATAGCCACTTGATTGGACACCCATGCTGTAAAGGGTTACCCATTAATTATACAATGGATATATGGGATGGGTACAGACTCATTAGTGACAGAGTTCATGAGGAGTGGAATGATGGGTTTGAGTAGATTTTAGAGATGAAATGAAGAAAGGGGATCCTTAGGAAGGTGTTTCCAAAAAGTGACAGGATTAGATGTCTTTAACCCTGGATTGGAAGAAGGCTGGATTGCTGAGACAGAAGAAGATAGATGAAGTTTTAAAAACATACAAAGTTAAAATATGGAAATATGTCATTACATAGCTGTTTGTCTTCCACAGAAATAAATAGGTCTTCTCACGTATACCCATTCTATTCTAATATCGTTTCTCTTTTTTTTCCTGTTTTCTGATCTAATCTTGAGTGAGAAAGGATCTTGTGCTTTCTTGTCACTCTTCCAACCAGTTACAGGTATCAATTTTAACTGATGTTTTGATGACAATCTCTGCCATTTTCATCAGGGATGATGCCTGGCGTGTCTAGTCCAATGATACGAGGGGTGATTGATAAGTTCGTGGCCTAAGGTAGAAGGAGTCAATTTTAGAAAACCTAGCACATTTATTTTTCCTACATTTACACACTTAGTCCAGTGATTGTGGAGCATACAGATCCCTTCTTTGTAGAAGTCGGTGTCTTGGACCTCCAGAAGTGGTCCACAGCAGGGGTGATTGATAAGTTTGTGGCCTAACATAGAAGGAGATGAGGAGAAACTTCAAACTTTCTGCATTTTCACTCAGATTTGAACTGCGTGTGCATGTAACAAGAACTGTATAACTCATCTCCTTCTACCTTAGGCCACAAACTTATCAATCACCCCTGCTGTGGACCACCTGGAGGTCCAAGACGCTCTCGTTACATGCATCTGCAGTTCAACTCTTTGAGTGATAATGCAGAAAGTTTGAAGCTAATAACTCATCTCCTTCCACCTTAGGCCATGAAATTATCAATCACCCCTGCTGTGGACCACTTCTACAAAGAAGGGATCCGAATGCTCCACAACCGCTGGACTAAGTGTGTACATGCAGGAGGGGACTATGTTGAAAAATAAATGTGCTAGGTTTTCTAAAATTGACTCCTCCTGCTGTAGGCCACAAACTTATCAATCACCCCTTGAATTTATTACCTCGTTGTCTGTTCCTCCTGATAGGTTAGTCCTCATCTCATCAAGTTTCAGCAGTCCCATTTTGTTGACAGTCGAATTTCAGTTCTTACTTAGAGCAAGACCTTCGTCTTTGTTAAAATTCTTTTCCTCTAGTTTTATTTCAATGGCTTCCTTCACCAGGCAGTCCCAAAGGCTATTGGTATGGAGCAGTAGTTTTGTGCCGTCAAAGTCAATCCTATGGCCATTGCGAATACAATGTTCTGCTACTGCTGATTTCTCTGGGTAATCCAAACAGATTTCCACTGTGTGTCCCATCTGGCTGATATACACTAACGAGGAGGAGTCTGTCATTACCGCCTTTCATCCCTATGTTTCCACTGTTTCTGGAAGGTTTGCTAGGATCCTAAAGAAGTACTGAATTAATACTATCCACAAACTCGCAAGGAAGCTTAAATCACAGCTTATGTGGGTCAGAGATAACCTGAGACTCAGGGCAACTGGCATTTACATGTTTCCCCGTGAATGCAACACAGTGTATATTGGCCTGATGGAACACACGGTGGAACCTTGCATCAAGGAGCACAGAAGGTGTAACTGTTTGGTTTACCCGGAGAAATCAGCAGTAGCAGAACATTGTATTCGTAATGGCCATAGGATTGACTTCGACGGCACAAAACTACTGTGCTGTGCCAGTAGCTTTTGGAACCGCCTGGTGAAGGAAACCATTGAAATACAACTGGAGGAAAAGAATTTTAACAAAGACAAAGGTTTCACTCTGAGTAAGAACTGGAATTCGATTGTAAGCAAGGTATAACAGTGGAAACCTGATTGGATGAGGACTAACTAATCAGGGATGGACGATGGGGGTATAAACGCCACTGGACTAGACATACCCAGGCATCATCCCTGATGATGATGGCAGAGTTTGTCATCAAAATGTGGGTTTAAATTGATACCTGTGCCTGGCTAGAAGCCTGAGCAGAGTTTATTCCTAATCTTGAATGTTGACACTTTCTGTTTCAACCAGCAACCCTGAAAATGAATTCTGCAGCAAAACAATTCTGGTGGAATGTTGTTTAATTTTGTATCTACACTATTTTGATATTTTATTTGACTTGGTGATCTGGGCCTGAATTTATTACCCATCCCTGATTTCCCCCGGTCAGCCACCACCTTGAACTGTAGGAGTCCTGCTAAAGGAACTCCTAGAGTGCCATCAGATGGGAAGTTCAAGGACTAGCTGTATATTTCCAAATCAGAACGGTGTGTAATCCGGAGATCAATCTGCAGATGATGGGTGTTCCTGCCCTGTTCCTCGTTGATGGCAGAGGTTGCAAGTTTGGGAACTGTTGTTGGAGTAGACCAGGTGACTGACTATAGTGTATTTTGTAGGTAGGGCACGCTGCTGCCATTCTGAGATATGGAGGGAATCGATGTTTGTGGTTGATGGGATAGTAATCAAGCAATTTTTTTTCTCCCTTGGATGGTTGAATTTCTTCAGAATCGTTGGGTGATTTTGATTTGTCTTCTAAATGTTTTTTAAGGCTGTGCGGTGTAAGGAAATGTATCAGAGGATATTCAATCTTTGACCTGCTGTTGTCACCACTACACATTTTTGTGTCTCAGCTTTGTTGACCTTGCAATGATGGGATACTGGGAGTGGCAATACTATAGAAAGTTAAGGAAAATTGATTTGAACTTGTCTTGTTGGAGATGCTTATTTATTAGCACTTGGATGGCATAAATATTACTTTGAGTAGCCCATGTTTGAATATTGTCGAGGTCTTTCTGCTTGTAGGTATAGACTGATTATGAATGGAAGTGAACATCGTGCAGTCATCAGCAAACCTCCCCACTTTTGATCACATGGAAAGAAGTTTATTGATGAAGCAACTGAAAAAGTTTCAAGTGAGGATACTATTCTGAGGTACTGCTGCTGTGCTGCGCTGGAACTAGGATGATGATCTCTAATTGTCTCAGTCATTTCCTTTGTACAAGTACAACTTCAACCTTTGGAGTTTGTTTTCTTAACATCAAATTACATCTACCCCAGCGAACACAATTGCAGGATTGCACAACACACTGCAGCATGTGCTTATGTGAAGATGGAATTTCCATTATTGCTATTGTAGAGGGGAGCTTTTGCCCCACCAGTTGATTTGTAATGGCTGCTTTGATATCAATGACAGTCTCTCTCACCTCACTTCTGAAATTCAGCTCTTTGGTGCAAAGCTGTGGTGAGGACTAGAGACAAGTATTCCTGGAGAAATCTAACTGAGTCTTAGTGAGTAAATACTTCAGGATAGTGTCGTCAAGAACTCCCATCAATTGCTCTGCTACAGATAGCTAACTAAAAAAGTGAGCAGGGTATACTTGGACAATTCTCCACATTTTAAGGCAGACACCTACTGTCCTTGAACGGCTTGGTTAGAAGTACACTTCATTCTAGATTGCAGGTTTTCTGTACTGCAGATGAACTATTGACAAGTCCCTTTGCCTTTGTATTATCTAATATTCTCTGCCATTCCTTTGAACTGAATTGGATGAAGAATGCCTTCTGTGATACTGGGAATGTCGGGAGTCAGCAGAGATAGATTTATTTAGAACTTTAAACTGAATTTGGTTCGAAATGTACCCTTGCTGCTAGCATTTGCATGCTGACTCTGTCATTGTTGACGATGGGGATGTTCCTGCAGCTACATCATCTCTCTGGCTATTTAATTATTCTTCTCCATTTGCACCTAGAAGTGGTAGGGCGGCAGAACTTCATTGTCATTGGTTGTGCCTCCAGCCATTGGAATGCTATCTTCTTGATGCCTAGTGACCAGTTTTAGCAGCACTACCTAAAGCTGCACTCTGAAATATTGCCTTGGTGTTGAGAGCACACTGTCATTTCACCTCTGGAATTCAGCTTTTGGTACAACTTTGGATGTTTTGGAGCCAAGTTACTCAGGCAAAATCCAAACTAGGTATTATAGAGTAAGTTATTAAAGAGCAAGTACTGCTTTGCTAACAGCATCTTCTTTTATTTGGGTAATAATTAGCTAGATTGGATTTATCCTCTTTGTAATCTGTAGTAATCTCTTGTGTGGTATGACTCTAAATAAAGCACCACAGCCCTCTGTATGACAGCATATTATAGGATTTGTTTTTTTAGATAAGAGTTTTTACCAGCGCTGGAAGCGAGGCCTTGCAATCAAAGGGGGGGAAATCCAGCATTAAAAGAACACCAGGCTGTTACTGGATCTAGAGGACATGAGTTATAAGGAGGCACTGGGTAGGCTTGGGCTTTTTCCCTGCAGTGTAGGAGGCTGAAGGGTGATGTTAGACGTTTATCAATTCATGAGTGGCATACATAAGGTCAGTCCTTTTTAAAAAGGTAGTGGTGGGTAAATCTAGAGATAGAAAAAGAATCTAGTGCTTTCCTGGCGTATATGATACATAAACTCTTCTCGGGCTTCCAGCTGGGACCAGATGTCAATTTTAACCAATGTTTTGATGACAAACTGCTCCACCTGGAGAAATTAGCGGTAGCAGAACATTGCATATGCAATGACCACAGGATTGACTTTGGCACAGAACTACTGTGCCACGCCAATACTTTTGGGACTGTCTGGTGAAGGAAGCCATTGAAATAAGACTAGAAAATAAGAATTTCAACAAATTCCTAGAAGAAGCCTGAGGGGCATCCTTTTCACACAGAGCATGGTATGTATGTGGAAGAAGCTCCAGAGGACTTGATAGAAGTAGATTCGATTACAACATTTAAAAGACATTTAGATGATACGAAACTATGTTAACCAGAGTTGTAGATATACAGACCTATCAACAGTAGAATTAGAATTTTTCAAGATTCTGAATTCGGCTTGCAGTTCAATACCTAGTAAATCAGTTTCTCGCCTATATAATGCACTCTCCCATGCTAAAAATGTAAATACACTGTATATTAAAGAGAAGTGGGAAAAAGAAGCCGGGTTGGTACTTTCAGAGGAGGCTTGGGGGAAAATCTGCAGCTTTCAATGGTCCTCGACTAATTCTTTGACTTGGAGAGAATATTGTTGGAAAAACATTATAAGATACTACAAGACCCCATATCAGGAAAAATATAAAGATACAAATGTGATGTGTTGGAGAAGGTGCGGCTCCAAGGAGGCAAATCATTTTCATATTTTCTGGGATTGCCTTAAATTAAGTCTATTTTGGGAAGGTATTCATAGAACATTAGTTAAGGTACTTGGGTCCCAGATACCTCTGAACTTTGAGACGCTCTATTTGGGACATGTATTGTTCCTTGAACAGAAGGAAGATATAAAATTGCTGCAGGCCTTCTTAGCGGCAAGTAAGAAATCAATCACTAGAAAATGGCTAAATCCAATACCACCTACATTAGAAGATTGGTACGAAATTATCTTGGAAATATTTAAAATGGAAAAGTTGACTTACTCCCTGAGAACTCAAAAAGAAACATTTTATCAAATCTGGAATAAATGGATTGAATATATAACCCCAATGCGAGCAGACTTTAGATGACTCTCCTAATGATTTATATTACTCTTCTCATCAACACAGTAATATTGCTAACGTAAGCACCCCTAGTCTAAATTTTTTTTTTTGGAAAATAGAGAATTAACACAAGTAAAGGGAAAGATTTGGGAAAGGGATTAAAAAAAATGAAAAAATTAAGTAAATAAGTACATAGGGATTGGATAATTATGTCTGCGGGCAGGAACAAGCACGAACAAATTGGGATATAAACACCTACAATGATTGGTATATAGGCTTGTATGCAACATTTTGGACCAGTGGAAATGGTCTGGAAGGGTTGTATGGAAACTATTATTACCATTTTTCTTAACTAATTTCATTACTTAGCCTAATAGGTTAAATTTACCACAGTACATAATTATCTATTTAAATGTTTATTTTCCTTTTATATCATCTCAATGTGTACTTAAGAATGTATAAATAATGTAGTTTTATACATATAAAAAAATGGAAAAGGTTATATGTGTGAAAAAAGTACATGATAGTTGTGAATTCCTTATCCAAATAAAAATAAAATTAAAAAAAAAGAAAGGAAAAGTTTAGAAGGATGTAGGTGAAAGGCAAGTAAGTGGGCGAGCTCAGGTAGATGACTTGATTGGCATGAACAAGTTGGGCTCAAGGGCCTGTTGGACATGATGTACATGCTGTATAATGCTAACTCCATCATCACTGTGTAATTACAGGTCCCACTCTGATCTGATTACAATGGAGTTCTATTCCTGAGAGCTGTTCATAAGCTGAATAGTTCACAAGTTGGAAATATGGCCGCAGTCAGAGTTCCCATGCTGCAGGTGGTGCCTGTAACCATGCAGCAGCCGCATATCCATTCTGCTGATCTCCCAAATTCCCAGTTATATGTCCAGGCTGTATATCTTTGGAGAGGACCTTTGCCAGTACATAATGATTATCATATTTATTACTCTTTGTCTGTCTACCATCCTGCTTACAATTCTAGATGGAGAATTTGATATGCTGATGTCTGTAATAAAATGGAATTTTCTCGAATAAAGTGATTTGAAGATTTGCCAAATCATGCTGTTTTCTGACATTGCTTCTAATTGTTTCCTTAGATTATTGATAAGCAGCAAAAGAAAATGGAGCAGCTTTCCTCACAAATACGGGTAAGGAGACTTCAAAACACCTTTCCTGTGTAAAATTCCAATTCTGAAAAAAAAGTGACACCACTTGGAGATCTGGGATGACATTGAATATCAGTCTAAAAAATTGGGATGAAATTCCAAATGGGTAGTCTAGTTCCAGTTTCAGGCAACTGTTTGAATTTAATCAGATGAATAATTACAACATATGCACTTGCTCTTGGAAGAGCTTGGATATATCTTATTACTGTACTAACTATTCTATTGGCCCAAGATTGCCAGTAACAAACAATTTTGAGAGTAGTGAATTTAAGAAAAGGCACTATATGAAGCTTATTAAAGCGTTTTCATTTCCATTTTCTGCACTGATCCATAGGCCCTGGAAGAAAGGGTGACACAGGAAGAAGGGACAAGCCAAGGTCTTCGAGAAGAACTGTCAGGAAAAGAGAATGGATCACAGTTATTGAGAAAGGCCATGAAAGAGGTAAGAAATGAGGGAGCCAATACAAGTTGAGTACCCGTTATCTGAAAACCTCCAAAATCTGAATTTTTTTGAGTGCTGACATGGCGTCACAAATGGAAAATTTCTCAAGGTGCTGGGAACGTTCCCAAGTGATAAACAGATCTCTGCACATTATAGACAGTTCTAAGAAGTGACCTCACACATGTAATGAAGAGAAGTTAATGAAAAATAGGAAAACGCTGCATAAAAAGTGAAAAATAAGATCTCGATCATGTATTGAAAGAGTGAATTTGTCACTGTTGGAGTAAACGTGCTGCTTAACGAATTGCTGATCATGAAACACATCTATCACAACAAGCTGAAAATTGAAAGTAGTTGTGAATATTCAGCAGGCTGGTTGCAGGAATTTGAGAGAAGGCACCATATTAAATTTTTAAAGGGTCTGATGATCATGAAGCAGCAGAAGTTCATTGATG
The DNA here is from genome assembly GCF_963921235.1 of Mobula hypostoma. Taxonomy (NCBI): domain Eukaryota; kingdom Metazoa; phylum Chordata; class Chondrichthyes; order Myliobatiformes; family Myliobatidae; genus Mobula; species Mobula hypostoma. The sequence continues at coordinate 34,428,832 of NC_086122.1, forward strand.
TGTTCAGGACTCACAAAGGGTCCCGATGAAGAGTCTTAACCCAAAATGTCGACTGTTTACTCATTTCTGTAGATGCTGCCTGACCTGCTGAGTTCCTCCAGCATTTTGTGTGTGCTGCATGAACTTTACTAAATAAGTTATGAGCAAATAAGTACTACATAACACTATTGACATAGTCTTATGTCAATTTGCATGAATATGGTACTGTAATGGCTAATTTGCTGGATTCATAGCCGGAATTCTAGAACTTTGAATATGTATCCCAAGAGGGCAAATTTTAATGCAAGTAATTAAATCTGGAATTTAAAATGTACCTCTTATCAACCATCATTTCACAATGTTGTTGTAAAAATCCATCTGATTTATTAACATCAGGAAATCTGTCAGACTTGATATGGTGTAAATATGATTCCATACTCACCAATGTGGTAGTCTTTATTAGCATAAACAAGCTACTGGAGAATCTCAGGATTCAGGCAGTATTTGTGGAGGCAAAGTGATAGTTGATGTTTAATGGTGGTACTTTGCATCAGGATCGAGAGTGTAAAAGGGAGATGGCTAATATAAAGAGGTGAGGCTGATGCTGGCAAATAATAGGTGGATGCAAGTGATGAGGAGTTGATGGGCCAATGAAAACAGATGGGAGAGGCAAAGGGTTAATAGTGATGACAAAGGGCTTCTGAAAATGGAGGGATGGTGAGAATTTGGTGGAAGGGATAGGGAAGCCAGTAAGTTGAATGTGTGGATTATATAGTTGGAGCCAGGTGGGGGAAGGGAAGAAACTGGATAACAGGGCAAGGAATTCAGCTTCCTTAGAAGGAAGGGTGTGCGGCAGATATTGTTTCCTCTAAATTACACAGGTGCACAGCTGCGTGGTAACTGAAGTACTCCTGTGCACGTAGCCTTGTTTCCACGCAGCTGAAATTTTCTTATTTATATTGTTAATATAATTTTGCAATCTGTTAATATTCTGAAATAATCCTGTACTTAATTGTGTTCATGAATATATTTATAAATTTTCTAAGTAATAAACATTTACTGACGTATTCACATTGTCAGTGTTTCAACTTGCAGCGCTATTACAAATTGTAACAATAAACACAGAATGGAAGTTAAGTTGCTACTTCCTGCTAAATGCCAACGCCTTCTAGTCATTCATAGTATACATTTTACAAAAAGAACATTTAAAGTACTGCACAGATTTCAGGGCCATGTAATTTAAAAAAAAAGAAAGAGATAAGTTAAACAGAATGTTGGCCACAGAGGACCCTGGTGGATCAGAAGGAGAGAGAATGGAATAGAGCAGATGTGGTTTAACCTAAAATTAGAAAATTCCGTATTTATTGTGTTGTGTTGTAGGTGGAATATGAGGTTCTTTTCCTCCAGTTTGCATTTGTTCTCACCCTGGTAGTGGAGGAGAATGAGGAGAGACAGGTTGGTGTGGGAATAAGGAAGGGAGTTAAATGACTTGCAACCAGGAGCTCAAGATGGCCATTGAGGGCAGAGCACAGGTGTTGGCAAAGCAGTCATCTAGTCTGCTTGTCTTTTAACTGCCTCCACAGGCCAGAAGCACCTAAGAAGAATGCAGACATTATCAGTGATATCTGCATCCTGTGAATGAACTACATTTTAGAAGCAAAGCTCGGGCTGATGTTGAGACTGTGCCAAGGGAGTAGTCAGGCCAACATCAGGAAACGAGAGAATGGTCTAACCAGTGTCCAGGAAGAGCTGAAGATGTTGTGCTAAGTTACAGAGTGAGGAGAGTTCATGGGCCAGCTTAATTAGCCAACTTCTGATTAACTGTTACCTGTTCAGTGTGACATATGCCAAATGATAAAGTTTTTACATTATTTTACTCTGTAAATAATGGGAACCGATTAAAAAGCAAGACTGGTCCAATCAAAGTTATGAATAGCTTCTTCCTGTCCAAAGCCAACCTAGATTTGATGGGAATGAAAGCCTTTGCTTTAAGGATTTGTATTCTAGTGCTGGATCTTAAATATACTTTTTTTATGTTAATAATGAAAATTGTATTTTTATACAAAATAAGTTGCTTACTGAAGGCTGTTGATAGTGCAAGTCTCATTAACTCTCTTAGCCAGTGGTTCTACTGATACTCTATTTGTAAGTTTGAACTGGAATATTATGGTATGAGTCTCTTTATCTTGATGAGACAAGACTGGCAAGATAATTTTTCAAAATATATTAAAGCCCAGATCTCATTCACTTTGCAACGAAATACAATTGTAACAGAAATGAACGCAGCTTACAAAATAGATGATATAACAATAACAAAGCAGACACAGATTGAAAGATTGCAAAGTTGTTGGGGAGTTAAGTGTAAGACTGGAGTGTGAAACTGACTGCATCCTTAAAGAGCCATAAAAGTGATACAGCATATATACTGGCCCTTGCTGACCATAGTGCCCATCAACTACAAACCCCATTTCCAGAAAAGTTGGGATATTTTCCAAAATGCAATAAAAACAAACATCTGTGATATGTTAATTCACGTGAACCTTTATTTAACTGACAAGAGTACAAAGAAAAGATTTTCAATAGTTTTACTGACCATTGTGATCACTGTAACACAATGGTAAACATGCCTCTGTCCCAACTATTGTTGAGTGTGTTGCAGCCATCAAATTCTAAATTTGTGTATGTTTACAAAATACAATTAAGTTGGTCGGTAAAACTATTGAAAATCTTTTCTTTGTCAGTTAAATAAAGGTTCACGTGAATTAACATATCACAGATGTTTGTTTTTATTGCATTTTGGAAAATATCCCAACTTTTCTGGAAATGGGGTTTATAGTGAGTTTCCTGCATTCAGCCTATATACCCCTAAGCCTTGTCTGTCAAAGTACTTCTCAAATATTATTATTGTACCAGCCTCATCCACTTCGTCTGGCAGCTCATTCCTTATACCACAATGACAATGAGGTGTTCATGGAGCAACCATCTTTAATTGCAGTTTGTAGTAGAGGTGCCGAACTTCAGTCTGTTTATTACAGAATTGCTTGGCTTTTTCTATTGCATGCTTCTGTAGTTGTTTAACATGCATGTGATCCTGTGATAATTTCACCGGTCAATGATCCAAATTGAAATAGCATCATCCCCAGGTATAATAGACCCAGAGCTGATTACACTATTATATAGTTGGGAGGGAATGTCCCTTATTCATATCGTACCCCACAAAACTGGAAGGAGCTATCTACATGAAAGGGTATTGTAGGAAAGCAGCATCCATCAACAGAGATCCTCATCACCTAGGTCAGGCTCTTTTCTCACTGTTGCCAACAGATGGAAGGTATAGGAGCCTCAGGACTCTCACCACCAGGTTCAAGAACAGTTACTACCCCTTAACCATCAGGCTCTTGAACAAAAGTAGGTAACCACACTCACTTGCCCATCCATTGAGATGTTCCATAACCAATTATCTCACTTTAAGGACTCTTTATCACATGTTCTTGTTATTTATTGCTATTTATTTATATTTGCATTTGCACATTTTGTTGTCTTCTGCACTCTGGTTGATCTTTCATTGATCGTGTTATAGTTACTTTTCTGTAGATTTGCTGAGTATGCCTGCAGGAAAATTAACCTCAGGATTGTATATGGTGACTTCTTTTACTTCAAGGTTTGTGTAGTTACCTGGTTTGAAATTCTTGGCCTGTTGTGGTTGGTTTTGAACTTCTATTCCTTCGTCATTAGTTCAGTACTCTGATTTCCTAATCCAGTGACTTGACCAGTATACATAGTCATGATTCTTTCATCGTATAATGCTGCCTTCTGGGTTAATTTTTGAAAAAACTTCCGTTAAGGTTGCTTGTGCAATATATGCAGCTGGGCACTATTTGACTTCACATATTTGTTTCTGATTCAGCAAATAGTAGGCATGTAACTTTTCTAAATGCTAAATAAAGTCGTAGATAGACAGGTTGAGAAGGTGTATGTGCTCCCCAAACCAACGGTGAAAATACCCTCCAGAACTGTGCACTGCCTTTTGACATTGTCTGAATTCTAACAGTTGAGTAGCAATCAGCATTCTCCTGTGATGGAGCAGATTTTACTGGTGGAAGAAGATCCGTTTAATTCTGATCCTTGGTACTTTCAGATGGTACTAGCAATTGTTTTACAGAGTACGGTCATTTAGAAATGCCTGGTTTCAACACCAATTGGGGAACCACTTATAAAACTGGACATACAAAATTGTGACTTGGTGCATTATTTTTCTCTGTATTCCAGCTTTCTGCACAGAATCAGGAACTTATTGAGAAGAACTTGACTCTCCAGGAGCAATTGGGACAAGTGGACCAAAACAAACAGCTGCCACTGGAGTGCGTGCAACTAACAGAGAAATTGCACAGAGAGCTGGCCAGGAGTCTGCGTGACCTACAAGCAATCTGCAACATCCTCACACAGAGAACCCAAGGCAAAGATCCTAACCTCTCTCTCCTGCTTGGCATACAATGTAAGCACACCATGTATCCATGCACTCTCTCTGATCAATGCATTCCTTTAATAGCTGGCTAATATCTGAAGATGATCGGATAGAATATCATTGTATCTGCTATTGGTGTAGTAGAGAAAAATAACAAAGCTTCATATCTAGAAGTGATAGTCTCATTTTTAATTGTAATGGGTTATTTTTTAATTGTAATAGCCCAGGCATGAGGAGGATTAAACTAAGGTGACACTGTGTATGGGCACCAGAATTTGATAATAGATAGAAGTATTAAGGTTGCAAAAAGCACTGGGAGTGTTAGATACTAATGGAACAGGTTGCATCCTTGTACAGTATTAAAACAGACCAAGAGTGACTCCTGGGAGTAACATGCATTAGAAAGCAGCTTCCGTTGAAATGAATAGGTATAACCTTATTGCTCTTACAAAAATGTAAGCTTCATGATGATTAGGGCTGGGGTTAAATTCTCCAGGATGTTTGACATTTAGAAAGGACAAGGGAAAAGTAGGTGATGTAGCACCATTCATAGGGACAAGATTAATGGTGAAAACTGATCCTTGAATTGTCACAGCATGAGAGTTTCAGTCCAAATCATTAGCTCCTTACCCAAACCTTTCTTGGGTTTGTAAGCTTTTCCTCCTAATGTATTTTTCCAGTTTCCTCTTGAAAGCCACAGTGGAACCTGCCGCTATCACGTCTATGGGTAATATATTCCAGATTTTAGCCCCATGCAGTGTGAGAATTTTTCTTTTACTCTTCATTCTTCTCCCAGTTATTTTATACATGAGAGCCCTCCATCAATGGAAGCAGTCTCCCACAAAACTCTCTGTCCAGGTCCATTATCATTTTATAGAATTCCATCAGATCTCCTTTTGGTCGTTAAAGAAAACAGTTCCTGCTTCCCTTATAAATGTAATTTCTCATCCGAGAAGCTATTCTCACAAGTCTCCTCTGGATGCTCTCCAATATCAACACATCTTTGCTGTAATGAAGTGACCAGGATTAAACAATACTTCAGCTGAGGCCAGTCATTGTTTATAAAGGTTCAGCATGACTTCCTTATGTTATAATTGATAAAACGCTGAACTACGTATGCCTTAGTAACTGCTTTCACTATCTGCCTTGCCACTTTCAATGACTTTGCAACCATTTTCCCAGGCTCTTCTGCTGTTGCAACACTCTTGTACAGTATTCTTTATTCTTTAATATCTTTCCTCATTCTTCTTCCAAAATGCATGACTTATATTTCTCCATACAAAATTCAGCCATATGGCCCATCAGCTCTGCTCTTCCACTTCATCATGGCTGATTTATTATCCCACAACCCCATTCTGCTGCCTTCTCCCTGTAACTTTGGACCCCTTACTAATCTAGAATCTATCAACCTCTGCTTTAAATATATCCAATGACTTGGTTTCCACAGATTCACCACCCTCTAGCTAAGGAAATTCCTCCATATCTCTGTTCTCAAGGGACACCCTTGTATTCTGAGACTGTTCCCTCTAGTCCTAGACTCGCCTAATATATGAAATATTCTTTCCAAGTCCACTCTATCTAGGCCTTTCAATATTTGATAGGTTTCAATGTGATTTTCTCCCCTCCCCATTCTTCTAAACCTGAGCAAATGCAGGCCCAGAGCCATCAAATATTCCTCAGACATTAACCCTTTCACTCCCAGGATCATTCTCATGAGGATCCTCTGAACTCTCTGTAAATGCCAGCACATCCTTTCTTGGGTAAGGGGTCAAAACTACTCACAATTCTCTAAGTGCGGGCTGACCAGTTTATTTTTGTAGAAGGAAGGGTAAAAGAAATGGGGTGAAAATTGATGAGACTGTGCTAAAGGCACTGGCTGTATTTATCTCGGATGATTATTGGTTTGCTGAGATAGTGAAGGTGGGAGGTTGCTGAGTGTCTTACCATAACTTTCCAATCCTAGATACAAGAATATTCATTGCTCTGTTAAGTTACTAGACTGTTAAGTCCAGGGGCCTGGACTTTTGACTTGGAGGCTGAATCCCAGGACTGCTGGGGAATATTAATTAACTTTGGAAGAAACCACTAACAGTAATAGTAATAACTAGATCATTGTAAATCTCCATCTAGTTTACTGACACCCTCTAAAGAAGGAAAACTGCACTCTTAAATCCAGAGAAACATACACACAAAATGCTAGAGGATCTCAGCAAGCCAGGCAGCATGAATGGAAATGAATAAACAATCAATGTTTCGGACAAAGATCCTTCAGCAGTACTGAAAAGGAAGGGGGGAAATGACGGAATAAAAAGGTAAGGGGAGGAGAAGGAGGGCAAGCTAAAATGTGATGGGTGAAGCCAGCTGGTTTGGACAGGTAAAGGGCTGGAGAAGAAGGAATCTGATGGGGAGGAGAGAGGACCATAGAAGAACAGGGGGAAAATAATCACCTGAAGGAGAAGTTGATGTACATGCCAGCAGGCTGGAGGCGACTGAGATGGAATATGAGGTGTTGCTCCTGCACCCTGAGAGTGGCCTCATGGTGGCAGAAGAGGACACCATGGACCAACATGTTGGAATGGAAATAGGAATTAAAATGGTTGGCCACAGGGAAATAATGCTTTTGGCAGATGGAGGGAAGGTGCTTGATAAGTTACTTCAGGTCTCACCAATGTGGAGGAGGCTGCATCCAGAGAACTGCATGCATCTTTCTTGGCCTGACCTCCTATATGACACCAAACCCAGCAGTACAATTGACTCTTAATTGCCTCGTAACTGAGAAGACAGTTGGTGATGAACTATTAATGCCAGTAATATCCATATCCTGCAAATGAATAAAAACAGTAGAGAGGACAGATAAAAACCTTGTTCTAACAAAGATGTAAAGATATGTCAGAAAACAGCAGTCGGATTAATCTCAGTTGCAGGAAGCTTTTAAAAACACGACAGTCTAGAAATGTTAATTGATAAAGAAAGACCAGCATAGATTTGTTAAAGAAAATTGCCTTTATTTAACTGGACTGAGTAACAGAAAATGTTATGAAGGGAATTCAATATTTTCAGAAGGCATTTAATGTTATTGCATAGAAGGCTGGCTAGCAATATTGAGGTCCAAGAAATTAAGGATCAGGGTAGAAGGAAGAGGAAAATGATTTAAACACGTTTAGGCTGAGGAGTAGTATGTGATTGTTTTGAGGAGGAGCATAATAAACTGCGAGAAAACATAGAAAAATAGCAAGGCAAGGAATTAATAAAGAAAAGGCTAAAGTGATACACTTTGACAGATAAATGACGTGGCATAGTTCTCAATGATTTACAGGAACAAAATGACCTGTGTGTTTCCTTGCAATAAGTCCTTCAAAGTTGATAGCATGTTCTGTGTATCTTGAAGTTCATATATGAGAAGAGTACAAAGCAAGCAATTTGTGCTGAACCCATAAAAAACAGCATTGGATGCCACAGTAGTGCAGTGGTTAGTGTGTCGCCATTACAGCTCAGAACGTTGTGCAAGACATAGGTTAGCGTTAATAGGGGTTGCTGGGCTGGTGTAGTTCAAAGTGCAGGAAGAGCCTATTCCATGCTGTATCACAAAATGAAAATAAGATAAGCACTGGCTAGGGCACAAATGGGCACAAGTCAATTCTGATTAGTAAACTTCAGCATAGGTAGGAAGTCTAGAAAGAATGTAGAAAAGATGATTACTGGAGTGGGATTTATGGAAAATGTTTTTACAATGGTGACTGTAATTAGGAGTTTATTGTAGCGGTGTATAAAACAATCTGGGCTTACAAAAGAAAATTAATTTGGAGATGTAGAATATTGTAGGATTTTGGAAAAGAACAGGGAATTGATGAAATTGCAATGTTTGGAATTAGCTTAGATATGATATGTCAAATATCAGGAACAATCCAATTAATGTGTTCAATTAAAACCGGCATCTGATTCTTAAGTATTCTCACAAATGCTAGCTGTTTTTAATTCAGTCCACAGCGTTCTGGTTGGTTCATAATTTCCCTCTGAGGGACTGTGCTATTGATGGACAATAAACGTTGGGATTGGAAAGGAGTGTAAAAGCAGCAGGAATAGACCATTAACCCCTTTTTTAAATCTGCTCTTAAGTGAGATCATGACAGCTGTTTCACCTCATCGCTCTCAATTCACTGAATATTCAAAAATCTATAGAACCATTGTCAGCCAGGATCCTGCACAGAATTATAAAAGAGCATTATTTCAGATGAGAGCAGCTAATTCTGAAATGCATGCTTGGTGACTATGAGTAAGGTTAGACCTATTAGATTGTTTCTCTCTGATGCTTTTCTGATTAGCACAGGTAATGTTTTCATTCTCAGAATGACAGATTTAAAAGAAACGGTACATATTCAGTGGATTGATTATACTTTTGATATTGAGCTATGGGATTGAGTTGCATTTACCCAGTACTAACAAATCATGCCTCACTTCCCTCCCAATCCCTAGAGTAGAGCTCACAGTGTGGTAATGAGCCCCTTGGTGACTGACCCATGTTATACCTCCTCCCTGCTTAGCCAGGCTGGGAGGTTTCTCCTCAGAACAAAATTTATGAAATAATCAGAGAAAGTAAACGAAACATTGGCTATACTTTGAGCAGATTAGTTTAAGTCAGAAAGGAAAAGCTTTAATAATCTAAGATTTTCTTGGGCTGGGGCTTCTAATTTTTATTTTGATTAATTTCATTTATTCATACCTTGCTGTAGTTTACCCCTCTGCCAACATTGTGCATTTCCACCTCTCTTGGATACATGGATATATTTTGAGCTGCTTTCAACTAGTAACTGGGAGTTGGATTTCTCTCTATCTCTTACCTCAGGGTCCTTTTTTTTTCATGCTCACCTTTGGGTTCCCATGTTGAACAGCTCTTACTGCTTCTCCTGAAAACTATGAGCAGACAGCAGATAGAACCTGACTTTTGGGGTTCAGTTTTAGACTGTACAGCTTTATTTTAAAATAATTCGCTAGATAATTTGCTAACACTTGAATTTAGGCAAACATCATTCCAATTTTCAAATAAGAAGCAAGGGACAGAGCAATTAATTGGTCAGTTAGCTTAATGATAGTGAAATGCACAAGGGTATTCTAGGGAATTAACACTAATGAGTGTAGGAATCACAGGGAGCTGTCAACATGACTCAGCAATAAGATGCCATTGCTTGAAATTATGTGGCGATGGGTGAAAATACTGAGTCCTGTAGGGATAAATATTCTAATAAATTTTCACTCCTAGAACAACACACACAAAATGCTGGAGGAACTCAGCAAGTTCGGCAATACCTATGGAAGAGTAAAAACAGTGGACGTTTCAGGCAGAGACCCTTTATCATGACTAGAAAGGAAGTGGGGGGGGTGCAGTGGTGGGGGAATCTGGGATAAGAAGGTGGGGAGGAGGTGGAGAAGTACAAGCTAGAAAGTGATAGGTGAAGCCAGGTATGTGAGGGAGGGGGATGAAATAAGAAACTCGGATGTCTTAAGTGGTAAAGATAAAGGGTTGGAGATGAAGGAATCTGATAGAGTGGACCATGGGAGAAAGGGATTGAGGAGGGGAAGGTGAGGTAAGGGGGGGGGCAGAGTGGGGAATTGAAGAAGGAGGTAGGGGGATAAATTACCAGAAGTTGGAGAATACAATATTCATGCCATCAGGTTGGAGGCTACCCAGAAGGAATATGAGATTTTGCTCCTCCAGTCTGAGAATGGCCTCACCTTGGCAGTGAAAGAGGCCGTGGACTGACATATCGGAATGGGGATTGGAGTTAAAGTGGTTGGCCACTGGAAAGTGCTACATCTTGTGGATAGAGCAAAGGTTCTAGACAAAGCCCAATCCACGTCAGGTCTCACCAACGTAGAGGAAGCGGCATCGGAAGCGCCAGATATAATTGATAACCCCAACTGATCCACAGGTGAAGTGTTACCTCACCTGCAAACTCCCTGAATGGAGGCAAGGGATAAGGTGAATGGACAGCTGTAGCATTTCTGCCACTTGCAGGTTTACGTGCCACAATGGAGATTAGTGGGGATGGACAACTGAACAAGGGAATCACAGGGACAGTGATCCCTGTGGAAAGTGGAGAGTGAGTGGAAGGCAAAGATGTTTTTGATGGTAGGGGTGTCTAAAACTAGAAGATATAGTTCAAGGTGAGGGGGAACAGGATTAAAGATGATCTAAGGGGTAAATATTTCACACATGCAAACTTCTTTGACTGTGAAGGTGATTAACACGAGAATGTTATAAACCCAATGTCTGTAGTTGATGGCGGAAGCTGTGAAGAATGGCGCACATGATGGTGTAAGATGTAGTTCCTACTTCACAGTTCCCTGCAACTGGAAGGTCTCTGTTCATGCTCAGGTTGGAAAAACTGCTTTGACTGACTGTGAAAGTGATTATCAGAAGAATGCAATAAACCCAATGTCTGCAGTAGTGTTACTCTTGTTGCTAAAAAGTTTTAATGCTAGTAAAGAAGTGTATCTGATTTGCATTTGTGGATTAAGATGTGGCAGATGGGTTTCAATTTTGATAACTATTGGGTATAAAACTGCAATGTCTTACGTTTGCTAAAGCCAGAAGCGATTAGAGTGATTGTAATTCTAGTCATATATAGTTATAGTGTATTGAAATAGTATTCAGTGAGACACGAGATTCGGAGGCATTGAGAGGCCCGTAGAAGGCATTGTACTGTGCCAGAACGGACCAAATTGTTGTCTGTGGCCATTGGAAAGAAAATGTCAGATTTATGTGGATCTGGTGCAAGATCAGCCTGTGCTGAACTCCAGTTGCCAGCAGATCTGTCTCTCATTCGTGGATTCCAGTGGCCTGACAAAGGTTTGGTAAGCCTGTTCATTTGAATGGGGATTCCTGACATGAAGATATGATGTCAATATTTTTTATTTATTCTGTAGGTTTTTAATGTCAGGGTCATAGTTATTCAGCTTAGAAAAAGCTGAATAGACGTACCATGTCTATACCAACCGTCACACTTACCTACACTAATCCCACTTGCCTGCATTAATTGCAAATCCTACTAAGCCTTGGTGGGCATGTGGCCAAGTGGTTAAGGCATTCGACTAGCGATCTGAAGGTTGTGAGTTTGAGCCCCAGCTGAGGCAGTGTGTTGTGTCCTTGAGCAAGGCACTTAATCACACATTGCTCTGCGATGACACTGGTGCCAAGCTGTATGGGTCCTAATGCCCTTCCCTTGGACAACATTGGTGTTGTGGAGAGGGGAGACTTGCAGCATGGACATCTGCCGGTCTTCCATACAACCTTGCCCAGGCCTGCGCCTTGGAGAGTGAAGACTTTCCAGGTGCAGATCCATGGTCTCGCAAGACTAACGGGTGCATTTAATTTATTTTTACTATGCCTTGGTCATTCAAGTACCGGCCCAGATGCCCCTTAAATGTTACTATTCCTACCCGTATCAGCGCTGTCAGCTCATTTCAGTTACCAACTACTATGTGTGGGAAATATTTACCCCTCGGATCATCTTTAATCCTCTTTCCTCTCACCTTGAACCTATACCTTCTAGTTTTAGAAACCTCTACCATAATAAACCAACTCTGACTATTCCCTTTATCATGGCTGTCATAATTTTTATCTCTTATCCTGTTATCCCTCAGCTCCGGAGAAAATAGAAACATAGAGAAACATAGAAACATAGAAAACCTACAGCACAATACAGGCCCTTCGACCCACAAAGTTGTGCCGAACATGTCCTTACCTTAGAAATTACCAAGGGTTACCCATAGCTCTCTATTTTTCTAAGCTCCATGTACCTATCTAGGAATCTCTTAAAAGACCCTACTGTATCCACCTCCACCACTGTTGCCGGCAGCCCATTCCAGGCACTCACCACACTTTGCGTTTATAAAAAAAAAACAAACAAAACAACAACTAACCTCTGACATCTCCTCTGTACCTACTTCCAAGCACCTTAAAACCGTGCTCTCTCGTGCTAGCCATTTCAGCCCTGGGGAAAAGCCTCTGACTGTCCACACGATCAATGCCTCTCATCATCTTGTACACCTCTATCAGGTCATATTGCATGTATTGGTTAGACTACATTTGGAGGAATGTTTCAGACCATTGTAATATGATGTCCGACAGACATACTTCGTGTGTTGGCTATTGAAGGCAAACGTGCCTTCAAACACTTGTGCCTTGACTTCATGTGTTGCCATTTTGGGGGATCTATGTATTTGTAGCCTGAGGTCACTCCGTTCAGCACTGCCCAAGTCATGCCATTCCATGTGCATGTCCTGCACTAATCTAACTTTCCAAAATGCATCACCTCTTACTTGTTGGAATTAAATTCCATCTCCCAATCTCTTTCCCATTTTCTCAGCTAATCAATATCCCATTGTAAACTTCCAGCAGTTTTGGTGTGATTTGTAAATTTACCTGCTATGCCACCTATGTTCTCAGCAAAATGGTCAATATAATGACAAACATCAGAGTGCAACACTGATCTCTGTGGCTCACTACATAGTCTGCTGTATGAGAAACAGTCCTCCACTACCGTCTCTGCCTTCCACGAACAAACCAATTTTGTATCCATTTGCTCACCCTAGGTCCCATGTATTCTAACCTTCTGTATCAGCCTTGTCAAAGGCCTTGCTAAAGTCCACATAAACTATCTTCAAAAAACTTCATTCAAATATGTGAGATATGATTTATGTGCTGAAAGCCATACTGACTATCCTTAATCAGTTCTGGAGTCCAGATGGAGGGTCTTGACCCAAACCGTTGACTGTGGATTTCCCTCTACAGATACTACTTGACCCACTGAGTTTCTCCAGCAGCTTGTTTGTAGCTCCACACCTGCAATCTCTTATGCTTCCTAATCAGTCCTTTCCTTTTCAAATGTAATTAAATCTTGCAAAATCCCTTCCAAATCATTCCCAATGGGTTCATTTTAATTTTTAATTCAGACTTCAGATGTTTTAAATGGTTGTGAATATCAGCAACATTTACAACAAGTTCTGATGGCTTTGAGAAATGTTGAGGCTCTATTCCAACCTATTCTCCTACATAGTTCATCACTATGCTTCAGCTGCAGAACCTTAGGCACCTGAGCTGGATACCTGCTGGGCCAGCTTGATCTTACCCTTGTACGTGCAAGGAACATGACTGGTAAGACTGGGAAGCAGGATATATCCAGCTTTAATTTGTCAGTTATATCCTTTAGGGTATCCAAAGCATTCACAGAGCACCCCAAAGCATTGCTCACAGTCATCTTCAATTGGTTCAAAAAGGTGATTAGAATGATCACTTGAATTATTGAGAAAAACTTAACAACCTGTTCATTCAGTTGCGTAATGGCCTGGTATGGAAACACCAAGTCCTTGAACAGAAAATCCTACAAAAAGTAGTGGATATGGCCCAGTCCATCTTGGGTAAAGCCCTCAAACTATTGACCACATCGACATGGAGCATTGTCACAGGGAAGAAGCATCCATCATCAGGGACCCGCACCACCCAGGTCATGCTCTCTTCTCACTGCTGCTATCAGGAAGAAGGTACAGGAGCCTCAGGACCCACATCACCAGGTTCAGGAAATGTTATTAACCCTCATCCATCAGGGTCTTGAACCAAAGAGGATAATTTCACTCAAATTCAGTTGCCTCATCACTGAACTGCTCCCACAACCAAATGACTGACTTTCAAGGACTCTTCATCTCATGTACTCAATATTTGTTGCTTATTTATTATTATTAGTTATTTTTAGATTTCCATAATTTGTCTTTTGCATGTTAGTTTTGCCCAGTTGGTGCAGTCTTTTATTGATTCTAATATGGTTGTTATTCTATTATGGACGTATTGAGTATGCATGCAAGCAAATTAGTCTCAAGATTGTATGTGGTGACATTTATGTACTTGGATAATAAATTTACTTTGAATTTGGCAAATATTTGGAAATGTATGATAGCTATGCCTACTTAAAGTTGCTGTTTCCATTAGTTTTCTTCCCTTAACGCAGGTGACTGGGTGGTATAAGTTCAAGCAGAAAGATTGTGATTCAATGTTTAGATTAATTTTATTTTATTTAGAGAGATGCCACAGAATAGTTTTTCCCAGTCCTTGAGCTACATCAATCCCAGCAACCCGGAGTTAACCCTAACCTAATCACTGGGCAATTTACAATGACTAATTAACCTACCTGGTGCATCATTAGACTGTGGGAAGAAACTGGAGGACCCGAAGAAAACCCACACGATCCACAGGGAGGACGTACAGAGACTCCTTATAGAGGGCACCAGGATTGAACTCCGATGCCCTGAGCTGTAATAGTGTCACACTAACCACTACGCTACTGCGGTGCCCCAAGCAAAGGAGACAGATTTTGTACTGTGGAGAGAACGATGATAGCTGTTGGTAGTGTGAGAATGAAATGGAGTTTGATAACAATACTTAATTGTATTTTGAGAACAGGAACTTCAGAGATTGACAAGATGCAATGTGTTAGGCACTGCCTGTCTATGGCAAGTACTTTATGAAATGAGTAGGCTCTGACAATACATTCTATATATTCTGAATTTACTGAACAAAATTGGCAGTGAAGTGTTGTCACTGAGAAATTGCTGGGAAATGGTGAGGGCATTACCCTTTTCTGATTACAGTATTTATAACCTACAATATGGTTTAATATGGCATTGATGGTCACAGTGATTAGATATGAATTCAGTGGGACTGGATTAACCATGAAGACTTTAGAGATATTTCTACATAAATTGAGCAAATGATATTTTCCTAGTGTAGACTTTATTTTGTGTTCAATTCTGTATTCTCAGCAATGCATTACACCAGTGCAGAAGAAGGAGACTGGCAAAGCATTGAGCAGCTGACCAAGAAACTGGCTGAAGTGAGGCAGCTGGGCAGAGATATTGATGAGTTGCGAACAATGATATCCGACCGATACGCTCAGGATATGGGTGACAACTGTATCACACAGTGAACGTAAGCAGTCGGTTGCTGGGAAGGTGGGTGGGGCCACTCCATTGGATCTTAAAACCTGTCAAAAAATGCCTTCATTGAAATTAATTCAAGAAAATATTTCACAAACTTGCCACATTGGTACTTTCTTGTAACTTGCAACAGAGATGATCTCATCACAATTGTGTGACTTGCACCTTTGGGGTGCTAGACAGCGGCATTCATTTGCATGCTACCATTGTGATTGTGGTAAATATTCTTGCTGCATCTGCCTTTTAAACTGTCCTCCTCTTCCAAATGAAAGTAGCAATATTTCTGGCAACCTGCAAAGCAGATGAAGCTTTGAGAGTCAGGCTGCAGATGCCTGAAACGCGAAAGTGTTGGAGTTATCTAGTCAGATGGCACCTGTTACAGATCGATAATCTTTGTCAGCACTACATTGTTCATTCTTTCCCTTTCCACAGTTGCTGCCCAACTTGTTTCCAGCAATTTTTCATAAATATTTCTAGTGCTAGTTCCAATTCAAATGAACTTTTTGTCAGTAAAACTTCAAACTGAAACTGCAGTTTGTAGTTAAAATAAAATCCTAAGGATGGGAATTGATGAACACTTTTCAGTGAACAGCCAAATCTATTTTGGAAGAGAAGAGATTTTGTTGACTAAATTTAGAGGTAGATATAGTGTTATATTGATGAACTTTTGGATGAGAAGGCTTTTAAGGAACAAGTTACTTTTATCGGCAAAAGTTAAAGCACAGTCCAGAAGAAGAAAGAGAATTAATGAATAAATTTCTGAAAGCATTTTCAGTTTTTATACCCAGATATTGCTGTGCAGTATTGTTGATATCTCTGTAATTTTATGCCTCACTACTGGTGGTATGTGTTTACTCTGTGGTGTAATTGGACAGGAATGTGTATGAGTAATTTTTCTGGTCCACACCACCTCAGCAGAGTCAATCTCTATTAATTTTAAATTTGTTTTGTTCTTTGGTAAATATTGCACTCAAAATGAATCCTCTTCCAGACCAAGAAATGGACATTTGTATGTATTGTCACACTGGGAACTGATGCACGTGCAGATTTCTCCCTTCCTGTCGATTTATGCCAATCTGATTTTCTTTTCCTCTGTGAATCTATCAGATGATCCAAATGCAAGTTGGGAGCATTAAGAGTTGAATTGCAACTAAACAATCAAAACTAGAACCTCACTTGTGCAGGAAAATGTTGAAAAAATGAATTAAGTGGACTGTTTTCAGGCCTTTCTTGAAATCTCAAAAGTGGAGTGTATTAAAATGGCCCTGAGCATGTTAGATGCACAATTGAAACTGCACTCTGTTCCAGTTAACTGTGACAAAAATGATTTTGTATTTAACCTTGAATAAAGTGAACCTAGGGCCTGATCAAGAAGCATTGTTGAACAGTTACTTGTAGAAGATCCTTACTTTGGGCAATGCTATAATAGTTAGTAACAAATTGAAAGATTTTCAGTCCGAGTTTCTCAGGGTGTTTCTGTCAAATATGGACAGACAAGCTTGTTTTCAGTCCATTTCCTGCATTTGTGCATTGAAAAACCTCATCTGTAAATAAAGTAATATTAATTATTTGCTGTATTTATCTAAGTCCCATGAGTGATTCACGTTGTCCAGTGGTCTGTGAATAAAAGCTTTCCTTTGTATAATATTTGATGCAAAATTAGACTATTTCTGAACTTCCACCAGACTATGAAACTTTGTATTTTTTTCATACTGAAAAATATAAAGATGCAAGGATATAGGGAATAATTTATGTCTAATGTAACTGGAAAGTACCCTGCAAATTGAGCCATAGCTCAGGATATTTCATCTGATAAAATGGGGATTTGTGATAGTCAAATTCACACCATCTCCTTTGCCTTGAAAACACATCCGTTTATACTGCTTTTAACTTTTTCTATGTTTATAATGCCAGAATTATTTATAAATTTAATAGATTATGTTTGTATTTGCAAATAAAATTTATATTTTACTGGCTGATCCTGTGGTAACTTGGAATCTGTCATTAGCTTACATTATTTCAGGTATCAAAATTCCTTGTGGAAACAAAATTATGTACTCAACCTGAGTTTCCAATTTGCTGCTTTCTGTTGCCCGCAATGATGTCTTGTCCCGAGAGAAGATGAGGGCCAGGTTCTTCCAAGGGTTAATTTTGTTGACACATTTTACACTTTCCAATTGACTGACTCCTTGCCCAGCAATACTTTTGACTTATTCAGAGTGCTGCATGGTTTCCCTCTCCTCCAAATTTACACCTCATGGATATCTCTTGCACATGGCTTGTGCCCTGCTCTGTAGTTTGGTGCTACGTTGTTCTGACTGTGCTTTGTGAAGCATCTTGATGCACATTTACTGTGTAAATTCAAGTAATTGTCACAGGAACTATGATGTACTTGAATAAAATGCAGGTGTTACATCATAAAATGAGAGAAGAAATTAAATTCTAACCATTTATAGATTAATTTCAGAAAGAGGAAATTAGTTTTCACAGTGCCTCTAGAGTTAATGAAATAAGGACACAATCGAACACCAAGCCTAATTTAATGTAGGCTATATTTGAGAATGTTAATTCAAAAAGTTCCGTGTGTGTTTCAGCTATTGTGTTCTGAGTTTGGGTGGCTGACTTGTGTATATGAAGTCAGTTGCAAATTTGTGTCCATTGCAGAAATCTAGGCTGAACAATTGTTTAGTATTCAGTTGATTTGTTACCATGCACAGATAACTACAAATACAAGGTGGTGTGATGCAGATCAGGTGGAGTTCAATTGTTGTGCAGCTCCCTACATTTCACGGAGCAAAACACCAAGAACAAAATCAACCCAAAAAGCATAATATTTATGGGAATAGAAACAGGTTTACATTGTGTGTTAAAATCAAAAAAGCTGCACATATTGAAAATCTGAAATATATTTACCTTTTTGAGTAAATATTCCAGGTTATCTGCTTCTGCACGGTCCCATATTTATCGCACTTTATGTTTTAGAAATGCAAATGTCTAATGTCATGGATAACAATTACAAAGAACCAAGTTCCAGGTATTTTTAAGACACACCTTGCTCATGGACTGTTTGACCTACTCCCATCAGGGAAGAGGCTACATAGCGTCCATGCCAGGACCACCAGACTCAAAAACAGTTACTTTCCCCAAGCAGTAAAGCTGATTAGTACCTCCGCCCAAAAACCCACCACTACTTTATTATTGCCCATCAGTCACCTTATGTAGCCTGCTGTCACTTTATGGACATACAATCAATCTATACATTTAAACTACAGTATCTTATGTATTTATTGTGCATTTTTAAAATGATTGTATTCTTTATCTTTTGTGTGTTTTGTGCTGCATCGGATTCAGAGTAACCATTACTTCGTTCTCCTTACACTTGCGGGCAGGAAATGATGTTAAACAAGAAAGGGGCTTCCCTTCCTCCACCATCAACTCTGCTCTCAAATGCATCTCCCCCATTTCACGCACATCTGCTCTCACTCCATCCTCCCGCCACCCCATTAGGAATAGGGTTCCCCTTGTCCTCACCTACCATCCCACCAGCCTCCGGGTCCAACATATAATTCTCCGTAACTTCTGCCACCTCCAACTGGATCCCACCACTAAGCACATCTTTCCCTCCCCCCCCACCCCCGCTTTCTGCAGGGATTGCTCTCTACGCGACTCTTGTCCATTCATCCCCCCCCCATCCCTCCCCACCGATCTCCCTCCTGGCACTTATCCTTGTAAGCGGAACAAGTGCTACAAATGCCCTTACACTTCCTCCCTTACCACCATTCAGGGCCCCAGACAGCCCTTCCAGGTGAGGCAGCACTTCACCTGTGAGTCGGCTGGGGTGATATACTGCGTCCGGTGCTCCTGTTGTGGCCTTCTATATATTGGCGAGACCCGATGCAGACTGGGAGATCCCCCTTGCCCATCCTCTGGGTTTCCCCCCTCCCCCTTTCTTTCTCCTTAGGCCTCCTGTCCCATGATCCTCTCATATCCCTTTTGCCAATCAACTGTCCAGCTCTTGGCTCCATCCCTCCCCCTGCTGTCTTCTCCTATCATTTTGGATCTCCCCCTCTCCCTCCCACTTTCAAATCTCTTACTAGCTCTTCTTTCAGTTAGTCCTGACGAAGGGTCTCGGCCCGAAACGTCGACTGTACCTGTTCCTAGAGATGCTGCCTGGCCTGCTGCATTCACCAGCAACTTTTATGTGTGTTGCTTGAATCTTAAATGTTGAATGGAATATATTACATATTTCTCTGTCCTGAAACTGACCTGCCAGTGCTTAGTGTGGAGTGTACAGAAAGCTTTGCGCTTCTCTAGTGCATGGTGAATCAGGCCCGTGGGTGATTGATGGGCAGAATGCCCAAAGTAAAATGTTTACCCAGAAAACAATTGGCATTTAACTGAGTATATATATTTGATCTAATCCATTGTTCGCCGTTCCCCCCCCCACACACACACAACTTTATACTGCAAATACCCTTGTATTTTTATTGAAGATGGAAAGTTGAAGCAACGAGCGTAAATGTGGTACAGTATTGCAATACCACTGAAGCTAACAAGAACTGTTATTTGTCCATTTAAAGACGGTCCCTGAACTTCCTGACGCGGTGAACGGAAGGTTTTCCTATTGGCCGTGATAAATCACATGGCGAGGCTCCGCTTGGAAGTTAGTGTCTGTGGATCTGTGTGTGTGAGAGAGAGAGACACGGAGTATCAGCAGCGAAATGAGTATAAGAGTGTATTACACAACCGTTGCCGGCTCCAGGGAGGTGAGTGTGCAGCAGAATGGGGAGCGGAGAGCGAAGGAATGAAAAGAGGCAATGGCGGTGTAAAGATGCTGAAATGTCTTTTGTTAGCAGGAACGGTGAGGATGGAGAAACTGACACACCCGGTGAAGGATCTGCAGAAAGTGGCCAAGGAACCCGGGCAGCGGGTTTGCGTAACCGAGCAAGATCCCGCACCACTTTAGTTATTGTATAGTCTGATTTGATTAAAGCCACTCTCATTTAGCAACATCATTTTCGAAATCCCTTTATTGTAATTCAGCTGCGAGTTTTACACCCACGCCGCCCCACCCCACCAATCTCTTCCATTCATATAGACACCATCTGTTCTCTTGACATCCGATTCTTCCTCGTCTCCCGTTCCACCATTGTAACTCCGTCTGCAACACTTATATACGACTTGTTCTTCCTTGGCCTTTTTTTTTAAAAGGAGGTAGTAATCTTTGACGTTGCTCCATCTCCCCTCGTCTCAGAAAGAAAACAAAATTGGTGCAACAAATGTATCGCGAGGATTAGACTGGGGTTTGTTCTATTACACATATAACACGTTGACTAAACCTGCAAACGAAATGCAAATTCCCTGGAAAGATGAGTAAATTTGAACTAATCAGGTTTATTAATGCGCTTTAATTGGATTTCAGGTTTGATGCTCAGTGTTATTTTTTTAAGGTAAATTTTGTAAACTGTTCCGCGGTCCAGTTAAAAGGACTCCTGTTTAATAAGTAAATTAATTGAGAAGGAAATTGACATTAATCCAGGTTTGGCAAAGCCTTTGTTTCAGGATGTATTTTGTAGACCCAGTTTTATGAACGGTGAGTGTGATGATCATCAACCAGTGCGGTTATGCTTACTTAAAATATTTAGCTTTCATCTGTTTAAAGGCAATCTTTGAAAATAGTAATTTGTGCACATTCAACTCTAATTTATATCTATATTTGTATGCACTTTATACTGTACATGCCTTTGATATGTTTTTTAAAAAAAATCATGGCTCATTAATGCAGTGTCAAACAAGACTTGATAACAAATCGCTTAAGGAAATATTTAGGTGAATGATTTTTTTAAAAAAACTTGATCAAACAGTTAAGTTTAAAATGAGTACTTTGTGTGTATGGGGAGAAGGGATGGTGCGGGAGTAGCAGAAAGATACGGTATAGTGAAGGAATTCGAGAGCTAGAGGCTCCAAACTGCTAAAGGAAAGGTTGTGCTGGTGATGCGACAATGGAGATCGACCAGCGTGAGATTTGAATGGGAGTAGAAGGCTCCTGTGATACAGGTAAGACCATGAAAGCATGAGAATTTGCTGTATGGCTGGGATCTTGTGCGAGTCAGTATGCGCAAGGTGATTGTGACCTGCCATTTTAGTTCCATTGTATCTCAGCTTTGAAAACCTAATAAAAATCTCTAGTAATGTCACAAGAGGGTTGAATCTGACGAATCTACAAACCGTAAGTAGAGACCAGAAGTTATGACCACAAGAAAGGGTTGTAAAGGACAGATAAAATATTAACATTATGTAAGGGTCCACTTAGTATAGATGCTATACGACGTAGGAGCAGGATTAGGCCATTTGGCCCATCAAGTTTGCTCCACCATTGTATCATGTCAGATCCATTCCCATCTTAACCCCACTCTCCTGCTTCTCCCCATAACCTTTCACACCTTGACTAATCAAGAACCTATCAACCTCCAATTTAAATGCACACAGTGACCTGGCCTCTATAGCCACCTGTGGCAACGAATTCTTCAGATTTGCCACCCTCTGGCTAAGAAATTCCTCTTCATCTCTGTTGTAAATTATGAAATTATATCCCTCTGTTTTGAGTTTGTGGGTCTTTCGACATTTGATAGTTCTTAGTTAGACCCCCCCCCCATTCTTCTAAATTTCAGCGAGTACAGGACCAAAGTCATCAATTGCTGCAAATTAACCTTTAGAGAATCCTGCATGAGGACTCCCAAATCCCTTTGCACCTCAGATTTTCGAATTTTCTCCCTATTTAGAAAATAGTTATTCCTTCTATCAAAGTGCATGACACTTGCGGACACGGTATTCCATCTGCCACCTTTTTGCCCATTCTCCTGATCTGAAACCTTATGCAGCCCCTCCACTTTTTTAACACTGCCTGCCCCTCCACCTATCTTTGTGTCATCCGCAAACTCACTCAGCAAGCCATCAATTTCATCATCCAAATCATTGGCATACAACAACAGACCCCTGTGGAACATCACTAGTCACTGGCAGCCAGATCAGAAAAGGATCCCTTTATTCCTACTCTTTGCTTCCTGCCAATCAGCCAATCCTAATATCTATGCTAGTATTTTCCTGTAATACCCTGGCTTTTGTTTAGTAGCCCCGTGTGTGACACCTTCCGAGGATCCAAGTACACAACATCCACCGATTGTCCTTTATCTATCATTATTTGTTATTTCTTCAAAGAATTCCAACAGTTTTGTCAGGCAAGATTTTCCCTTAAGGAAACCATGGGGACTTTGGCTTATTTTGTCAGCTGCTTTCAAGTACCCGAAAACCACATCCTTAACAATCTACTCCAACATTTTCCAGCCACTGAGGTCAGGCTAAACCACCTATAATTTCTTTTATTCTACCTTCCTCCGTTCGTGAATAGTGGAGTGATATTTGCAGTTTTCCAGTCCTCTGGAACCATGCCAAACTCTATTGATTATTGAAAGATCATTACTGATGCCTCCACAATCTCTTCAGCTAACTATTTCAGAACCCTGGGGTGTAGTACATCAGGTCCAGGTGACTTATCTACCTTAAGACCTTTTAGTTTCCCAAGCACCATCTCCCTTGTAATAGCAACTGCACTCACTTCTGCCCCTTGACATTCTTGTACTTCCGGCATGCTACTGTTGTCTTCGGCAGTGAAGACTGATGCAAAATACTTATTCAGTTCATCCGCCATTTCCTTCATTTCCTTACTTCCCATCTCATTCCCCCCACCCCCCCAATAATCCGGGTAGTGATTTCTTGAGGGGAGAATTACAGAGCATTTATGTGTAGCAATCAACATTAAATCAAGCAGGGAATTTGAATGAAATTCAGTTACGTGTTGAGTGGTATGAATATCAAACTTACACGCAGATTAGAGGATGTTAGGAAGAGTCTTGCTAAGTATGAGGTGGGAGGAAAGTGTGTGAGGAGGCCCGTTTGATAGCCTGGAAGGCTTCTGCATTGAATTGTCCATTTCTGTGTTGTACCTCAAGTCATTCAGTATCTATATCAATAGGAACGTCAGCCAGATAGGTTTACCACAGAAAAGTGGAATTTTTACTTGTGCTTGGGTTGTGTCTGTCGCCTTACTTTCAAGAGTCATGTTGCATCTCAACTTTGTTAAAATATCATCTTTCCTGGTTAGGATTTCTTGGCAATGCTGATTTAGTGCTATCCTGAGGAACTGCTACTCAATCAATAAGGAGCAGAAATGGATATTCATGAATCCTAAGTACAGATCAGGAATGGAAAAATCAATCCTGGTGTTAACCACTTAGCCTGACCTTGAGCTCTCCCTCTGAAAATGTTTTCCAATGTACCCCCTGCCGTCTCTATTTCCACAGCCCTCAAATAGTTTTCTATTTAATTCCCTTCTAGATGATAATATTGACTTTGCTTTTACCACTTTTGGGTTATTCAACAGGATCATTACAACATCTTGTCTCCCTTTTGTTTTTTTTTGACAATTATCTTAAATTTGTGTACTTTGTTCCTGAATCTTGCACTGGAAGCTATTTTTCTTTATCAGAAGGCCTTCCATTCCTATTTCCAAACAAGCCGTATAGTGGTCCTTCACGTCCCATATAATCTTTGCTAGCCCCTCGAGTTTATAAAACAATGCTACAATGAATAAGACAGTCATTAACAAATAATTGGTTCTATGTAACCCAGTTCAGATTTGCAAGCATTGCTCTCATCAGGTGCTGTGCATGAATGGTGTGATGTACATCTTTTTCACCCTCTTGGTCATCTGATATCCCTCTGTTTCTCTTCCTTCCCATCTTTAGCTTCTGGCAAGCAGCAAACTAATATATAAACTGTAAAGGCTGCCAGCAGGAATGAAACTTGCTTCATGCCACAGATTCGGCGGCATCAAGTCCAGATGTATAGTTCTTACTTGCAGAGTCAAAGACATAGTGTGGTGGAGAGGGAGTGCTGTGTGGGATCTTCAGATGGCTGAAGGGTTTGCATTATTCATGTCAGCCGTTCATCCTGACACCAACTCCGTACTAATAGAGAAGCTGTAGTGTTGAAAGCAAACTGTGCATGGGAACTTCCGAGATACTGGCACGTCCAGACGCAGCAGCCACTCTGGCTCCAGTTAATGGTTGAATTGCTTGTCCTTTATGTCCTTATGCACCTTATTATTTGTTAATTATTTTTGCTAATATTACTGTGTGAGTTATATACACCGTGTTGGTCCATTGGAACATTGTTTCATTTGGCAATATACGTGTGTAGAGTTGAATGACAATAAACTGAACTTGAACTTCATCCAGGAACTGCCCTTTGGAATGATTGAGTAGATGTCATTGTATTTACAAGAACCTGTGAAGACTTGCTTTTAGATTAAATACTTTGGTTTTCATTTAAAACGAAGCATTTAAATAACTTCAATGTATGCCATAATATTGCTCAATGCCTGTTGAAAATGTTCCTGGTAAATAGTGCCTTGGAGGCCTGATCTCCAATTGACGCCTAAAGCTGGGGTTCAGCTCAGAAACCACTCTGGACATGACTGTTTCCTGGCCTCCTGGAGCAGATGTAATGAATAGGCAAAGCTGCTTTGTAAGACAGACTAATTCTGGCCAAGTATGTGCTGAGCCTTCCACACAATTCCTGACCCATCCAAACCTGAGCTCACTCAACATCTGTTGCCAATTAATTTGGACAATCCTCAACTCCAGCTGAAAAACACTTTCCTGGATGAGTATTGTTGTGATGGAATTGCAGGCCAGCAATAATTTGGATTGTGAGAACTGGAATTCCCATCAGATTAGATTTTCGATCAACTTATGAATCTTATTCAGAAGAATATCATGAGTTTTTTTTTGGATTGTCGTTAAAATCCAACCAATGTATTTATATAAATCTATTCTCTTCAAAGTATACTCCATTCACACTTTACCCTTCTCACTTACAGTACTCCAGCTAACAGACTCAGTAACATATGAACCTTGTATCTGTGACAGCACTTAAATAGATGGTGTCCACTCTGACTTTGCTGCAGAAAGCTCCTTGTGATGGGGCTCAGGCAGGAGTTGATATGTTTCATCACAACCTTCTCAAGGCACTTAATCACGTGCATGTAAGTGCCACTAGATGATAGTCATTAGGCATCTTACTACGTTCTCCTTAGGCACCGGTATAACTGAAGCCTGCTTGAAGTAGGTGGATACCTCAGACTGCTGAAGCAAGAGGTTAAAGATCTCAGTGACCACTCCAGCCGGTTAATTAGCACCAGTCTTTAGTACTCGGGCAAGTATCCCATCTGGGCCAGATGCTTTCCGTGGGCTTCCCCTCCTGAGGGATGTTCTCACAGGGCTGTCAGGGTCTGTCGGAGTTTGTGAAGGTGCCTTCATGTTGTGAAGGACAAAACGAGCATAAAAGGCATTGAACTTGTCGGGGAGCGAAGCCTTGTTGCACATCCTTGCCCATCTCCAGTTCCACAACTTTCACTGCACCTATAACTTTCTGAACTATTTTTGCTCCTCTAACTCTGGCCTCTCCTTCATACCAATGAGACCTATGCCTTCAGCTTCTAAGGATCTGAAGTTGAGGCTTTCCCTACCTAAACCACCACCTGCTCAAGTTTGTTTGATTCAGTGTTAAATAATGTTGCAGCTAGGGAAGCCTACTGTTGTTAATCTGCACTAGGTTAAACAAAATCTCAGCCCCACATCAATGTATTTAACTTGTATTTAATTATGTTGGGTGGCAGGGTGGAGATATATCTTTACCAAAGGAGGTGTAAGCACTCTTTCCCTCCGCTAGCCTGCAGGTCACCCTTGGGCAAGGTGTAGCACCTGCTTGGCCCCCGATCAGGGTCAAGTGAAACCATGGGAGCAGGTGATGGATGGTCGTATGAGCAGCCGTTTCATATAGCAAGTCCTAATTATGCGACCACTGGCGCCAGGCAGACAATCTCCGAAAGGTGTAGATAATGGCTGGGGTTACCTGTCTTGTAAAGACACTGCCCAGAAGGAGATAATGGCAAACCACTTCTGTAGAAAAATTCGCCAAGAACAGTCATGATCATGGATAGACCATGAACACCAACGTCATATGACATAGCATATAACAAACAATTTTCTGACGGAATCTAGGAGCCACAAAGGCCCAAGTGAAAGTTATCTTAAAAATATGGGAAGGTATGAAGCCTGTAGGAATTTTGTGAATTAACTGTGCACATGTCGTGACATTTCAGTGTGATGCTTACCCAAGTATTAGCTGAATTCATTGGCCTTGTAACCCTGAGTGTTTTATTAAAAATAAATAATCACTGAAGTTAAAATTTGCATTAAATACTTCACTGCCGATCACCCTCCCCACATCTCCAGCTTGATACAAGCCAGATGGGTTCTGCAGGTTCTGTGGCTTCTTTCTCAGTTCTCAATGAGCAGGGACGTTTGATGCAATAATATTTCAAAAGTTGAAAATGATCAGCCAGGCTCGTTCTTTGTAGATGGGCTCATGTACCATGGGCTAAGGCAGTTCTATCTTCTGCACATTTCCTCAGTGTGTGTCTCTGGTCAGTACGTACACCACCCCCGCCATCTAAAACCAATCTGACAGCTGAGGATTGTGACTATGATTTAAGGTGGACATTTGTACCCAGGGTTCCATCCAGCTTCACTTGTTCAATCCTTTTAGAGAAAAGCTAGAAGTCAGTGCATCCTTGAGAACTGAGGCAGAGAGCAGCGGATTTGGGGAATCTGACCAAAACCAAAAGGAACAAGAGTCCAGTTGTTGTGAAGGAATGGTGAAGGAACGAGGTTGGTTGGAGAGTAGGCTGAGTGATGATGGGCTTGGAGGCAAGAAGGGATCGAAAGGGTTGGAAGGTTTTATTTAGGAGCTGGGAAGCAAACAGATCCAAGGATGGGATGTTGTGGAGAATGGTATATGAGGGAAAACCAGCATATGCATGGAGAAGGATGAAATTACTACAGTATTGTGGAAAAAGTCTTAGGCACGTATATATAGCAGGGAGCAGGGAATCGTGGCTGGGAAACGTGGAAGGGAGCAGAAAGCACCAGAGAGACATTCCATAATGATCAATAAACCAATTGTTGAGAATCCAACAGTGACCTTGCCTAGTGTCTCAGGGCTGGGTGAGTCTGCACCCGTGCCATCTCCCACCCCTGCCACTCCTCCTCTGCCACCTGCCCTTCCCTCACCATTCCCAACATTCTTTGCTCTTCCCAGATTTATAAACTTGCTCTCCAATCTATATTGACAAATGTAGTTCTGTGTAAAAATCATAGGTACCCTAGCTATATATATGTGCCTAAAGCTTTTACATAGTACTGTAGTTTTGGGGGATTCTTGGGCGGGAGGGGGAGTTGGAGTGAGATGAGAAGCCACTGTTGAAGAACAGTACAGGCCCTTCAGCCCACGATGCTGTGCCAACCTTATAACCTACTCCAAGATTGATCTGCTTTCCTCCCACATAGCCCTCCATTTTTCTATCATCCATGTGTGACGTTTTACAGAAGTGAAACGTTACAGGATTTGCCAGCTTGCCGACAGTGGGGTGGGGGTTGTGGGGAGAGGAGAGCACTATGATGATTGATATTTTGTTGTTACTTTGCTCAATCGATTGCAGGTGAAATCCCAGCAGTCCGAGGTGACGCGTGTCTTGGACAGTAAAGGCATCAAGTATGAAATGATTGACATTGCACAGAATAACGCGTTGAAGGAGGAAATGAGGAGCAAGTCGGGAAACCCCAGCGCACTGCCTCCTCAGATCTTCAATGGTGACCAACATTGTGGGGTAAGGCTGGGGTCTGTGGGATGCTGGATGGCATAGTTGGCTCCAACCCCAATCACCAGTCCCTAGAACCCTGACATAAGGGCCAAGTTCCTTTCTCCCACTGTGACCTGCCTGTAAGGAGTTTGTACGTTCTCCCTGTGACTGCGTGGGTTTCCTCCGGGTGCTCCAGTTTCCTCCCACAGTCCAAAGGCGTACCGGTTGGTTGGTTAATTGGTCATTGTAAATTGTGCTGTGATTTGGCTAGGATTAAATCGGGGGTGAGGAGGGGGGGGGTGTTGCTGGATGGCTCAGAGGACCTATTCCGTGCTGTATCTCAACAAATAAAATTACACCCTTCGGAGTAGATTCTTTGGATGAAGTGGAGTGCAATAAAGCTCACTGGCTGAAAATCCAAAAGAAAACTGATGTGGGAAATCTGCAGGTTAAAACTTTTTTAAATGGTAGAAACTTTAAGTTAGGCCGTGCCTCTGGAAAGAGAAAGCCTCAGTGAGCCCAGTGACTAACAACCTTGCAGGCGTTCTTCCTGGATGTCTCTATGGATATTTTGAAGTGGGTTATTTGCATTGGGATGGAGATTGGGGGGTGTATGTGGATGGAGGGGAGTGAGGTTTGGGGGCTGTTTGTGTGGGGTGCAGGAGAAAGCAGGACATTTAGAGGCCTTGGTGAATAGTGTCTGGTACGTTTATGTGGGGAGCAGGGAGTCAGGTCTGTGTGTATAGAAGTAGAGGCTTGGCGTGTAATGTGAACAGCAGGGCTGGCGTGCAGAGGGTGGAATTGAGTAGGCTACGGAGGTTGGAGTGGTGGTCAGAAGACTCTGTAGTGGGTATCTTTACAGACAGTGTATAATTTGCATGGAGCATTTATTACAGGAAAGTGTTCAGATGTGGGTGTGAGGGTGGTGAACATGAATGCAGGATAGATGCATCCCAAAGTAGTAATAGTATTCTAAAGGCAAGGTGACACATCCGCAGTCGACAAGGAAAGTCAAAGCCAACATAAAAACAGAGGGCATATAATGGAGCAAAAATTAGTGGGGTTATATAATTGGGAAATTCTTAAAAACCAACATAAGGCAACCTAAAAAGCCAGAGGGAGGAAAGGATGAAAGATGGTCAATAAGATCAAATAAGATCAAAGAGGATACCAAAAGTTTCTTCATATATATAAAGAGTAAAAGAGAACCAAGAGTAGATACTGGACCACTGGAAAATGATGCTGGAGAGGTAGTAATGGCGGACGTATTTTTTTTGCCTCAGTCTTCACTGTTGGAGACACTTAACAGTATGCTGGAAGTTTCAGAGTGTCAGGAAGCAGAAGTGAGTACAGTTGCTACTACTGGGGAGAAGGTGCCTGGGAAACTGAAAGGTCTGAAGGTGGATAAGTCATCTGGTATGAAAGGTTACTGGAGAAGGCAGCAGGATAGAGCATTGAGAGTGGATTAGCCATGATGAAATGGCGGAGCAGACTCGATGGACCGAATAGCCTAATTCTAGTGATACGTCTTATGGACACTTTATAAGTATGTTTTCAGACAAACTCTTCCCCAGGCTAATAAAGGATGAAAAAATAATTGTTTGTCCAGAGTTAGTTGCAAAGAGCTTCTTAATTCTAGAGAAATGGGTTGCTCAGAGGGCAGAACAGTGTGGGGAGTTAACCTGAGGGCTCAGACTTGTGGAAGCTGAAGGCTGGAATGATCAAGACAGTAATGAGCAAAAGGTCTGAATAAGAGGGCTTTGGAATCTGATGGCCAGAGTGTTCAAGAAATTGCTGGAGAATTGGAAGGGTGAGCGCATGAGGCATCTAAAGGGGATGGAACTGTGTTGGACATGGGATCAAAGATTACTTAGTGTTGGGGGGTGGAGAAAAGCAGACCAGGAAATTATTTGGAAAGAGGAGTCGGAATTGGAGTGGGGTGGGGGTGTGCAGGAATGGATGATCTGGTAATCTATTCCCACATTTAATCGATGGACTCTTGCTCCCCCCAGGGTTACGAGGATTTTGTGGAAGCTGTGGAAACAAATGATGTGCGGAAGTTTCTGAAGCTCGACTAAATTCCCTCCGCGCCAGATTGACGAAGGGCAGAGTGCAGAGCCAACCCTGATATAACTCTCACACCCCACATGCAATCCCAATCATCAAGCTGTTTTAGAACCACCCATAAACAGTTACAGCTCCACTGTTTGCTCAGCCATTGCTCCTTCATTGGAGGCTTGTTGCCAATTCCCCATTCCACAGTCATTCTTCAACTATTAATGAGTTAAGCCTAGTTACTCCACAACTGAATTAACACCTTGCCGTTCCTCAGGGTAAGGTGTAGGATGCAAAACCAAATGGGGTGGGTGTTGAGTGACTCTCTGTCTCAGGGAGAGAGAGTAGCTGGGATTGGGGAGACCATTGAATTGGACCAGTTGTGAAATTCAGCTGCCTCTCTCCAGGTATTTGGGATGGGGGTTGGGGGGCTGGGTCCTGAGCTGGTGTTCGGGACTGGGAGCAAACCTGAGATGCAGGCAGTTGCTGATGAAAAGTAACATGTTCTTGGCTGGAAGATGGGAGGAGTAAGAAAGGGTATGTGCAGTCCTTGGCTGGAGGGTCATAAGCTAGTGGAAAGATGTTTTTTTTTGTAGTAGTGGGGTGTGCCTCATAAATTAACTTTATTGAGGCTGCTCCATGTGCTCATTCTTAAATGTCTATTGTTTACTGTAATCCCTGGGGTGTTAGGCCATTGAGAGCCAAAGCTCTTCCTGTAGTATCTAGTTTGTGGGAGTCTGGGATTTGGAAAGGTGGCTTATCTTCACTCGCGTTTATGAGGTAACCGTCATGGGTCATTGGATCAACCTTTGCTCTGGTGTGCTTATAGACTCCCACCCCTCCAGTTAGTATTATTGTCCATTGGGTTTGGCATCCTGTTCTGTCAGTTGTGTCCCAGGAGAAGGCTCTGCATCTTACACCCGCAGATGGCGAAGATTCCATGACTGAGGATCACTCCCTGCTGCAGGCGCTCCAATGCTTTAAGAAACAAGTTTGTAATTGTCATGGGAATGTCTGCAAGGATGCACAGCAGCTGTTACGGAAACGCTTCACAGTTATTGCAAGGCCTGTGTGCTCACACCCTTAACTTGTTATTTTTCCTTGGCTCTATTTCCTCTTTCATCCCCTCTTCACAGCTCTCTCCTTTTCGCTATTCCAACCTGGACCAAGTAGGTTTTCTGCCAAAATATTAAATAATGTCTTCCAGGAAGATATGAAATGTTTTGAACGCTACAACTGTGTCTGGCTGTATTTTTTTTACCCCCGTCCTTCGGGTGTTTACCTTCTGAAAGGAACGGCGCGGAACTCGGTGGGGTTTGGACTTGTGAGGGAAAGGACGGGAGTGGAAAGGCGCGCAGCTTGGCTCTGTGAATGTGGATAGCAGGGAAGGTCTGCGGGAACGGAAGGGTTAACACACGTCATCACCGCTGAATTGGACCTTGAACAACCTGCAAAGTCAATAAAGAGTGCGTGGACTCGAGGTAGCGAGGTGGGTGTAGTTTACAGGTGTTACTTCCTGCCTGTGACCCAGCGGCTGGAAGGAAAAGGCCCCGTTCTGCCAGGAGCGAAGGGAAAGCAAATTCAAAATTTATTGTCAAGCTTAATACACTGCATAAAAATTGGCTTTTTGCAGCAGGTGTCCCTTGCCGGATTGGAGATCTGACTGCTGCCCTGGAAACCAGCCGTGGGTGGGATAATGTAGCACACGGGTTGAGGCTGGTGTGGTCACTGGGCGTGCGATTAGGTGGCCGCGCCCGTTTTCAGGAAACTGGTAGCATACACATAGAACGCCGGAGGAATTCAGCAGGTCAGGCAGCAGCTGTGGAGAAGTACACAGTCGACGTTTCAGGCCAAAACCTTTCATCAGGACTGAGAAGGAAGGGGCAAGAGACCAAAATAAAAAGGTGTTGGGGTGGGTGAGGCTAGCTGGAAGTGAGAGGTGAAACCAGGTGGGAAAGGGCTGGAAAAGACAGAATCTGATAGGAGAGTAGCGTGGACAATAGGAGCAAGAGGGGCCCAGGCCCGGGGGGAAGTAAAAGGCAGGCGGGAAGAGGAAAAAGATAAAGAGTTGGGAGTGGAAGCGTTGCTTCTCTTTCTGGGCAGAATAATTTTTTTTATATAAGCAATTCTTTCAAATTAAAGCCAGATCGTTGACGCGTGTCCCGTTTGGCCAGTAGGCCAGCTGTTCAAGTGACCTGCTGGGGCGTTGAGCAACACGCAATTCATGAGCTAAGGGAAATGCATCTGCCGATTTAGAGCACGCATTTATGTTTCTCCGGAAACGCAAAACTGGCAGATAATCACGGCACCTCTCCAATACCACAAGCGAATAAAGGGTTAATGACAATGTTCGTATTTGTCTTGCTGCCTGGGCAGCGTTCTGTTGGGCACAACAGGGCAGAAACAGGAACAGCGGAAACCAGCGTGTTCTGTGACCCAGATGCAGCAAAGGCAGGGAAAGCTTGTCCCTTGAGTGTTTTGCTTTAACTTGCTGGCTGCAGCGGATTGAGCTGCGAGGCTGTGAAGCAGCTGCGGTAAAAGGGCGTGTGTCCGCAAAACTGTGGTTCCGACGTACAGAAACTCGTCTGTTCAGTAGGGGGTGGGGACTCGTTCGTCAGCACATTCAAAGCTTAAACCTATCGTTTGGTTTACCGCCCGGATCTCCTGCGGACGAAAATTCTTTCATGTTTGTGCTTCTAGCACTGTTTATAAATCAGACTGGCAAGAGGGTAGGGTTAGTTAGAATCTATAAGCTCTTGAGCAGAAACAGAATATCGTGCAAAACAGTTGGCAGATCGGGCATCATCTGAGGAACCGTGTTAGCAGTTCGGGTCAACCCCTTCGTAAGAACCAAGAAAGATGCTCACTCCTCCCTTCATAGATGCTGATCGACCTGCTGACAGCTTGCCATGTTTCTGTTTTTATTTAATACTTTCATCATCTGAAGGTTTTCTTCTGACATTAGCGCCAGGGTGGAAGAGGGCAGTTCAAATGGAGGGTCTCGGCTTGAAACGTCGACTGCTTATCCCCCTCCACGGATGCTGCCTGCCCTGCTGAATTCCCCTAGCATTTTGTGTGTGTTGCGCCAGCATCCACTGTCCCTATCTGGGGCTCCGGCTGCAGTGAGTCTGGCAAATCGTAACAAAAAGTGCAAGAGGAAGTCGGCAAATTCAGTCTTTATGAAGGGTCTAGGCAGAAACTTGGACTGTTTAATCCCCCGACCATCCGAGGCCCTCCAACATGCTCAAGGTTAAGGTTCAAAGTAAATTTAGTAGCAACTTACATATATGTCACCATATACTTTAACTGAGATTAATTTTCTTGCAGGCATTCAGAGCAAATACAAACAAGCAGTCGGATAAGTGAAAAACCACATACAGCAAACATGGAGAAAACAACCAGTGTGCAAAAGATGACAAACTGCAAATAAAAAACAAACAAAATAATAATAAATACTTCAAATAAGCAATAAATATTGAGAACATGAGGTGAAGTGTCCTTGAAAGTGAGCCCATAGGTTGTGGGAACAGTTCAGTGATGGGGTGTGTGAAGCTGAGCGAAGTTATACCCTCTGGTTTAAGAGCCCTGGTGGTTGAGGGGTAATAACTTTTCCTGAACCTGGTGCTGTGGGTTCTGAGGCTCCTGTACCACGTTCCTGATGGCAGCAGCAAGAAGAGAGCATGACCTGGCTGGTGGGGTCCTCGATGATGGATGCTGCTTTCCGGTGACAGTGCTCAATGGTGGGAAGGGCTTTACCTGTATCCAATACTTCTGCTGGGTGTGTCGTTCAAGGGTATTGGTGATCCCATACCAAGCCGTGATACAATCAGTCACTATACTCACACTGCACATCTATACAAGTTTGTTAAAATTTTCGATGACATGCTGGATCTTAACAAACTTCCAAGAAATTAGAGGTGCTGCTGTGCCTTCTCTGTAATGGCTCTTACAGAGCCTCTGATATGATACTGCCCAGGAATTTAAAGTTACTGACCCTCTTCTCCTCTGATCCTCTGATGAGCACTGGCTCATGAACCACCACTTTCCTCCCCGTGGAGTCAATAATCATCTCGTTGGTTTTGCTGACATTGCGTGAGACATTGTTGTGACACCACTCAGCCGGATTTTTCAGTCCCCTGCTATATGCTGGGTTTGTCTCCACCTTTGATTTGGTCAACAACAGTGGTGCAGTTAGCAAACTCAACTTTGGCATTAGAGCATTTGGCATTAGAGCATATGGCTTTAGTTTCAAAGTCCTAAGTATAAAGTGCCGAGAGCAGGGGGCTAAGAACACAACCTTGCAGTGCACCTGTGCAATGGTGATTGTGGAAGTGATGTTGATGCCAGACTGAATAGACTGGAGTCTGCAAGGGAGGAAATCAAGGATCCAGCTGGACAAGGAAGTATTGAAGCCTAGGTCTTGGAGCTTATTGATTAGTTGTGAGGGATAATAGGTTTGAATGCAGAGCTGAAGTCAATGAAGAGCATCCTGATGTATGCATCCTCACCGTCTAGATATTCCAGGGTTGAGTGAAAAACCCATGAAATGGCATCTGCTGTAGGCCTGTTGTGACAGTAAGCAGCAAACAAGAAACAGCCTTTCAAATCAATGCTGAGGACTTCAATCAAACTTGCTTGAAGAAATCTCTGCCCAATTACTATCAACATATCACCTGCAGCAGTAGGGCTCCAACACACTGCAACACCACCATAAGAAATGTCTACTGTTCCATCCCTAGTCTGTATTTCAAGAAATCTGATCATCTAGCTGTCCTCTTTCTACCTGCATACAGACAGAGGCTAAAGAGCAAGGCTCCAGAAGTAGAGAGAACAAAGAGCTGATCATGGGAGGCAGAGGTTAGGGGACTGCTTTGAGTCAATGGACTAGAGCATGTTCAAGGACCATTCAGAGAACCTGACCAAATACAACGTGATGGTCACCTACTTTATGAAGTCAGTCATGGACTAGAGTGTCCCCACAAAATCATTTGGAGTCCTTCCCAATCAGCAGCCCTGGATGAACCAAGAGGTTTACAGTCTGCTGAGGGCCATATCAGGGGTATTCAGGTTTGGTGACCAGGCAGAGTACAATATCCGGAAAGCCATCTCACACACAAAGTGGCAATTCCAGTCCAAATTTGAATCCCAGAAGGATGCTCAATAGCTGTGGCAGGGTTTGAATGCTAATCACCTCCTTCAAAATAAAACCAAGCATCATATGTGACAACACGGTTGCGCTCCTTAATGAGCTCAATGCTTTTTATGCTTGCTTTGACCGACAAAAACATGGAGACAACTTCATGAATTCCCACAGTCCCTGATAGCCCTTTAACCTATTGCTTTGATGGTCTGAGACACCCACCTGTTTTAAGCAGGCTTCAATGATAACAGTGCCCAAGAAGAACGTGGTAACCTGCCCCAATGACTAGCGTACCAGATTGATTCATGGGATGGCAGGACTTTCATATGAAGAAAGACTGGATGAACTGGGCTTGTACTCGGAATTTAGAAGATTGAGGAGGGATCTGATCGAAACGTATAAGATCCTAAAGGGATTGGACAGGCTAGATGCAGGAAGATTGTTCCCGATGTTGGGGAAGTCCAGAACGAGGGGTCACAGTTTGAGGATAGAGGGGAAGCCATTTAGGACCGGGATTAGGAAAAACTTCTTCACACAGAGAGTGGTGAATCTGTGGAATTCTCTGCCACAGGAAACTGTTGAGGCCAGTTCATTGGCTATGTTTAAGAGGGAGTTAGATATGGCCCTTGTGGCTTAACATCAGCCTTTGGTGGTACCTAAACCGGTCAGTATCATGGAGGAGAACAGACAATACTTAATCATTAGATGTTCCAGGGTGGAAGAACATGAGTGCAACAAGACTGCTGCAAATGAGCACCATGAAGAGCTTATCATGAAACACAGTCCCAAACCTTTGACCCTCTTCAAGTTGGAAGTCCATTTATTCCAGTGGATTGAGAAGCCCTCAAGTCTGACTGCTGTATCTCACTTTTCTGAAGTGAGCCAAGTCTCCATGAAATAAAGAACACCACAATCCCTCATTTCCCTCTGATGCAGTAATCTCACCCTTGGGTCCTCAATCTTGTTCTCCAATGACTGCATATTTGCTAACAAGATACATGGCAGAGGAAGTTTTGCACTCCACCATTTTAGTCTGGCATAGAGTCTTTCCCTCCATCCTCTTTTCCAACCATGGAGATCAACCTCTAAGCTCAAAGCTCAAAGGAAATTTTATTATCAGAGTACATATATGTCACCATATACAACCCTGAGATTCATTTTTCTGCGGGCTTACTCAGCAAATCTGTAAAATACTGACTGTAATGGAAGATTAACCAGAGTGCAAAAGACAACAAACTGCGCAAATGCAAATATTAATAAATAGTAATAAATGACGAGAACTTGAGATAAAGAGTCCTTGAAAGTGATAGGTTGTGGAAACATTTCAACAATGGGACAAGTGAAATTAAGTGTAGTTATCCCCTTTTATTCAAAGGCGTGATGGTTGATTGGGGTGGTGTTACATCATAATTTATCATAAAATTGCAAGATGGTTCAAAACTATGTTACCTAAAGGGAAGTTACAGGTTGCAGGTCACAGTAATAGCAGTTTGAAAGAAATATATCTAGAGATATTGTGAGTTACCCACAAAACATCACAGTGTATCACGAGTGAAACCAGGATTTCCAGCAGCTGCAGAATCACTTGTCTGTGGGAAACCATCAGTATTGTAAATGGTTCCAGTAGCTTATTAATAGTCCTGGAACTGAAGGACCCAACCTGTAATTCTAGAAGTCCTCGCTCCATCTTAAGACGTGCAGTGTTGCTTTAAGTTAACAGAAGTGGGTCATTCAGCCTACTCCACCCTTCAATGTGATTGTAGTTGATCCTCTATCTCTACAGCAGAATCTACTCACACCCCAACTCTCACAGCCCCTTGATGACTTTTGATAATATAGAGCTACCAGTCCATATATTTTAGTGGAAACTTCCCTTTTACAATGGGAACAGGTGGGGTTTCAGTTCTTTAAATTATTTATGCTTGTAATTAGTTTAATTATTTAAAATTACTTAAATTGATTTTTTTTTAAAAATCAGTTTTTGATTATTTAATTTTCCATAGTTTTTGTGTCCTATTGCTGTGTTTGCTCACCAATAAATACTGTTGAGACCCAAAGCCAGGAGATGGAATAAAGCCAGCACACAAAATAAACATTTATTCAGTAAAACCTCGCAACTAGAAAAATTCAAAACTCAAAACTGAACAGTACATCTCAAAGCACGATTACCCAAGAACATTGAAAATGATGATAGGGAACAACGACCAATCAGTGAAAGGAAGCCTGGGATTGGTTGTCTGCTGACCAGTATGTGTTCGTTGCCTCAGCTCGCTGTAACACTTAACAGCGTTGTCAGCAAAATCAGAGGTACAGTATTGGTCTTCTCATCTGAGATTAGATCAGTGGTTCACACACCCCACCATGTGATGTTGCCAGAATCTTTTGACTTCAGGACTTCTTTGATTGGCATCAAGTTTTGCAAGTTCATCTTTAACATCTGAACCGGGTATGCCCAGCAGAGTGAGGCCCAGAAGTAACAAAAGAACAGTCCTGATGAAGCGTTCCAACCCCCCAAACATTGACTGTCCATTTCCCTCCATAGATGCTGCCTGACCTGCTGAGTTGTTCTTCTGGAATTTTTTTTTTTTGGTGTTGCAGTCCTTTTCCAGCATCTGCAATCTCTTATGTGTTTCCATTGTGGCAATGTATTTCAAAGTCAGAGTGGTGAGCAACTTGGAGGGTCCCTACTGGTGGTGGTCTTCCCTTGGTTCCTGTGTACTTGATGCCCTTGTGTTTCTTGGTGAGTTAGATGATGCTGATGGAGTAATCTGCATGAACAACTGCAGTGCTTCTTGGTGTACACTCCAGTTGTCCAGTTGTACATTGATGGAATGGTTCGACCACTGGATTTAATCCTAGCGTTGGAAATGGCAAAATTTGTTGGTGATCCTAAACAGAAGGTAGTCAATTCTTTATGAACTCAAAGAAATCTTTATGGGATAATATATAGCGGGTAATGGACTATATGTTACTGGCATTCAGAGGTGGTAAGTATGAGATAATATATTTTTGTTAAAATGTGGAAAAGAGTGATTTTACCATGAAGGGAAGCAGACTTGGTGCTATAGCATGTAGAGGTTTGAGAAGTGGATTCCCAGGCTGACCAGGCAGAAAAAAAATGTCCCTGAAAATTAGATTTTATTACATTAAATCCCAAATATAGAGGGCCCATAAAAAGTATTCACCCCTCCCTC
This sequence comes from Mobula hypostoma, assembly GCF_963921235.1. Taxonomy (NCBI): domain Eukaryota; kingdom Metazoa; phylum Chordata; class Chondrichthyes; order Myliobatiformes; family Myliobatidae; genus Mobula; species Mobula hypostoma. The sequence continues at coordinate 34,467,414 of NC_086122.1, forward strand.
CCTCCCTAGGAAGTTTTCATGTTTTATTGTTTTACAGCATTGATTCCTCCTACAAGACAGACTATCCTCTCCACATCCAGATTGTCTGTATTCCAGATGTTATGTTGCAATCAAAGGCTCTTTTGCTCTTCTAAATTCAAACAGATACATGCCCTGCTTGTCCAGAATCATCACAAATGCTGGCTCTATATACAAATCCATTGAGTAAAAATACACCGTAAAAAATGTAAGCAGGTTTACTAGACTATATCACTTCAAGCCCAACTGCAACATTGCGCCTCATTCTCCACGTCACAGTTTAGGGGGAGAAAGACATGGGAGGTGAGAATGGTTCACTCAGATAGTTCAGGGGACAGAACACAGAATGTTGTACAGGAACAGGTGAGAATGGTTCACTCAGATAGTTCAGGGGACAGAACACAGAATGTTGTACAGGAACAGGTGAGAATGGTTCACTCAGATAGTTCAGGGGACAGAACACAGAATGTTGTACAGGAACAGGTGAGAATGGTTCACTCAGATAGTTCAGGGGACAGAACACAGAATGTTGCAGGGGAACAGGTGAGAATGGTTCATTCAGATAGTTCAGGGGACAGAACACAGAATGTTGTACAGGAACAGGTGAGAATGGTTCACTCAGATAGTTCAGGGGACAGAACACAGAATGTTGTACAGGAACAGGTGAGAATGGTTCATTCAGATAGTTCAGGGGACAGAACACAGAATGTTGTACAGGATCAGGCCCTTCGGTCCACAATGTCCGAACCAGCTAAAAACTCCCCAAAACTAATCCCTCCTACCAACACAATGTCCATATCGCTCCATCTTCCTCATATTCATGTGCCTATCTAAATGCCTCATAAAAGACTCTAATGTGTTTGCCTCTACCACCATCCCAGGCAACGCATTCTCTCTGAATAAAAGACTTTCCCCTCACATCCCCTTTGAACCTACCCCCCTCACCTTCAATGCATGCCCTCTGGTATCAGACATTTCTACCTGGGAAGAATACTCCCTATCTACTCTATCGATGCCTCTCATAAGTCATATAAACCTGTATCGGATCTCCCCTCAGCCTCCAGTTCTCCAGAGAAAACAACCCCGGTTTGTCCAGCCTCTCAAGGGCTGAAGGATATCCCTGGATATACTGAAATTGTTTCTGAAATTTGCTGTTTTTACATCGATACCGCTTCCAATTCTCCTTCAGAAAGAGTTACAAACGCACCCAGCTCTCAAAGAAAAATATCTTTCCTGTTTCCTAACTTATCAAATAGATAGATCCATCAACTATTTATTGCCATGGCAATTGTGGCCCATCCTTCACAACTATTCCCTTCATCATATCACTCCTTCCTTCATCCTCTCTGCAACTTAAAACTAACTTGTTTTCCTCAACCAGAAATCTTAACTGTTTTCTTCTTGTTGACGCTACTCGACTTGCTGAGCATTTTGTTGACATTTTGATTGCCAGCACCTGCAGATTATTTTATTTCAATGCAAAATCTCAATGTAATCGGTGGTTGGGATTTCGAATGCATTGCCTAGTAGGTTGGTGAGTACAGGTCAAAAAATAGCTTTAGAGACCTGGATTAACAACTTTAAAATATCGTAGAGATGAGGAGTTTAAAAAAAAGCTGAATGAGACTAATTGGATTGCTCTCCAAAGGAAGAAGCTATGATTCAATGGATGGAGCATGCAGCTTTCAGCTGAGTTGTGTTGTGAGCCTAGTATCTGAGATGAGTGCCTACCACCGAGATCTCATCACTAGGACAGCGAGCTGCTTACTGTTTACCTGCACTTTGAAACATATTCTATTAACTTACTTATAGTACAATATTTTGGTTTATGTGCTGTATGTGATATATGTTGTATGATCTGGAGGAACTTTGTTTTGTTTAGTTGTATACACGTACAGTCAGGTGACATGAAACTTAAAGTTGAATATGCAGATGCTGCAAAGCTGAGTTAAAAACAGAAGATCCAGGCAATGCTCAACAAGTCAGGCAGCAAAAAAGAAAAATCTTTCAAGTCAAAGATCCTTCATTAAAATTTGGTTCTGCAGAATCCTGGCATCTCCTATTCTTATTCAAACATGTGTATTTTTCCTCTGGATTTGTCCCTTTAAGTGGGATCTCTGACCTGCCATATTGGATTGAACTCTGTTATTTCTTTATTGAGATGTAGTGTGGAATAGGCACTCTGACCCTTCGAGCCACGGCACCAGCAAATCCAGATTTAACCCTCGCCTAATCACAGGACAATTTACAAATGACTGATTAACCTACCAATCGGTACGTCTTTGGACTGCGAGAGGAAACCAGAGCACCTGGAGGAAACCAACACAGTCACGGAGAGAATGTACAAACTCCTTACAGAAAGCACCGGGATAAAATGAGAAGTTTTTCGAGAACTCAATGAGTGAACTTTCCCAGCTGTTACTAAACATTTCCTCAATCATCATTTCCTTTTTGGTTATTTATCGCTTTTACAAAATAGGACAGTATCCATTGTATGTGTTTTAGTCACAGTTAAATGCCATACAAAATTTATTTCAGCATTTGCTGTCTGACAACTCCTGAATTTAAAGAGGAACTGCAGGTAGTCAGTGAGGGATGAGTCCATTGCTGGGTTTAAAGTGAGGATCAGAGCATTCAAACTGCCTGGAGGTGGACTGCTTCCCACCAGGCTAGGCAGGTTGAGGATTTTGGTAAGTTAGAGATCTGTATTCTGTACATTTTTGATGGGGAAATAGGGGATCTTCACATGGGCCAATGCCCGGTAGTATCATCAGGGAACTACCAATGCAGATAATCAAGTGATTGGCTAGTTTGGATATCTAACATTGCTCCTGATGGCTGGTAAATCTCTGCACTGGGAAATAATAATGTATCTATCATTTACAGCTGACTTCTGATAACATACTTTGGAGATTCTCCTTAGCCACACACACTGGATTTAGTTGCTATGATCTCCACTCAGTATTTGTGGGTAGAGTGCTGGCTTCTTCTACCAGCTTGTTAAATCATCCTTGTCTGGACAAGAGGACTTCATTCCAGAAAGTTATTCCTTGCAAGGAGTGACTGCTTCTTGCTGTTGGATGAGGATCTGGAACCTTTGTGGTCGCAGGATGAGTGTGGCATTTGGTACCAGTCCGTACTCCATCAGCGTCTTGCTCTGGTCACTGTAGACTTTCTGGGGGAAGGTACTGATGATGTCATAAGCAGACTGCTGCTCTCCCCTGCAAAATATCAATCGCCAGGTAGAATCTTCAAACTCTAGCACACAGAATAGAAACTTCTCAGCATTCAAACCCATTGAGCACGCAAAAGCACCAGCGAGGAGCAGGGAAGATTCATCGAGTGTTTTTGGGATGGAACTTTTCAATTCTAAGGAGAGACTAGATGGGATGGTTTGTTCTCCTTGGAGCAGTGGAGATTGCCTAGACCTGACTGAAGTAGACAAAATAACACAGTCAGGCTATATAACAGGAATCTTTATCTCATGTCAGAGATGTCAAATATTAGAAGGCAAGGGGGTAAAAGGTGAAAGGAAGATCTGGGGAACCATCGTTTCTTCGAGAGGATGGTTGTAGTCTGGAATACACAATCTGATGGGTAGTGGAGGCACCACATTTAGGACGGTTATGGGTAAGTACTTGAATAACCAGGACACAGAAGGCTATGGACTAGAAGTTACTACATGGGATTAGAGTAGATGGTTGGTTTTCACGAGATGGGCTGAATGGCCTATTTCTGTGCTCTATATCTCTATAGCTATAAAAATAGTCAAGTAGCTCTACCCATCCAATTGATTCTAGGTTTAAAAGTCTCGAGCACCTGCACTCCATCCGCCAAAAGTAAAACTTCCCCAGCAGCCAAATATTTTAATTCCAATTCACCATGTCAGTTCATAGCCTCCTCTTGTGCCACGATAAAGCCCCCCTCAAGTTGAAGGAGCAACACCTTATGTTCCGTCTCGGTAGCCTGCAACCTGATGGCATGAATATCAATTTCTCCTTTGGGTAGAAAAAAATCCCTCCCCTTCCCCTCCTCTTCTATTCCCTACTCTGACCTCTTACTTCTTTTCAACTGCCTACCACCTCCCCCTGGGTCCCCTCCTCCTTCTTTTTCCCCTAATGTTCACTCTCCTGTCCTATCAGCTTCCTTCCTCTCCAATCCTTTACCTTTCCTACTCACCTGACTTCACCTATCACCTTCTAACTATCCTCCTTCCTCTCCCTCCCCCACCTTCTTATTCTGGCATCTTCCCCCTTCCTTTCCAGTCTCGAAGAAGGGTCTCGGCCTGAAACATCAAATGTTTATTCATTTCCATAGATACTGTCTGAATTGCAGAATTCCTCCAGTATTTTTTGTGTGTGTTGCTTTAAAAGTCTCTCGATTGTCAGGAAAGTGAGAGATGGACTGATGGAGGGAAAGGAGAAGTTCCACTAGTTCCACTGGAAACGAATGGGACATGGTGCATGGATTTGTGGTTTCATCAGTTGGATGCACTCTCAGGAACTTGGAGTGGGGAGGGGGATCCTGTGGTCATGTTTCAAGTAAGTACCAACAACGTAGGAAAGGTTCTGCTGAGAAACTTTGGTCAGTCAGGGTCTAAACTGGTTGCGTGGATTATCATTTCCTACAGACGGAAAGGCAGTAAATGTAACCCCATGGTTTCGAAAAGAAGGGAGTGAGAAATCAGGCAAGTACAGACCAGTTAGCTTTACATTGTTAAGGGAAAATACTAAGAGGTATTACAAAATAATGAGAAAAGGGACACTGAGAAAATATCAGCAGGATTAGACAATGGCAAAATGGATTCCTGAAACTGAGATAGTGGAGGATTTTTGAAGAAGCAGCTGGTAAAATGAACCAGTAGATGTGTACTTGGATTTTCAGAGAAACTTTTGATAAAGTCTTACAGAAAAGGATGATGTGCAAAATTATTGGGAGTAATGTATTAGCAATAGATTGACTGACACAAAATAAAGGGTGCTTTTCCGGGTGCAGGCACTAGCTAGTGGGGAGATGAGAGCATGGGCCCCAGCAACTCACAGTACATATCATCAGTTTGGATGGGGGAACTGAATGTAATATTTTGAAATTTGTGGATGCAGCATGGATTGCCAAAGAGATGTAGGGAGGCTCCAGGGTGAGATTGATTGAGAAAGTGGGCATGAGCTTCCCAGATGCTGCAAAGGGTAACCACATGTAAATTATCCACCTCAGTAGGGTAAGAAGAAGGGTGCACATGACTAAACTGATGTTTGACTGGGAACTGATGAACTACAAAGAGATTTGGGTGTTCTTATATAATAGTCACTAAAGGCAACCAGGTAGATGAGAAAGGAAGCAGAGACTCCAAGGTTCCACATTGCCGAACTGTTACCTGCTCTGGTCTAGGTGAGCACGAAGGTCTCCAATTGTCTCAGAGAAAAACATTTTAATGATGTATGTCTTCTCTCCATTCTCTGACTTGATCCTGAGGGTGGAGACATTCCTTGGCATTGGGAGAGTTCCCGCCCTGAACTCCAGCCTGTGACGACCAGAAAATTGCTTTGTGATTCTGACAGGATTAGGAAATAACACAAGGTTTTACCCAAAATGATAGGTGCATGGAATGTGCTGTCAGGGAGGTGTTAGAGGCAGTTACCTTAGGGGCATTTAAGAAACTCTTAGCTAGGCATGTGGATGGTAGAAAAATGGAGGGATATGTAGGAGTGAAGGGTTAGATTGGTCTTGAGAATAACATTGTGGGCTGAAGGGCCTGTACTATGCTCTAACGATATGTGTGTATGAAATGGATACTGGCCAAGGTGCAGGAATAGTTCTGATAGGATTAAGAGAAACAGCTTCCAGTGAAACATTTTTACTGGGCTGCTGGGAAAGGGAACGCAATGGCAAGGGCACTGGGATCTACAATAATATTTTGTTTCGGGCTAAGATCTATGTGAGTCGATCTACTTGAATATCTTTTGGACCATGAATGTAAAATGTAACTGATTACATTTGTAACCAGATACAATGTAAATTTTTCCGATTAAGCCTCACTATATTAGTTAAATACATAATATATTAACAAGCTGAGAAATTTAATTACAGTTTATGTGCAAATAGCACTCAAGACACAGTTTGAAACGTTTGTGCCCATTTCCTTTTGAAGGTTTGCCCTCCAGGTAATTTTAAAAAGCGCTTCCTGTCTTAGTTCCCCCTGATACGGAGTTAATTTACCTGCTGTACTTTATGCAGTTAAAGAGAACATTGGCATGGGTAGATCATGTTAATTAGTTAATAGCAATTTGGTCAAAATCTTGTGATACAGTATGCAGTACTGTGCGAAAGCCTTAGACACATATATATAGTTAGGGTGCCTAGGGTGCACAGTACTGTATCCCTCAACTGAATCTATTAAATATTTACCAATATTAACAAAAACTTAAAACTCACAGATATTGCTGTTTCACGGACAAATGGAGATGGTGGTCTTTTCACCATGTGCTTCAAATCAAATTAAAATTAACCCACACAGGGAATGATATAAAATACAGCTTACCGTACTGTGCAAAACTCTTAGCCTTAGCCTTGTATACATGCCTAAGACTTTTGCACAGTAATGTACAAACTCCAAAATTAACTGTTGATTCAACAAGGAGAACAGAACCATGTCCCATAATTTTAAAGTTTCCACAGGGCAGCAATGTCATTTGTTAAAAATGATCCTCTGCACAAAACTTGATTGTCAGCGCCGTCTGAACAGAAACTGCAGTCACAAGGGCTCCAGCCCATGGTGCCCATGCCTCTGCCAATAGGTGTGCCTGTGAGCACCCTTGCCACTCTGTGCATCACTCTGCTCCACACTAGAGGATCTCTCTCTGATTACCAGTACACCAGTCACCAGCTACAACCTCCCACCTCTGTTTCTGGCAGCTCCCTTCCCACCCCACCCCACCCAACATTCGCACCTCAGCAGTGCAAATCTAATTGCTATGGGTCAGCACATGAACACCATCGCTGCTACTGGCCTGGTAAGGAGCAGTCAATGAAGCCCACAGGGTGTGTTTAAACACTTCCTAAAGGGAACCAATGACAGTAAGGATGCCATTTTCTTTTGCGTGACTTCCAATTTGGCATTTGCACTACGCCCTGGGCATGTTTAACACACCATCCTAGTTAATTGGGCCATTGGTTAATTGGGGCAGCCACTTATTTGGGGCAACTCTTCAAGAACAAAAACTGATTGAGAAAATAGCTGGTATTCCCTTTGTTTATTTGGGGACACTATGCTGCATAATTGGGGCAGGAGACTGTAGCCAAACAGGTTCTAATTTGTGTCAGTCACACACACTTGTGTGGCCATTAGATGCTACACCGTGCTTAAGATTGAACAGTTTTTAAATAGCATCAGTTGTTTGTGTACAAAAAGCAGTAATTTTTGTCACTGATAATCGGCAAGGAATAAGCACTAAGATGATTCCGAGCAGTTTTGCTTGCTGCGGTTTCAAGCATTCAGGCTTGGAAATGCCAGAGTAAAAATGAAGTGATTTCACTACTTCAAATTAGGAACTATGAAGAATTTGAAGGTATCAACAACAATCATCTTGAATGTTGCAGTGAAGGTAAAGACTTGGAGGATGAATTTATCGAAAGCATTGTATGAAGGCGGTCCATTATCTGCACTAGGTGTCTATGATGATTTTGTTCATCGTGTACACTTGATAAATTCCTCTGTTGATAACTATTAGGAACTAATATACAGTTTCATAGTACTGTGGTATTACTGTTAGTGTTTTAATTTGTTGTATTTCATTTAAATATATAATTTGTTACTCAGCTTGTCTTTTTATACTTTTTAGATTATTTCCATGAAATTTTAGCTAATTAGGGCAGCTGCTTATCTGGGCCAAAATGTACTGGTTCTGATATGTCCCAATTAACCAGAATCCATTGTACATGCCAACTTATACTTGCTGCGTGGCAATGTTGGTCAGTCCATAAATTCCAAATCTTTGCAGTCCGTAACTCCCTGATACAACTTACTCTTTGCCACCTCATTGAAACAGACTAACCTTTCCCTGACCCTTTATTAATGAGCCCTGTACCTGTCCTTCAGTGCCTGGAGACAGGGAGTTTCGATTAGCGTCATGGACTCATCTGCTGCTTTGGGAGGAACCTTCAAAGAAAACAAAAAGGAAAAAAATAAATAATTTAGATAAGAAACTGTTGTTGCTCAGAGCCTTGTGAATGACCGGAGAGATATTCTGTAAACCTTGGTAAACTGGGAGAGCTGTTGGGAATAACGTGTTGTCCACAGCAGGGGTTCCCAACCATTTTTATGCCCGGACCCCTACCACTAACCAAGGGCTCTGTGGACTCTGTGTTGGGAACCCCTGGACTACAGGGTGTTTCACTTCCCTGCATGAGTGTCAGCTCGACAGTACAGTGGCTGAAACCTGTTAAGACAATGTCATTCACATTTGGCCAAAAAAAAACTAAATGCTAGAGGAAACTGGTGGGTCAGACAGCATCTGCAGAGGCAGTGGAATAGTCACTATTTTGGAGCAAAACCCTGCACAGTCAATGTTTATGTTGACTCTCAACCAGAGACATGCCCTCTTCTCATCGTTACCATCAAGAAGGAGGCACATACTCAATAATTTAGGAACAGCTTCTTCCTCTCTTCCATTCAATTTCTGAATGGATAATGAACCCATGAACTTCACCACTTTTTTAAATTTCTGTTTTTGCACTACTTATTTCATTTAATTTAACTATTTTGTTTCTATACTGCAATTCACAGGTTTTTTACCATATTATCATGTATCGCATTGTATTGCTGCAGCAAAGTTGACAAATTTCACGACACATGCCGGTGATATTAAACCTGATTCTGGCTCTGAACGGTGATCGTCAACCTGTTTCCATGGATACTGTTTGGCCTGCTCAGTTCCTCCAGCAGACTGCGCTTTACTCTTGATTCTAGTATCTGTAATCTCCAAGTCATTCACACTCTGCAGATAGTATGGCACACAAACTCTGGGGCATACTGAAATGATTTTCAGCAGTAAATTATCAAAACCCGACTGTTTCAGATTACTGTAAGACACGAAATGGCTTCCAGATCCTGTCTGTGTTTAACCTGGTTACACACAGGGTGACCAAGTGTCTGATGATGCTTAATACATGTCTGGATATCAGACTTGAACTTCCCTCCCCTTGAAGCAGATTTTCATAACATATACTTGGTGACCCTCAGTGTAAACTAGAGAGGAGTTGGTTTGCCCAAACCATTGCTGTGGCATTTAACATCTCTTATAGGTAACTATAAAATTTTAATATATTCTTCAGATCTCCCCCCCCCCCCACCGTAGTTTGCTAGAGAATCCCCAACATTTGAACAACATTTTAACTCCTCACTGGGCCACAGTGGCCCACGTAGAGTATATCCACTCCCATCCCATGCTGCTCAATTTCCTGATCTTCAACCCAACCCATGATCCATGTTCTACAACATGCAGGACTTGCAGACTATCCAAGTTCTTAGAGTCATAGAAAAGTACATTACTGAAACAGGCCCTTCAGCCCATCTAGACCATGCTGAATTATTTAAACTGACTACTCCCATCAATCTGCACCAGGACTATAGCCCTCTACCCCTGCCATCCATGTGCCTATCGAAACTTCTTTTAAATGTTGAAATCAAGCTCGCATGCACCAGCTCATTCATCTGCAATCTTGCTAATCTATGTAGCTAACCACTTTATCATTCAGATTATATGCCAAACAACAACAAACCTTGCACTGACCTTGTAATACTCCACTAGTCACAGGCCTCCAGTCAGAGGGCAACTATCCACTACCACTCTCTGGCTTCTTCCACAAAGCCAATGTTAAATCCAATTTACTACCTCATCTCAAATGCCAAACAACTGAACCTTCTTGACCATGCAGGACCTTGTCAAATGCCTTGCTAAAGTCCATGTAGACAACATCCACTGCCTTACCTTCATCAACTTTCCTGGTACCTTCCTGGAAAAGATTGGTTAGATATAACTTTCCACGCACTAAGCCACACTGCGTATCACTAATCAGCCAACATCTATCCAAATACTCACATATCAAGTCCCTCAGAATAACTTGCAGAAATTTTCCTACTGCTGAGGTCAGGCTCACTGGCCTGTAATTTCCTGCTTTATTTTTAGACGTCCAAGAAGACCACAACCTTGTCGTATTTTGGAGGCTTGCGTGCCTTAATGATCCAGTGAGCTATGCTGGCTGGGGTCAGGGCTTTATGCTCTGGCTATTGGTAGGGTCACACACAGATCAAAGGGTAGAGGACAGTCTAAGAGTGGTCCACCAGTCCTCCAGGTTCAGGGGTTCAGCTCAGGGCTAACAACCCTGACTGGTCAAACAAAATAGTTATGGAAACAGCAGTGAGTGTGCATTCTACATCTGAGTGTGATCGTACTCCCCAGTCTCCACCATGAATTGCGTGACTGACAGTAGTGAAAACGGAGAGGAAGCTACTGACATGATGAACACCACCAGAGATGGAGGATCTTCGTTGCCCTGATGATGAGAGGCATTGATCGTGTGGATAGTTAGAGGCTTTTGCCCAGGGCTGAAATGGATCGCACGAGAGGGCACAGTTTTAAGGTGCTTGGAAGTAGGTACAGAGGAGATGTCAGGGGAAAGTTTTCTTATGCAGAGAGTGGTGAATGCGTGGAATGGGCTGCCGGCAGTGGTGGTGGGGCCGGAAACAATAGGGTCTTTTAAGAGACTCCTGGATGGGTACATGGAGCTTAGAAAAATAGAGTACTATGGGTAAAGCCTTGGTAGTTCTAAGGTAGGGACGTGTTCGGCACAGCTTTGTGGGCTGAAGGGCCTGTATTGTGCTGTATGTTTTCTATGTTTCTATGTTTAAAGGCCAGCGACGTAGTGGGCAGTAAGTAAGCAGTTTTCAGAGCCTTTCTTAAAAAGCAGAACAACATTAGCTATCCTCTAATTTTCTGGTACTCCACCTGTCACTAAGGATGATTTAAATATCTCTGCACAAGAGGAAAGTGGCTCTGCTCTTCCAGAAGAATGAATGAATTAACCCACATAAAAACAAAGTGTATGAGCCACAGGTTACTGCAAAAGTGGACAGGACAATAGAATATTGCAGAGGTCTGCAAGCACAAAACATATATTGGACCGTACGAATCACTGGTTTAACGTATCTTTAGAGGTACCAATACTCCCAGTCCTGTGTTGAATTAAAAAAAAACCCTTTTAACTGATTCCTATACCATACTTTGTTCCTAGTTTTTTTCTCTGTGCAATGTCCACACAGGGCAGTATCTTTGACATTGTTCCAGATCCCTCCACAGTGAATCCCCTTGGGAAACCACCAGCTTCCAACTTGGGATTTCTCTTCGGCAAATTTAAGCCAATTCCATTTCCAATTCAAATTACATTCAGTACCTGATCATGAACACCAGGTGGCAGTAACCACCAGTAATCATGACAACAAGAAGTTTTCAGGAAAACTGGATAATCTATTGCACTTTACTGGAATCTGATTAAGGGTTCTATGGTGAGGGGGATGACAGGTGGGTGAATGGGATTACAATGGTAGAAGGGATATTTCTACATAAATCATATGTCCTGGACTCCAGTATTTGATTGAGAGGAATGGAGGATTTAAATACTGTATAGAATAAATGCATGAAATCCCCCACCAATAATGGGAACCATGGGTGATATCGTTGGCGCTATGGGAGTGCGACGCTGTTATAGCTCAGGGTGGTGGAGATCAGAGCTCAGTCCTGGGGTCCTCTGTAAGAAGTTTGGACATTCTTTCCGTGAGCACGTGGGTTTCCTCTGGGTGCTCCAGTTTCCTCCCACATTTCAAACATACACCAGTTGGTAGGTTAATTAGTCATTGTAAATTGACCTGTGATTTAGCTGAGGATACATAGGCAGGTTGCTGACTGGTGTGGCTTGTTGGGCTGGAAGGACTTACTTTGTGCTGTAATTTAAAATAATATAAATGGTTCGATATAAATACACAGACGACTGATCAAATGAAAATACATTTATATACATCTTCAGGATGTTCCAGCAGGCTTCATAGTGAAAAAGTTACTTTTGACATGTAGTCATAGTAGAAGGTAGCAGTCAGTCAGCTACACGTGGTAGATATGTCTGCCTCGGTTTAATTCTGGTTATTGGTGAACTCACAGTCCCCTGGGAAAACAACATTGATGAAGCCCATGAGCGCAAGTTAACCAAATATGCAGAATTAAGATCAGAGTGCAGAGACAGAGGGTGGAAGGTCTCATGCTATCCATTCGAAGTAGGCTGCTGTGGGTTTATTGCGTTCACTTTCCAGAAGTGGCTGCGTGACCTTGGCTTCACTAGAAGACAGATCAAGTCATCCAGCAGGGCTGTAGCTGAGGCAGCAGAGAAAGGATCAGCATGGGTGTGGACCAAGTACGTCCAGAGGGGCAGATAGTCAGTCAGTGTATACATATCTTGCAAACCCTTCAGTAGTTGCATAGACACCTGAAGAGCAGACTGTCTGTTGGATGGAAGTGACAAACAACTCTGATAGAGGCAGATGCCGAGTTTTTAAGCTCATCAGTGGGAGGTGGTGCTTTAGCACTGCTGGCCCACCACCTCGAGGGAGTCTTGATCATAAGTGGGCCGAAACTCCTGAAGACAGGTGGCAGATCAATTGATGATCCCACTGGTGATAGCACAGGACAGTTAACATCTTAGTCCACGTGTATTTTTTTAAACTCTTTTAACTCAAATGAAAGTTCATGCTTTCATTAGTATCTGACTTTCTCAGTACCACACTGGCAGTGCCTGCCTGGATTTAGTTCTCGAGTGTGGAGTGGTGTTATAAAGCTGTGAACATATGAATTGGGGATGAAGTAAAGTACGTTTATTTTCAAAGTATGTATGCAGTACACAACCTGAGATTTGTCTTTCCACAGACAGCCACGAAATAAAGAAACACCATGGAACTCATTCAAAGGAAACATCAAACACCCAACACACACAAAAATAAGAACAAATTGCACAAAAAGCAAAAAACAAGTGAATAACATACAGAATATTAAACGTATTAAACAGAGTCCCTGGAGCAGACTAGGAATACCCAGTTCAGTCCACTTCAATTTAGGGCTGTGCTGCAGAGCTAGTCCGAGCCAATCACACGAAGTAGCAATATAAAAGGAGTAACCAGAAACCAGAAACACATATAACGTGAACTGCAGAGTCCTCTAAATGAGTCCAGTCCACACCTTCCTCTGGCAGCAGTGAGGGAGAGGGAGACTGATCAAACACAGGCAGATGAAACAGAGAAAACCTACAGCACAATACAGGCCCTTCAGCCCACAAAGCTGTGACGAACATGTCCTTAACTTAGAAACTACCTAAGAGTGTAATGATGAGAGTGTAATGTTAAAAAAAAACTAATGTTAAAATGAGAATGGAAAATACTGGAAACACTCAGCAGATCACCAATGGGAAGGTAAACTGAATTAACATCTCAGGTTGAAAACCCCTTGCCAGAACTAAAACGGAGAGACGAACGTACCATTCACTCAATTGTTGTCTGACAAAGAATTAGCCTGAAATATTATTCTTCCATCACAGAACAATGGAAGGTAAATGCAGACTGCTTTGTGATTGGTATAAATATAATAGTCAGAATCTTTATCCTAGGGGGAAATGTCAAATACTGATGAACATAGTGTTAAGGTGTGTGGGGGACGGGTGGGGGAAGAGTTTATAGGAGATCCATGAGACAAGTTCTTCTGGGTTGATGCTTTTGCTGTTGCTAGTGCAAAGGGTGGGGGGAGGGGGGCTTCAGTGTTCCTATCATTCATTCTATGGGATTTCTTGTTTTGTGGATGTCTGTGAAGAGTAAGAATTTCAGGTTGTGTACTGTATATATTCTCTGATATTAAGTTAACCTTTGACAGTAAAACAACCGTTGCCTGGAATGCACTGACAGTGGAGGGGATTGAAACAGATACAATAACTATGTTTAAGACTCATGTAGACAGGCATGTTTGGATTGTAGCCAAGGTCAGTATAAACATGGTGGGTCAACGAACCTTTCCTTGTCTGTGCAGATACAATAACTGTGGTTAAGACTCATTTAGATAGACGCGGGAAGAGGCAGGAAATAGAGGGTTATAGATCACGCAGATCATGTGCAGGCAGGTGGGATTAGTTTGGGTTGCAGTCACAGTCAGTATAAACATGAAGAGCCTGTTCCTGCACTAGGCTATGATGGTCTTTCTTTGATTCTATTATGTTTCTTGGGTTTTCTGAGTATGCCCACAAGAAAATGAATCTCAGTGTTGTATATGGTGACATATACTGTATATATCTAGAATATGAATTTACTTTGAACTTTGATCTGGTAGATGTACACCGACTTCAAAAAAAACCAAATGGGGAACTAGTTTCTCCACTCCTGAGAAATGTGCATAGCGTGAGAGAGACAGGAACAGGTTGCATGTCACTAAAACCAAAACTGCATCTAAAGCCAAAAAAAAAATCACTTATTACATTATTTGTAAGAGCTATGTATGTGCAAGTAAAGTTCAAAGTTTAAAGTAAAATTATTATCAAAGTACATACAATGGCACCATATACAGCCCTGAGATTTATTTTCCTGTGGTCATACTCAGCAAATCTACAGAATAATAACTATAACAGGATCAATGAAAGATCAACCAGAGTGCAAAATATAATAAATTGTGCAAATGCAAATATAAATAAAGAGTAATAAATACCGAGAACAAGAGATAATCAGATAAAGCGTCCTTAAGACAAGAGAATTGGTTGTGGGAACATCTCAATGGATGGGCAAGTGAGTATAGTTATTTTCTTTGTTCAAGAGCCTGATGGTTGAGAGGTAGTAACTGTTCTTGAACCTGGTGGTGCGAGTCCTGGGGCTCTTGTACCTTCTACCTGAAGGCTGCAGCAAGAAAAGAGCATATTCTGGGTGATGAGGACCGCTGGTGATGGACGCTGCTTTCCCTCGACAGTTTTTCATGTCGATATGCTCAGTGGTTGGGAGGGCTTTACCCATGGTGCACCGGGCCAGATTCAGTACCCAATAGCAGGCCGTGATGCAGCCAGTCAATACACTCTCCACTACATATCTATATAACCTACATTAAAATGACTATGCTTCAAAAGCAAGAAATAATTGGCCATAAAGAACTTTGGAACGTCCAGAGCCTACGACGGGGTAGTGTAACACAAAACTGTTGTAGACATACTGCAGGTGCGAGCTAAGACAGTGACTCTGTACAGAATATCCAAACAAGAAGGCATCACAGACTATAACTATCTGCACCTCACTGTATGGGCTCACGATCTCCAGAAAGAGAACGTAGTTCACAGATCGGGCTCAGGAATCCTGGTCTGAGTCTCATAAACTCAATGTCACCGTGGATTATGGAATCCTCTCCTTCATTGCTGCTGAGGGAGGGAATCAACCAAAGAAATATAGGCCATGATTTACCAAACCGCACTACGCTTATCATCTATCTCCTGGCAGCTTGTAATCCTTCCTGTCTCACAACCTTCTTATTCTGGCTTCTGCCCCACTCCTTTCCAGTCCACATGAAGGATCTTGGTCTGGAATGCTGACTGTTTATTCACCGATGCTGCCTAACTTGCTGAGTTCCTCCAACGTTCTGTGTCTGTTAAGTCTGTTTTACGATACTGCACCAATGTCTGCCACCATATTTTACACAAGCTTCCACAGAGCAGCCAAAATAGATTGTCCCCGCCACCCAGTTACCTGCAGCAGAGCTCTGATCTCTCCCTGGATGTCAAACACCTTCCCAGCCCGGATGACGGTTTTGGGTAGTTTATTCAGAAACTGCTCCACTGATAGCTTCTGGCCTACAAAACAAGAGAGACATTTTTTTAATCTGTTTCATAAGCGTACCACTTCACACCACACCTCCCTTTGGGAATTGTTGCAGCCGATGCTGTGTGTGAAACCAGATGTTTATGTATATTACTGTCTCTGGAACACAAGATTTTCACACTGCACGTTCAGTCCTCTGACCATCTCAAACACAAGACCCTCACACTGCACGTTCAGTCCTCTGACCATCCTGAACACAAGACCCTCACACTGCACGTTCAGCACTCTGACCATCTCGAACACAAGACCCTCACACTGCACGATCAGTCCTCTGACCATCTCGAACACAAGACCCTCACACTGCACATTCAGTCCTCAGACCATCCTGAACACAAGACCCTCACACTGCACGTTCAGTCCTCAGACCATCTCAAACACAAGACCCTCACACTGCACGTTCAGTCCTCTGACCATCCTGAACACAAGACCCTCACACTGCACGTTCAGTCCTCTGACCATCTGGAACACAAGACCCTCACACTGCACGTTCAGTCCTCTGACCATCTCAAACACAAGACCCTCACACTGCACATTCAGTCCTCTGACCATCCTGAACACAAGACCCTCACACTGCACGATCAGTCCTCTGACCACCCTGAACACAAGACCCTCACACTGCACGTTCAGTCCTCTATCCATCTCGAACACAAGACCCTCACACTGCACGTTCAGTCCTCAGACCATCCTGAACACAAGACCCTCACACTGCACGATCAGTCCTCTGACCACCCTGAACACAAGACCCTCACACTGCACGTTCAGTCCTCAGACCATCCTGAACACAAGACCCTCACACTGCACATTCAGTCCTCAGACCATCTTGAACACAAGACCCTCACACTGCACGTTCAGTCCTCTGACCATCCTGAACACAAGACCCTCACACTGCACGTTCAGCACTCTGACCATCTCGAACACAAGACCCTCACACTGCACGATCAGTCCTCTGACCATCTCGAACACAAGACCCTCACACTGCACATTCAGTCCTCAGACCATCCTGAACACAAGACCCTCACACTGCACGTTCAGTCCTCTGACCACCCTGAACACAAGACCCTCACACTGCACGTTCAGTCCTCTGACCATCTCGAACACAAGACCCTCACACTGCACGTTCAGTCCTCTATCCATCTCGAACACAAGACCCTCACACTGCACATTCAGTCCTCAGACCATCCTGAACACAAGACCCTCACACTGCACGATCAGTCCTCTGACCACCCTGAACACAAGACCCTCACACTGCACGTTCAGCACTCTGACCATCCTGAACACAAGACCCTCACACTGCACGTTCAGTCCTCTGACCATCTCAAACACAAGACCCTCACACTGCACGTTCAGTCCTCTGACCATCTCAAACACAAGACCCTCACACTGCACATTTAGTCCTCTGACCATCCTGAACACAAGACCCTCACACTGCATGTTCAGTCCTCTGCCCATCTCGAACGCAAGACCCTCATTCTGCAACACACAGCAAATACTGGAGGAACTCAGCAGGCCTGGCAGCATCTATGGAAAAGCATACAGTCAACATTTTGGGCTGAGACCCTTCATCGAGACAGAAAAAAAAAGATGATGTGGTCACAGTAAGAAAGTGGAGGGAGGGGAGGAAGAACCACAAGGTGATAGGTGAAATGGTGGGTTGGGGGTGAAATAACGAGCTGGGAAATTGATTGGTGAAAGAGATACAGAGCTGGAGGAGGGAGAATCCAATAGGAGAGGACAGAAGGCCATGGAAGAAAGGAAAGGGAGAGGAACAGCAGAGGGAGGCGATGGGCAGGTAAGGAGATCAGGTGAGAGTGGGAAATGGGAATGGGGAATGGTGAAGGAGGGTGGGCATTACTGGAGGTTCGAGAAATCGATGTTCATCTCATCAGGTTGGAGGCTACCCAGATGGAATATAAGGTGTTGCTCCTCTAACCTGAGTGTGGCCTCATCGCGACAGTAGAGGAGGCCGTGGACTGACATGTCAGAATGGGAATGGGAAGTGGAATTAAAATGGGGAAGCAGTCTCCAAATCTGTGTTGGGTCTCACCGATATACAGGAGACCACACTGGGAGCACCGGATGCAGTAGATGACCCCAACAGACTCACAGGGGAAGTGTCACCTCGCCTGGAAGAACTGTTTGGGGCCCTGAATGGTAGTGAGGGAGGAGGTATAAGGGCAGGTGTAGCAATTGTTCCAATTGCAAGGATAAGTGCCAGGAGGACGAAGGGAGAAGGGAGTTGCACACGGAGCGTTCAGGGCGGAAAGATGAAAGTGGGGGAGGGGAGCGGAGGGAAAGATGTGCTTGGCGGTGGGATCCTGCTGGAGGCGGTGGAAGTTACGGAGAATTAGGTGCCAGACATGGAGGGTGGTGGGGTGGTAGGTGAGGAACCCTATCCTCAGTGGGGTGGTGGAAGGATGGGGTGAGAGCAGATGTGCATGAAATGGAAGAGATGCAGTTGAGGGCAGAGTTGATGATGGAGGAGGGGAAGCCACTCTCTTTCAAGAAGGAGGACACTTCCTTAGTTCTCGAATGAAACACCTCATCCTGAGAGCAGATGCGGCAGAGACAGAGGAATTGAGAGAAGGAATTGTCCTGTTTTTAGGCAAGGGTTAAATGGGGGGGTTGCTGGGCAGTGCGGCTGGAATCTATTCCATGATTATCTCTAAATAAAATACAATTGAATACTTCCCTTCAGCCATTCTGTTCCTGAACCAACCAGCACAAAAGCCTAATCACTACCTCAGTATAGCAACATCACTTCATTTTTTGTTCTAGTTGCGCTTTTTGTAAAAATGTTGTATAATTTTGTTTAGTTTATATTTGTCTAGTAAATGCTGCTATTTGATGTTATGAGCCTGTGAGGCAGCTGCAAATTTTTCACTGCATCTGTGCACACATGAATCTTCATGTACGGCAGTGAACTGGACTATGACTAAAAATTCATATACAGTCCAGCTGCCTCTGACGGAAGTGTCTAACTCGGGATAGGCAACCTGAAGCACAAATGATTTTCTAGCATGCGTTATTCATTAATTTGAGGCAAAACATAACTAGATGTATTTAAATGGATAATTCCCATATTTCAAGTTTTTTATTGCATTTATCTGGCCCACTGTCCACTCATTAATACACGATCTGGCCCACAGAGGCAAAAAGGTTGCCGACCGCCGGTCTAAGACATGTGAGTGCACCATTCCAAGCCACAAAACATACATGATTTTCTTCCCAATCCAGCAAGCACCACAGCAGACTCAGTGTCTTCAGTTCCAAGTCTAGGACCTTTAATAGTCCCACCCTAACATCCTGGGAAAGACTTTCAATCCCGTTAATTGAGTCCAATTCTAGTTCAGCTACACCATGTCTCCAATGCTCTGGCTGGCTATGGCTGTTATTAGATTATTTCCTTCAGGGAAACTAGATTGAAAGTGACAGGAATTAATCCCATAATTAAACATTATTATAACTCTAATTTAGAGCGAAGTATAGTGAAAGTGGAGGTGACAGCTGTGTGTGAATGAGAGCGGAGTTATGCACAAGGTCGGACTATGTACTGCAGAGGCAGGTAGAATTATTATTATGCCAAGAGAGCAGATTACAAACATGCAGGTTGTGAGTACAGGATATGTATAATTAATTTATTTTATTTAGAGATACAGTGTGGAATAGGCCCTTCCAGCTCTTCAAGCTGCACTGCCCAGCAATCCCCAACAACCCCTGATTTAATCCTAACCCAACTAGGGGACAATTTACAATATTCAATTAATCAGAATCAGGTTTAATATCACCAGTATATGTTGTGAAATGTGTTAACTTTGCGGCAGCGGTACAATGAAATACACAATAGAGAAAAAACTACCTATAGCGAGGTAGTGTTCATGGGTTCAATGTCCATTCAGAAATTGGGTGGCAGAGGGGAAGAAGATGTTCTTGAATCACTGAGTGTGTGCCTTCAGGCTCCTGTGCTTCCTTCCTGATGGTAGCAATGAGCAGGGGACAAGTCCTGGGTGATGGGGGTCCTTAATGATGGACGCCACCTTTTTGATGCATTACTCCTTGAAGGTGTCCTGGATACTACAGAGTCTAGAGCCCATGATGGAGCTGACTAACTTTTCCACTTTCTGCAGCTTATTTTGATCCTGTGCTGTAGTTACCCATTCCACCACCACCCCCCCCCCCCATATCAGATGGCGATGCAGCCAGTTAGAATGCTCTCCATGGTATATCTGTAGAAATCTGCAAGTGTTTTAGGTGATATACCAAATATCCTCAAACCCCTAAAGAAATATAGCCCATTGTCATGGCTTTTTTGTAGCTGCATCGATATCTTGGGCCCAGGTTAGTTACTCAGAAATATTGACACCCAGGAAATTGATATTGCTCACTCTTTCCACTTCTGATCCCTCTACGAGGACTGATAAGTGTTCCCTTGTCTTACCCTTTCTGAAGTCCATAATCAGTTCATTGATTTTACCGACGTTCATTCCAGGCTTTTGCTGTGGCACCAAATGTGCTGGTATATCTCGCTCCTGTACGTCCTCTCATCACCATCTGAGATCCTGCCAACAATGGTTCTATCATCAGCAATTATAGAGATGGCAGTTGAGCCTTGCCCAACCACACAGTCATGGTTTAGAGAGAGTAGAGCAGAGGGCTAAGCACACATCCCTGAGGTGCACCAGTGTTGATTGTCAACAAGGTGGAGATTTTATTTCTAATCCGCACTGATTGTGGTCTTCCAATTAGGAAGTCGAAGATGCAGTTGCAGAAGGAGGTACAGAGGCTCAGTTTTTGTAGATTTTCGATCAGATCCGTAGGAATGATGGTGTTAAATGCTGAGCTGCAGTCAAGTAAGAGTATCCTGACATAAGCCAATGAGATTGCATCCACCATAGATCTAATTTGGCATTAGGTAAATTGCAGTGGGTCTGCGTCCTTGCTGAGGAAGGAGTTGATTCTAGCCATAACCAACCTCTCAAAGCACTTCATTCCCTAAGGTGTGAGTGCTATTGGACGATAGTCGTTGAGGCAGCTCAACTTACTCTTCATGGGCACTGATATAATTGTTGCACTTTTGAAGCGCTAGGAACTTCTGACTGTAGCAATGAGAGATTGAAAATGTCTTTGAACACCCCAGTCAGTTAGTTGGCACAGGTTTTCAGAGCCTTGCCAGGTACACCATCAGGGCCTGTTGAGTTACGAGGACTCACCCTATCGAAAGACAGTCTAACAGTCTGAGGTGGGAGGATGGCTGAAATGTCCCGCAGCAGATAAGATGGATGACACTTGATTGTGAGGTGTTCTGGGTCTGGTGAAAAGGACTGGGACAGCACCACTACATTTGTACGCCACGAGGAGTTGACCTTGCAGCATGGTCCACCTCCTCTGTCTTTGAAAGACTCAGCAGACCTATCTTAGTGGTGTACTGTCAACCCATCCATCTGAATGTCTGCGTTTGGTCAGTGGGAGTAAGCTGGAGGACCTGGAGAAAGTCCACGCATTCCACGGGGAGATCGTACAAACTCCTTACAGAGGATGCCGGGATTGAACTCTGAGGACCGAGCTGTGAAGCTGTAAAGCATTTTGTTCGTTTCTTTGTGCCGGGAGGGGGGGATTTGGGGGTCGATGTGCCTGTTCTGTTTTGTTTTTTTTTGTGCGGGAGGAGTGATTTGGGGTTGACATGCCTGTTCTATTTTGTTATTTTTGTGCAGGGAAGGGAATTTGGCGATCGATGTGCCTGTTCCATTTTTTTTTGTGCAGGGACGGAGATTTCAGGGTTGATGTGCCTGTTCCGGTTTTTTTTTTGTGCAGGGAGGGGGATTTGGAGGTCAATGTGAAGGTTCCACGTTGTTCATCTTTTTGTTTTGGAAGGGGGGATTTGGGGGTTGAGGATCGTGCTGCCTTTCTTTTCTCTTTTAGTTTTATGGCCACCTGGAGAAGAAGAATTTCAGGTTGTATACTTTGATAATAAATGAATTTTGAACACGCAAGGTAATGGTGTGACTCCATCACCACCATACCTGTTCTCAGAATGAGATACTCTATTCCCGAATGTCTGAGATGTCCTTCTTCAAAGAAAGGTGTTCCCCTTGCTCTACCATTGATGCTGGCCTGACCTGCATTCCTCTACCTCTTGGTCATCCACCCTCACTGCACCTTCCCGCTGCCCTAACAGGGATAGAGTTCCCCTTGTCCTAACCTACCACCCATGAGCCTCTGCATCCAGCGTATCATGCTCCGAAACGTCCACCATCTTCAGTGGGATCCAAAAACTAAATGCATCTTCCTTCCCCACTCCCCCACTCTCCATTTTCTGTGGGGATCGTTTTCAGTATGTCCCCCTTCTCCATTCGTCCCTCCCCACTGATCTCACTCTTGGCAATCCCTGTACTACACCTGCCTCATCACCTCCTCCCTCACCACCATTCAGGGCGCCGACCAGTCCTTCCAGATGAGGCAACATTTCTTCAGCTGGTCTGTCGTGGTTATCTACTGTATCCGGTGCCTCTCTATGCTGGTGAGACCCGATGTACATTGGGAGATCACTTTGTCAAGCACCTTTGCTCCATCTGTCGCAGCAGGCAGAATTTTCTAGCGGCCACCCATTTTAATTCTGCTTCTCATTCCAATTCTGACACATTGGTCCATGGCCTCTTCTGCTGCCACAATGACACCACACTCAGGTTGGGGAGCAGCACCTCATTTTCCATCTGGGTAGCCTCCACCCCTACACCATGAACATTGATTTCCCTAACTTCTGATAGCTTCTTCCACCTCCCCTTTCTCCCTTCTTCCATTCCCCATTCCGGCTTCCCTCTCACCCCTTCTCTTCTCATCTGGCTATCACCTCCCTCCTTTTCTCCCATGATCCACTCTCCTCTCCTATCAGATCCCTTTTTCTTCTGCCCTTTACCTTTTCCACCTTCCATTTTATCGATTCTTCCCTCCTCTCCCACTTACTCACCCACATTCCCCCTCACCTGGCTTCACCTATCACCTGCCAGCTTGTACTTCATTGCCTCCCCCCTCCTTTGTGTTCTGGCTTCTTCCCCCATACCTTCTAATCCTGATAAAGGACCTTAGCCTGAAATGATGACTGTTTCACATTGACAGGTTCACAATACACCACCAAGATAGGACTGCTGAGTCTTTTAAAGCCAAAGGTGAGGGTGTTTGCTTCATGATCAGTTCCTTGTGGTGTACAAACACGGCAGTGCTGTCCCAGTTCTGTTCACCAGACCTGGAACACCTGCAATAAAGTGCCGTCCATTTTACCTGCTGCAGGAGACTTCAGAGATCATTTTGGTGGTGGTGTACATGCCAACTCAGGTCAATATCAAACAGGCTCTAGATGATCTGAGCAATGTGATCAACAGGCATGAAACAGCACACCCTGTTGCCCTCTCCATCGTCGTGGGGGATTTTAACGAGGCCAGCTCGAAGATATTTCTAAATAATTATTACTTGAATTATTACATGCCACAGCTGTAACTGACTTTATTAAAACCTGTGTGGGTGAGTATGTGCCTATGAGAACATATAATGTATACTCAAATCAAAAGCTGTGGATGATCCAGGAGGTTTGTAAGCCACTGACAGCTAGATCTGTGGCATTTAAGACTGGTGACCTAGGTCTGTACGAGAAAACCAGGTATGACCTGCGGAGAGCTATGTCACGAGCCAAGAAACAGTTCCGGGAGAGGTTGGAAACGACATCGATGCACACCAACCCTGGCAGAGTTTGCAGGCCATTACTTCCTACAAAGCAAAACCCAACATCATGAACGGCAGCGACGCTTCACTCCAAGATAGCTCAACACCTTTTTCGCTTGCTTTGAAAGGGAGAATAAAACTACATCTAGGAGCATCACTGTAGCACCAGTGACCCTACGATCTCTGTCTCTCAGGAGGGTGAACCTTCGCAAGATGGCAGACTCTAATGGAGTACCTGGTAAGGGTCTGAAAACTTGTGCCAACTAACCGATGGGAGTGTTCACAGACGTTTTCAATCTCACACTGCTACAGTTAGAATTTCCCATCTGCTTCAAAAGGACAGTTACATCAGTGCCCAAGAAGAGCCAGGTGAGCTGCCTTAATGACTATCGTCTAGTAGCACACACACCTACAGTGATGAAGTGCTTTGATAGCTTTATTATGGCTAGAATGAAATCCTGCCTCAGCAAGGACCTGGACCCACTGCAATTTGCCTATTACCACAATAGGTCTTACTGGCTCTCCATGTGGTCTTGGATTACCTGGACAATACAATTACCTATGGCAGGATGCTGTTTATTGACTACAGCTCAGCGTTTAACACCTTCATTCCCACAGCCCTGATCGAAAAGCTATAGAACCTGGGCCTCTGTATCTCCCTCTGCAGCTGAATCCTCAACTTCTTAACTGGAAGACCACTATCTGTGTGGATTGGAAATAGCATCTCCACCTTGCTGACAATCAACACTGGCACAACTCAGGGATGTGTGCTTAGCCTGCGGTTCTGCTCTCTCTACACCTATGACTATGTGGCTAACCAGAGCTCAAGTACCATTGATAAGTTTGCTGATGATGGAATCATTGTTGGTTGAATCTCAGATGGTGATGAGAGGGCGTACAGGAGTGAGATACACCAGATAGTGGAGTGGTTTTGCAGCAACAACCTGGCACTCAATGTCAGTCAGATCTAAGAGCTGATTGTGGACTTCAGGAAGGGTAAGATGAAGGAACATGAACCAATTCTCAAAGAAGGATCAGAGGTGGAAAGAGTGAGCAATTTCAAGTTCCTGGCTGTTAATAACTTTGAGGACCTAACCTGGTTCCAACATATCAATGCAGCGATAAAGAAGGCAAGACAGCAGCTATATCTCATTAAGAGTCTGAGGAGATTTGGAATGTCACCTAAAACTCTTGAAAATTTCTACAGTTGTACCATGGAGAACATTCTGACAGGCTGCATCACTGTCTGGTATGGAGGTAGTGGGGAGTGTTACTACAGCACAGGATTGTAGTAAGCTGCGGAAAGTTGTAA
Source organism: Mobula hypostoma (assembly GCF_963921235.1). Lineage (NCBI taxonomy): Eukaryota > Metazoa > Chordata > Chondrichthyes > Myliobatiformes > Myliobatidae > Mobula > Mobula hypostoma. The sequence goes on from NC_086122.1 coordinate 34,492,388, forward strand.
AATTAGTCAGCTCCATCATGGGTATCTTCAAGGAGGGATGCCTCAAAAAGGCAGCGTCCATCATTAAGGACCCCCATCACCCAGGACACGCCCTCTTCTCATTGTTACCATCAGGAAGGAGGTACAGAAGCCTGAAGTTGCATATTCAATGAGTCAGGAACAGCCTCTTCCCCTCTGCCATCCAATTTCTGAATGGACAGTGAATCCACTACCTCACTATGTTTTTATTTCTGTTTTTGCACTACTTATTTAACTATTTATTTTCCAACACGATTTAATGTTCCTGCAGCAATTTTGGACCAGTGTAAAAGGGGAATGAATACTCATGGACACCACATGGTGACGATGGGACATTCTGCAACCAATCATTTGACAGCTTCACATGCATGATGGCCAATGTTGTAGCAAAGTCATGTCCTGAACAGATGGCTTCCTGTGAAACAACTGTTTCCTGCATGTTCAGCATGTCTGGTATTTTGTGTTTTTACTTCAGAATTCTGTCCCTTTTGTTTGCTAGGCAAAACCACCTTTAGACAATCCTGCTCAGTTAAAAACGTGTGTGCTCATTGACTTAAACTAGATCTCGCACTCTCATTGGCTCTTCTCAACCTTGTTTTTGAGTAAGTCAAGTAAACAGGATAGATCTTACACAGAACATAACAGCACATTACAAGCCCTTTGACCCACAATCTACTAAAATCAAGCTAACCCCTCCCTCCTGCATTGCCCTCCATTTTTATCATCCATGTGTTTATCTAAGAATTTCATAAACGCCACAAATGTTCTTCTAGCCAAATATCCTTTATTGATGGTTAACTTCACCAGCTAACAACAGTGCTGTTATAACATTCTGCAATCTGTAGGCACAGCACTCTATTGTATATAAAACAAAAATCCAATAAATTGGGTCAATTTTAATCTACTACTTTTCTCATTCACTCAACCACAACAGCACAGTATAAACGAGACTCGGCAGTTCAACAAGATACTGATTAACCTGATGTGGCTGCTACTACATTCACATGTAACACATCTCAATCTTGTAATGAACAGTAACTTTAACTCCACACATTGACCATGAATATAGCTGGCATTTCTAAACATAACTCACAAATTTCAACAATGTCCAATACATTATTCAATCTTTGCAATTACATATAAATACCATGCATCATAAATTCCGTAGCTTGAATTTAGCTAGCCTTTCTTTGAGGTTTCCTATCTTCTTGTCATAGTTTTATATCATACCTCTTTCATTAGTTCCTGTACACTCATGACTGCGTAGCCGGATTCTGCTCGACCTCCTTCTACAAGTTTGAAGATGATACCATGTAGTCTCAGGACTCACAGCACCAGATTCAGGAACAGCTATTACCCCTCAACCTTCAGGCTCTTGAATCAAAGGCCATAACTTCACTTGCCCCATCATTGAACCTATGGACTCACTTTCAAGGACTCTTTTTCTCATGTTCTCAATATTTATTGCTTATTTATTATTCTTTCTTTCTTTTTTGTATTTGTGCAGTTTGTTGTCTTTTGCACCCTGGATGAGCACCCAAGTTAGTGCGGTCTTCCACTGATTCTATAATGGATTTAGTGAGTATGCCTGCAAGAAAATGAATGGTGACATACATGTATATTGATAATAAATTTACTTTGAGCTTTGTTATGGGCCATGTCTCAAATAACGATGACTCAGAGTGCAAGGAGGAGCTAGAGATCTCAATGACACAGTGTCATGACAACAGCATTTCCCTCAATATCAACAAAAGTGTTAGTCAGTGTCTCTAGAAAGGGGTGGAGGGGGCACTTAATGTGTCCCTCTCTATATCAATGATGATGAGATTGATATGGTTGAGAGCTTCAAATTCCTAGGTGTGAACAGAACCAGAAGCCCATCCTAATCCATCCACGTAGACATCATGGCCAAGAAAGCTCACTAATGCCTCTACTTCCTCAGGAGATAAAGAAATTCAGCATGTCCCCTTTGAATCTTGCCAGTATTTTATTGATTGATAGTACAGAAGGCATTCTGTCCAAATGCATAATGGTTTGGTATGGGAAATGATTTGCACATGACCACAAGAAACTTTGGAGAGTTGTGGACACAGCTCAGCACATCAGTGGAACCAGGCTCCTCTCTGTGGACTGTGTCAATACTTCTTGCAGCCTCTACAAAGCAACCAGCATAATCAAAGACTCCACCCACCCAGGCATTCTCTCTTCTCCCCTCTCCTGCTGGGCAGAAGATAGGAAAACTGAAAGTACGTACCACCAGACTCAAGGACAGCTTCTATCCCACTGTTGTCAGACTCTAGAAAGGACTTCATACAATAAGATGGACTCTTAGCCTCACAATCTACTTCATGATGATTTTGCACTTTATCATTCTCCTGCATTGCACTTTTTCAGTAGCTTTTACCCTCTATTGCATTGTGGTTTTATCTTATTCGGGCTTGATGCACTGTGTAATAATCTGATCTGTAGAAACAGTATGGTTCCTTATAGCTGGGGCTGGTAATGGGGACAAGCTCCCACTACCTATTAAATGCTTCCAATGGCGTGCGTCTCAAACAGCCACTAACATCCAAGTCCCGTTCCTAGTCCTCACATGTGGCTTAGCTACTGTTTCTACTGACAGGAGGAGGGGCAAAGGCGAGGTACTGGTCCCTTAAAACCAGTCGCTTTGGGTAGATGCGGCTTGTTGGCTGTGGCTGGCGGCTCGTCTAGGAGAACGAAAACAGTCATCCAATTTCTAAGCTTTCTTTTTCTGAGAAAATGTGGGATTTGTTTCTCATGCCTGAGAGCCCAAGAAGTGCACGTGCCTTCAAGTAGTCTCTCTTCAAACTCGATTCCATAACAGTGCTGGTACGTCACTGCTCGTACTAACACTTCTGTTAGAATGCTCCCATTTGATCGTCTGTACACCAAGTGCCCGTACACCATCTGATTGTAAAACAAAATCTGAACATCGTATATTTCACTCAGTACATATTCGGCCAGAATTTCATTCTGGTCCACATTTGCACACATCAAATGCATATGTGAGAATTAGATGCTTGATTTTCTCAATATCTTTGAAGATGGCTAGCATTTTGTGCATATCCAGTTCTCCTATTATTTATAATATTTCCAATTCTTTTCACATTGGACTTTTGGTCTGTTTTATTCTTTTCTGGGACCTGGTAATATAATTTGCTCTCAGGAAAACCTCCACCCAAAAGTACAAACCTCTTACACTTTTTGAGTTCATTGCCTGGTGACATTGCTGCACTTTGTACAGAACACTCCTCCACTGGTGCTCATGTTTATTATTGTTTTACTACTTCCTCTGTGCAGTGTCTCCACTAATACAATATCACTAGTTTCACTTCCTCCCACATTTTACAAATCATGGACACCTGCATAGGGCCCAGCTACATCTGTCTTTTTGTTGGTTACATGGAACAGTCCTTGTTCAAAACTTACTCTATCACTCCGTAAGGAAAAAGTTAAAAGTGAATCGTCCTTGGCATATACTAAAATAGAATGAAAGTCTGTAAGACAAAATGGTGTTAGCTTGGAGCAGGATTATTTTGAGAACCAGTCCACAGCAATGTTTTGAGAAAGTTAAGGGAGTACAAATCTCCAGCCATAACAGAGGAAACTGGTGAAAAACATGTTTTTCTGGGAAAGTCGAGGTCATTGTGCAGGTGCAGATACCAAATGCATGGAAAAGTACCAGTGTAAGTGGTCTTGGAGGGTATAAGAGGAACATCTTCTTGATGCAAGGAGAGAGTTTTGTCCCAGGCTAAGGCACAGCGGGTGACTTGTGCCGAGACAGGGAACAGTACATTGAGAGAGCCAGAGTATGTCGAGTCAGAGTTAGACTTAGAGAGGGAGAGAGGGGGCTGCTGCATGAAAATCTGTAGGCATTCGGCTGATCAGCTCATTCAGAGGGTGATAAGTTTTATTTTGATTTCTCTACTGCTACTACGGTAGAGATTTGTTTTTTCTTTCTGTATTGCATTTGTACTAGTTCTAATAAAGAGTTTTCTTGTGGCCTTGAACATGTGTTTTGGAATACATACGAGAATACCCTGAGCATAACATATACTGAATTTTAAAATAATTTTCTTTACCACACTCGTCCCCAGGGCCAGATTTAGTGGGGCCAGGGCCCCTGGGCTGGAGGCCCTGTTGGGCCCCTGCCAATGCCGTAAAATGCTGCTGTACCAAGCAAAAAAAGGCAAGAACAAGAGCAAAGGTCGTACTGGTCTAGATATCAAAGCTGTGGACCAAGACATTGGTTTAGTACAATACGTAGGCTATAAACTTACAGGCCTTAAGAGGCAGGACAGAAAGTAATGCAGATTCTTAGTTTGAAGGACAGCATCTAAAGCACTCAAAAATTGACCTAGGCTTAGTTGGCTTAGTAAAGTTATGAGGGAGACGAAGCATGATGTACCCAATCTTAAATCTTTATTTAGCTATTGCTGCATTATTTCTCAAACAAATAAAGCATTTTTATCTAGGTATTTTTCTCAACCGTGTGTTCTGAGAAAGTGAAATGGAAATGAGAGACAAAAAGGCCAAGAAAGATGGCACTATGGCAAACTAGGAAACTTGACGATACTCCAACAATCTTTCTGAAAAATGAGATCTAGCACATACTAACCTACTGCTGTGCTGTGTGGCTTGCAGAGTAATGACCACTTATTACTTACTAGGTTTGTAAACAGTCAACTATTAGCCTATTACCATGAAAACAGGAACAGCACTGACACACAAGCCTAGATATTTACAAAGTCAGATGCTTGTTTTTCAAAATTAAAGCCTAGTTCTTCTGGATTTCTTCACAGCAAAGTCCTTGATCAGATCACTAAAATCCAGTTTCCGAACAAGATCACTTTCAAGTGACATCAGAGTAAGATGACTCAGCCTGTCCTGTCCCATTGTGGATCTGAGCCTATGTAGTTGCCGTTATCAGGCCTGCCAAATATGGCACTGGAGCCTCGGATAGCCAGTCCCCTCTCGACCAAAAACCTCACAACCACCAACACTCTTCTCAATACGTCGGTCCAGTAGACACCCTCTGACTTGAACTGGTTTTGCAGTTCTGTCTATTCTTCCACTGTCAGACGCTAGCGTAGTGTAGGTCAGTATCGTTTTCCTGTGGTGTTCGCTATTTTCACGCTCTCCTATGTGCTCAGTGGCATGTTTCCAGTTGCTAAAGCCAGTTTCAAAGATGGACTAACAGCTACCATCACTGAAAATGCGGTATGCAAAACAAAACACACAGCCGGTGGAAGAGGAATATAAGAGCCATTGCCTTGATATGTACTCACCATTTACGAGCCTGCGTTTGAAGTGAAATTTGGAGAAAAAACATCTCTGCTGTTTGTATACTCATTCCAAAGCTTTGATATCCACATCCTTATTCCAACAGGAATCAGGTACTTTCTTAGCCCAGTATGCTCGGACTGAATCATCTAACGTTTCCTTTCCCCAGCGAGCAGGATCAGTGCTGTAAGGATTCTCAGTAGCGGTAACGTTAACATTAATGGTGGCCTCTATGGTCGGGAATCCAAAGTCATGCTGTTTGCTTCTCAACGTTAGCTGCTGACTGTGGCAAGGACGGTGATCCTGTGCTAACGCTGGTGCTAGCGCTAGCTGTTGAACAAGTCTCCATTTGTCCACCGGTCCCAGACTGTGACAAGAGTGATGGTACTGCCGCACCATCGAGAACAGGTTTAAAAAAATTCTGTCGATTTCATTGTCTTTTTTAATGCTTCTTTCTCACGGTCCTCTTTTCCTTGTTTCTTTTTTCTTTTCTGTGCTCCACTCCCGTATTTTTTTTTTGTCTGCCATGATGATAGCAACCTATTTTGGGCCCCTCTGCAGCTCTGGCCCCCAGGCTGCAGCCCAGCCTAGCCCTGCCTAAAGTCCGGCCCTGCTCGTCCCCAACTATTTCTCTTACTGCATTAGTGCTCCTGCCTGCAGTCATGTAAAAATGCTTCTTTCCCAGAACTCACCAACAAGCACCAGTTTGTCAGGAGACAAACTGTTCATTATCTACCATACATCTGATTGGCAGTGACAGGGAGCATCCATAAGACCCTTTCTGCGTGGCTGGAGACTCAGTGCCATCGCACACTGCCCTCCAAGACTGCTGTAATGAAGATGAGATTATTGTCCATCTTTCTGTGGACTGTGCACTTGCAAAGAAAAGGATGAAAAGACCCTTGTCAAGGGTTATCCCAAGCAGCTGTGCAAGAGGACACTGATCCATAGGCTATTCCTAGTGATGCATGTGGAGAGGAATACTGCTGGAAGATCATTATCTTGGTGAAAGTCAGACTGTGGTCTACCCAAAACCTGTTTCTCAATGAGAAGTTCTGTACCCTAGGCTGCGAGAATTGACACAAAGGATTCAGTGAAGATTGGTGCAGACAACACAAATAAGAAAGGACTGCATCGTAAGGTCCAGCTACACAGGACACTGTGAGGTGGGCCTTGTGTAACAGAGCTGTAAACGCTTGAAGAAATATTGTTCAAAGAAGCCACATGAGTGACATTGATGCTTTATAAATGGAAAGTGTGAACTCAATGACACTGCAAATATGTTAGACCACACTCCAAAAGATACAGGAGCAGAATTAGCCCACTTGACCCATCAAGTCTGCCATCATGGCTGCTCCATTTCCCTCTCAAATCCATTTTCCTGCCTTCTCCCTGTATCCTTTCACACCCTGACTAATCAAGAACCTATCAACCTCCACCTTAAGTGCACACAGTGACCTGGCTTTCATTTCCGCCCGTGGCAACAAATTCCACAGATTCACCACTCTCTGGCTAAAGAAATTTCTCCTCATCTCTGTTCTAAATGGATGTCCTTCTATTTGGATGCGGTGCCCTCGACATCCTTTCCATAACCACTCTATTGAGGCCTTTCAACATTCGATAAGTTTCAATGAGATTCCCCCCCTCCTTATTTTTCTAAATTCCAGTGAGTACAGGCTTAGAGCTATCAATCACTCCTCATATGGTAATGCTTTCATTCTCGGAATTATTCTTGTGAACTTCCTCTGAACCCTCTCCAATGTCAGCACATCCTTTCTCAAATAAGGGGCCCAAAACAGCTCGCAGTACTCCAAGTGAGACCTCACCAGTGCCTTATGAAGCCTCAGCATTACATTCTTGTTTTTATATGTATAGACTGGACGACACTATGAATGTAAAGAAAGCCTTGAACTGTTTTGTACTTCATATAGATTCTTTTATACAGAAGGAGTACACCACCGCACAAACTCAGCCCCCACACATCTGTGGAAGAGTGCATAGTTTCTACATTGACCTCATTAGCCACCTGTGAACGTACACGACTAGAGTGGAAGCAAGTCACGATTAAGCCCAAGGGACTTCCTAAAAGTAATAGCAGGCGAATAGAATGCAACGCTAAGCCAAAGATACTGTACTGATGTTGCCCAACACAAAACCAACAACAGTTAGAGGTACAATCTGTTTCCGTGTCCATCCAAATCTTCTCAAATTCCTTCAAGCCTTCACCCTCCCTATCTCCATAAATTCCCCAAGTCTTAAAATTCTCTCTCATCTTAGTGATCCTTCTGGCTTCTTATACAACTTCATTTCAACCACTCCAGTGATGTTTGCTTGCCTATGGATGAACTCCTAGGTCATTAGTCCATTACCCCTCATTCTCTATGGCTCTCCAGTCCTTTTTCAGTATTCTGTCAAACCTACCTTTGTGAACCAACCTTATGTGGGTATCAAGTTTGATTCGGTTAGGTGCCTGTGAATCCTTTAGGAATTTTCTTTTACTATAAAAGGCATTATTTAAATTAAAATCATTACTATTACTGGAGCTCTTTGGAGAGTCTGACGTAGCAAGTAAGAGCTTTAAATGATCAAAAAATGGGTGAGAAAATAGGAATATGGATTGCACTGTTAGTGAAGTAAATTAAGACAAGAATACTTCTTCCTCATTTCACACCAGGGGCCATTTGTGTGTTAGGGTGAACACAATAAATCCAACACTATAGAAATTATGTGAGTGGGTTTATATTTCTGGAACTAGTTTCTAATTCTATGATGGCTGACATTTGATTTTCTGCCCTATTAATCTAAACCCATGTGCATCAGTCAGAAGTTTGCAAATTTAGATGTTTTTTTCCAGAATTGGCTGATTTAATGGAACTTCTGCCTTTTGTGCTGCAGCTGAAATATTGGATTCATCTAGCTAGAAATGGTACCACAACCCTTAGAGTGACTGTATAAACAAGAACCAATTTAATAAAAATGAAAGTCCCGCACTTTGAAAGACCTCTGACAAATTGGAATGATCTACATTTTATTCATTTAAAAATATTGACTTTACCAGACAAGAAAATTAATGCAGTGTTTATGATGAGGAAATGTGATAAACAGGAATGATAACACTGATCAGGTGGTGTGAGTCACTCAGGGAGAGTGATCAGCCCTGTATAATTGGTAATCAGTAAATAACCAGTCTGCTATTGTTCATTTGTTCCCCAGCTAAAGTTGAATTTCGCCCCAATTTGGTGCATGTTTGGACACTTTGGGAGTTAAGGTGAGAAGTTAGATGGCTAAGGAAAATATACAATAAATATTAGGTATTTTCTAGCTACTTTATGAACAATTGCCTCATGTTTATGTGTCAAAATAGTTAACTGCATAGTTAACCTGCAAGTGTCCATTAAAGATGCAAATGATTGGCACATAAAGCATTGGCTGATTGGCAGAAAACAGAGAGTGGGAATAAAGGGATCCAATTCTGGCTGGCTGCCAGTTACCAGTGGAGTTCCACAGGGGCCAGTGTTGGGACCACTACTTTTTACGATAAATGTCATTGATTTGGACTACGATATTAATGGATTTGTGGCTAAATTTGCCGATGATACAAAGATAGGTGGAGGAGCGGGTAGTGTTGAGGAACCAGAGAGCCTGCAGAGAGACTTAAATAGTTGAGGGGAATGGGCAAAGAGGTGGCAAATGAAATACAATTTTGGAAAGTGTATGGTCATACACTTTGATGGAAGAAATAAACAGGCAGACTATTATTTAGATGGGGAGAGAATTCAAAATGCAGAGATGCAAAGGGACTTGGGAGTCCTTGTGCAAGATATCCTAAAGGTTAACCTCCAGGTTGAGTCAGTTGTGAAGAAGGCGAATGCAATGTTGGCATTCATTTCTAGAGGTATAGAATATAAGAGCAGGGATGTGATGTTGAGGCTCTATAAGGCACTCATGAGACCACACTTGGAGTATTGTGTGCAGTTTTGGGCTCCTTATTTTAGAAAGGATATACTGACATTGGAGATGGTTCAGAGAAGATTCACGAGAATGATTCCAGGAATGAAAAGGTTACCATATGAGAAACGTCTGGCAGCTCTTGGGCTGTATTCCCTGGAGTTCAGGAGAATGAGGGGGGATCTCAGAGAAACATTCTGAATGTTAAAAGGCTTTGACAGATTAGATATGGCAAAGTTACTTCCCATGGTATGGGATTCTAGGACAAGAGGGCACAACTTCGGGATTGAAGGACGTCCATTTAGAACTGAGATGCGGAGAAATTACTTCAGTCAGAGAGTGGTAAATCAGTGGAATTTTTTTGCCACAAGTGACTGTGGAGGCCAAGTCATTGGGTGTATTTAAGGCACAGATATATAAGCTATTGATTAGCTAGGGCATCAAAGGGTTTGGGGTGAAGGCAGGGGAGTGGGGATGACTGGAAGAATTGGATCAGCCCATGATTGAATGGTGGAGCAGACTTAATGGGCTGAATGGTCTACTTCCGCTCCTATATCTTATGATCTATGGTCTTATGATGAACGAAATGCCTGCTAGGGACAAGGTCTGCTGTCTTCCCATGGATAGCATCCAGTGATTAACTGGCTACTGATTTCACAACTGCAATCAACCACTTACCTGAAACTTCACTTGTCTCTGTTACAAATTCAAAATCCTGCTGTTCGGAGCTTTTGTGATCATGATGTCCATCTACTTTCTGTCCTACACCAGGAAACTCCACATATCTTCGCCTGTCCCTGTAGATCTCATCCCGTCTATCAGTCACCTAAAGCCAAGGGCAACTGCAAGTTAACTATGGCTTCAATATAGTTATGACATTAATGACTAGGAGTCTTAGTATCATAAATTACACACTTCAGCAAATACCTACGGCTGCCAATCTTACCTTCTACAGACCCCAAAATTTAATATCTTCCTGATCCCATCATCCCACAACCCCAAAACTATCTTGGATCATTGGTAACTTTCAAAGCTGTTTCTGCCCCTTCAATGGCTATTACTAAGTCAGAATCTGGAGCAGGGGTTCCCAATCTTTCTTTGTGCCATGGATTAACTGAGAGTTCAGGGGACCCCAGGTTGGGAATTCCTGATCTAGGATATCAGCTTATTGAGTCTGCTTCAGAGAATCTCTGAAGTTATTTTCTCACGTCAGTGATCTCAACACCATATTAACATTTGAGAAGAAAATCCTTCTTTTCCTATTCACCTACACAAGAAAGTTAATTTTCTACCCTCCTCAAAAACACGCCACATCCAACCCTACAACCCAATGATGAACACTGATTTTCCAATTTCATGTAACCCACACCCCTATCCAGGGTTCATTTTCCACTCCCACAAGTCTACCAAGGTCCTTTTTTCCTCCTTGTTACCTAGGTTTATTTTCCTCATCCACCCTGTTCCATTAGTCCATCACCAACTTACCTATCCAACTAGGTCTCTTCTCCCTTGGTTCACTTTTCTTATCTCCTCTCCGACCTGGTTTCATCTGCCCATCATCCCTCCCTTATCTCGTTCCACCTATCACTTATTGCACTCCGTCTCTACCTTCCCCCACCAGGTTTCATCTGCCTAATATATTCCCTTATCTGTTTCCACTTATCATCCACCTGCCTCTGTCTCAACACTCACCACTAACTGTCCAGTTTCCAACTGTCCATCTTCTCCCACCCTCATCTATTTCCACCCATCTGCTCCTGTCCCTGCCTCACTCCTCCCTTTCACTTCTATATACTAGCCACTGACTCTCTACATTCTCAGTTCTGATACGAGGTCTTGACCTGAAACGTCAACCTCCACAGAAGCTGTCTGGCCTGCTTTTCCAGGAGCTTTTTTTTTGTTCCAGGTTCAAGCACCTGCAGTCTCTTGTTTTTCCAGTATCCAACCGCGATTAGACATCAGAAATACGTCAAACATTATGACTCAGAATTTCTCCCATTCAAGAGCACAATGGATATAATCTTCACTGTGTATCAGCTCCAAGATATATGCACTGAGTAGCTTCAACTATTTTTGACCTCCCTTAAGGCTTTCAGTTTGTTAATTAAAAAGGAATATATAGCATCCTTCTCTGCAAAAAATGTGTCTGTCTTGCATCTGCTTCAAAACAGCATGCAAACTGTGACCGTAACCAGTGGTTCCACGACAAACTAAATCCCAGAGCAGATTGACATCAAGAAAGGTCAAAGTCGAATTTATTGTCATAAGTACAAATGCAGTTGAAAACATACTTGCAGCAGCACCTCTGGCATATAGCATCAGAATTCAATATTCATCAAGTACACTGGTATCATTGTTTATTTGGGTGTTTACCTTAATTGGAACTCCATTTGGATATCTGCTCTGCAGTTCAGAAGGGAAATACCCATCCATGATGTCCTGCATACATTGCTAAAACCAGGTAGTTGAGAAAATAAGAGACTTGTTAACGTTAAGTTGTCTTGGGAAATTGAGATTAGAAACACAAGACATTCTGTAGATGTTGGAAATCTAGAGTAACACACACAAAATGCAGGAGGAACTCAGCAGGTTAGGCAGCATCGATGGAAACATATGGAACAGTCGAGCACCTCTGCTCCATCCACCAAAAGCAGAATTTCCCGGTGGTCAACCATTTTAATTCCTATCCCCACTCCCATTCCAACATGTTGGTGCATGGCCTCCTCTTCTACTGCAATGAGGGTACACTCAGGGTGGAGAAGCAACACATCTGGTAACTTCCAGCCTGATGGCATGAACATTGACTCTTTTTCTCCCCTCCCCCCTTCCTATTCTTTTATTCCCCACTCTGACTTCCTAACTCTTCATCACTTATCACTCCCCCTGGTGCCCCTCCTTCTGCTCTGTCTCCCATGACCCACTCTCCTCCCCTAGCAGCTTCCTTCTTCTCCAGCCCCTTTACCTTTCCCACCCTCCCACCTTCCAGCCAGCCTCCTTCCCCTCCCTTCCCCCCCCCCACCTTTTTATCCTGTCATCTTCCCCCATCCTTTCCAATCCTGATGAAGGGTCTCGGCCTGAAATGTCATCTGTTTATTCATTTTCATAGATGCTGCCTGACCTGCCGAGTTCCTCCAGCATTTTGTGTGTGTGTTGTTGATTCAGATTAGATACAGTATCTAAAATAGATAGATAGATATACTTTATTGATCCCGAGGGAAATTGGGTTTCGTTACAGACGCACCAACTAGGAGTTACCTTAAGTATAGCAATACAAAAACCACAAACAATCAAACAACAAAATGCAAACTATGCCAGATGGAAATAAGTCCAGGACCAGCCTATTGGCTCAGGGTGTCTGACCCTCCACAGGAGGAGCTGCAAAGTTCGATGACCACAGGCAGGAACGACCTCCCGTGACGCCCAATGTTGTATCGCGGTGGAATATGGCCGGGATCCAACAGCAAAAAGTTCAATATCTGGTCTACAAACACGTTCCTCGATCGTAATATGACCCGGATTGCACCATCTGTTGTTAAACTTTTTATAAGGTCCTCAATACAAGGGACCATCAAAATAATCTCAGAAGCTCCCATCATGTAGTCAATAAAGGTATACTTTGTTTATAGATTACACAGGGCAAGAAGCCATTCATCCCATACACCATCATTAATATATTCGGCTCACACTGTGGAGTCTGCCATACCTGTGTCGAAGGCTGACTGAATGGCCTGAATGGACCATCAAACAATACAATCCCATTTTTGAAGAGAGTGAGGGGGACAGGGTCTGGTCTCTTTAGCCGAGCTCCTCCTGTGACATGCTCGACAGCAGCTTCCCCTTCACCAGCCAGAATATTCAGATCTCTGAGATTTTGTAGAACCAAACTGAAGTCTATTCGAAAAGAGCCTGTGGGGGCATCACCTATAAACAGAGGCAAGAAACAGCGCAAGAGAGCGTATGAGCACCAACTCCTGTTTCATAGAGTTACAAAAAGGTATTGATAATATCCTGCAGTTAGGGGGAAGCATGTGTGAAAATAGGTTGCAGGCTTTTATGCCGTTCAATACAATGCATTTCTATTTCCACTGTCATTCGAAGATAGGCTTCAGCATCACATACAGCACTGTGAGTAGGGGAAAGAAATTCAAGAGGATCAAACGAAGTGTTTCAGAGTCCCAATAAAAGAAAGACAGAGACAGATACTAGTGCAGAGTAAAACAGTAGAGAGGAAAGGTGAGAGTGTATCACTGGAGGGAATCCTAGAGGAAAGGTTGTAGAAGGCCATCGAGTAATTTTAAAGTGAATACGACTGAACTACAGAGATAACAAAGTCAATGGAAATTGATCCAGCTCTTGGCTCCATCCCTCCCCCGCCTGTCTTCTCCCATCATTTTGGATCTCCCCCTCCCCCTCCTACTTTCAAATCTCTTACTAGCTCTTCCTTCAGTTAGTCCTGACGAAGGGTCTCAGCCCGAAACGTCGACTGTACCTCTTCCTTGAGATGCTGCCTGGCTTGCTGCATTCACCAGCAACTTTGACGTGTGTTGCAATGGAAATTGACTTGGATGAGAGCAGTAGTCTTGTAGGAATGATTTATATTCAGAGGTAGGGAAATTTTGGGGAAAGATTCTGAGGGACAGGATTTATGTTCACATGGAAAGGCAGGGACTGATTGGGGTGAGTCAGTGCAGTTCTGTACAGACGAGACCATGCATCACAAATCCGACTGAATATCTTGAGGATGTAACCAAGGAGGCCGATGAAGGCAGGGTGGGCCGTGCTGTCCACGTGAGCTTTAGTAAGGCCTATGAAAAGATCCTGCGTGGTAGGTGGGATCCGAGGTGTGTGGGTGAAGTGAAACCAAAGTGTGATGCAAGGCAGAGGGAATGGCAGATGGGTGTTTCCCTGACTGGAAATCCATAACAACTGTGTACAGCAGGGATCAGTGCTGAGAACAGAATGTTGTTGTAATAGTATGATGCTATTACTGCGTGGGGTGCTGTCTGTAAGGAGTCTGTACATTCTCCCCATGGCCTCGTGGGTTTCCTCCCAGGGTCTAAAGACACAGCAGTTAGTAGGTTAATTGGTCATTGTAAATTGTCCTGTCAGTAGGCGAGGGTTAAGTGTGTGAGTTGCTGTGTGGTGTGGCTCACTGGGCTGGAAAGGCCATTCCATGCTGTATTTCTAAATTAATAGAATGCAGGGGTTACAATTAATAAAGTTGCCAGAGTTATAGATAATAAAGAAGGCTGTTTGAGGGTACAACAACCACAGATGGAAAATTGGCTGGAGGGGGGCAGGTGGAATTTAATCCAGAACGGTGTGAGGTAATCCACTTTGGAGGTCAAATTCTGCCAGGATATTTAGAGTAATTGACAGGAACCTCTGGCGTATTGATATACAGAGAGATCTTGGGGTGCATGCCCCTAACTTCCTGGAAAGGGTTTGCGAAAATGGCAATTGGTATGCTTGCCATTATTGGCTGAGGCATTGCATTAAGTTTGTATGTCATGCCATAGGCGTATGGATAAGGCGGCATGGTAATGTAGTGATTAGCACAGCATTTTACAGTACCAGAGACCCGGGTTCAATTCCCGCCACTGCCTGTAAAGAGTTTGTTCATTCTCCCCAAGACCACATAGGCTTCCTCCAGGTGCTCCAGTTTCCTCCCACAGTCCAAAGGTTGGTACGTTAGTTGGTCTTTGTAAATTATCCTGTGATTCGGCTAGGGTTAAATCAAGGGATTGCTGAGTGGCACGGCTTGAAGTGCCAGCACCGTATCGCAATAATTAAGTAAATATTAGATAGGCCACACTTAACATGCTACACAGATGTGAACATCATACTACAATAAGGATGTGGTTGTAATAAAGAAAGTAGAGATTCGTCAGGATGTTGCTTGAATGGAGTTGCTGTCATGAAAAGGAGAGATTGGATAGGTTACGTTTATTCTCATTGGAATGTAGGAATCAGAATCAGAATCAGGTTTAATATCACTGGCAAACCAAGATATGGTCTCATAGAGGTTTACAAAATTAGGAGGGTCAGAATCTTTCTCCCAGGGCAGGGGAGTCCAGAACTGGGGGTCACAGGTCTGAGGTGAGAATGAATAAATTGATAGGAGATCTGAGAGGTGGGTTTTTTAACTAAGGGTGGTGAAAATTTGGAGGAAGCAGAGAAGTCACTTGACCAGGTAGATGTACAGGAATGGAGTGGGGGGATAGGGAATGAAGCAACATTAAAGTGCGAAAATGCCTCCTCTCAAACGTGTTCAAACACCATCAAGAAAAAAATAGATGCAGCATAAATCAGGAACATGTTCATAACTGATGTTGATGAAAATAGAAAATTGAAATGCATTGTTTAATGCTCATGGGACTTTCTGGAAAACAGAAGGAAATACCCATCACTTCATTGCTCAAAATACCTCAAAATGTTTTAGAATAAAGTATACCCAAGTCATAGTGCATGAAGTATAAAGGATAGACAAGGAAGTTAGCAAATAGTTGGGGAAACTAATGTAGGTATTGCCTTGATTGCAAAGTGAAGGAGTATCGATGGACATTTAAAGACAATAAGTGAGTTCACACTTGAAGTGCTGCAAAGAGATCTGGTTCCATATTGAAGGGAATATATTGGAGGTAGTGCAAGAAGATAAACGAGATTCATTCCTACGATGAATGCTTGTCATATGAAGAGAGGTTGAGCAAGCTGGGTTTATAATCATTGGAATTTAATGGAATAAGATGTTTTGATGTGCATGTGACAAATAAAATCTATCTTTTAAGAGGTGATGCTATTGAAAAGTGAATGACTGAATGACAGCTCATGGAGGATCGACAATTTTCAAGATTAATTAACTGGCTTCTGAAAGCAAACATAGGAGGCAGAGGCTAGTAGCACTTACTAGTTATAATCCACCAACCCGCAAATTTTTGTGAAGAGGTTGAAAACTGGAGCATTTGATGGAAACAGGAAGGACATGCCTGTTCTTCACACAGCACTTAGGTCAGCATTGAACTCAGACCTCTGGTGCTGTGAGACAATGGCTCACGTCACTGCGCCAGGATGTAGCATGTCTATTATAATCAGCAAAGTCAGTCACTCAAATAACACAAAGCTCCGCCTTCCTGTTGTGGCTATAATCAGAATTAAGGTTCATTATGGTTTTACTATTTCATTGTACTTTGAACTTAACAAATGTAATATTTGCTTTTTTTTGAATATTCATTTTTTTTACTTATAAAAAATTCTATTTGAAAGTGAAAGGTCAAGGTGGTAAAACATGTTGCCAAAGTTAATCATTTCTTTACAGTGGAAACCCAAGGAAGTTATGACTCAAACTTGAATATATGGGAGCATTTGTAGATTGGTTTAAGAGTATTCTAAAAGGAGGCCTGATTGGAACATCGTTCTAACTGAATCAGGTGGGTACTTCTGGAAAGAGACCTACTGGAGAAGTTGGACCAATGGGTCCTTGGATGCTCATCCAACAAGTTTAAGACAACTTAGGCAAAGAGGATCATGGACACATACAACAAGGAAACAAGCCCTTCGATCCACTGATTCCACACTGCCATCGATCACTAATGGTGGTGACTTACACTAATGCTGCATCCTCTTCAACCTTCTGCAGATTCTACCACTCGCCAACACACTAAGGGCAATTTATAATGGCCAATTAACCTATCAACCCGTACGTTCTTTGGGATGTAGGAGAGAACTGGAGCACTCTGAGGAGTCCTACACAGACACGGGGAGAACACTCAAATTCCACACTAACACACAATTAAGGTAAGGGTTGAGCCCTGGTCTCTGGCACTGCAAGCCACCCTTTTCACAGCAGGATGTAGCTTCTCCATTTCTTTAGGTGAGTGTGAGTATACCTCAAATATAAGACTTTTTACTCAATGTGAGAATACCTCAAATGTAAATATTTTAATAGTGACAACCTACAGAAACTCCCAGTACAGTATCCCCTTTTTCTTCCCTTTATTTGCTTGTACTTATTTCACTGTGAGTGACAATAGACAATAGGTGCAGGATTAGGCCATTCAGCCCTTCGAGCCAGCACCACCATTCACTGTGATCATGGCTGATCATCCACAATCAGTACCCTTTTCCTGCCTTCTCCCCATAGCCCTTCACTCCGTTATCTTTAAGAGCTCTATATAACTCTTTTTTGAAAGAATCCAGAGAATTGGCCTCCACTGCCTTCTGAGGCAGAGCATTCCACAGAACCACAACCCTCTGTGTGAAAAAGTTTTTCCTCAACTCCATTCTAAATTGTCTACCCTTATTCTTAAACTGTGGCCTCTGGTTCTGGACTCCCCCAACATCAGGAACATGTTTCCTGCCTCTAGCGTGTGCAATCCCTTAATAATCTTATATGTTTCAATCAGATCCCCTCTCATCCTTCTAAATTCCAGTGTATACAACCCCAGTCGTTCCAATCTTTCAACATATGACAGTCCCGCCATCCCGGGAATTAACCTCGTGAACCTACGCTGCACTCCCTCAATAGCTAGAATGTCCTTCCTCAAATTTGGAGACCAAAACTGTACACAATATTCCAGGTGTGGTCTCACCAGGGCCCTGTACAACTGCAGAAGGACCTCTTTGCTCCTATACTCAATTCCCCTTGTTATGAAGGCCAACAAGCCATTAGCTTTCTTCACTGCCTGCTGTACCTGCATGCTTACTTTCAGTGACTGACGAACAAGGACACCTAGATCTCGTTGTACTTCCCCTATTGCTAACTTGACACCATTCAGATAGTAATCTGCCTTCCTGTTCTTGCTACCAAAGTGGATAACTTCACATTTATCAACATTAAACTGCATCTGCCAGAAAGGGAGGAACATGCCTACGTAGAAATCCACATAAGATACAGCAATAAAACCTGAGTTTATTTTTCTTGGAAGTTCTGTAGAAAGAAAATGCAGGAAGTAAAAATCCCAGAACTTGAGAGAGTTACTTGTTGGGTGAATATGAATCAAAAAGTTGTAGGTGGGGGGGGGAGGAGGTAGGGTAGCATTACTGTCAAGTTATGCTGTCTGTGGCTTTATTAAATGTTGAGGGAGTTGGGTAATTCCTGTTCTGAGAATCTAGAACTACCCTCAAGATGCTGCTACTTTCATTCTTGTCCATTGGCCCCTGCAGTAGACTGTAGAATCTGCCCCAGAGTGTAATTGAGGGCAGCTAGGGTACTTGAGACCTCCTGGATGACATTGTTCATGTTGTGCTCTAGTTTTTGGATGCTTTTCATAACCGGCTCCTCCAGGCTAGAAGCCAAGGTAGAAGTCTGAGCATCCTGCTGCACGATTGCATTCTCCTGCGGTTTGCAAGGCAGGGCTTCAGTCTGTGGCGAAGCCTGTCTCGGTGGAGAAGCTATGGGCTGTGACTCACTTCCACCCAGTTCAGTCATATACAACTGCCGTGGTTGATGCTCGCTGGACTCCCTGGCTGCAGGACTATGGCCATTGATGCCTGCAGAAAAGAAAGACAAGTTCATCACCAGCTGTAACACAGAAGGGTAACCAGCAATTGCACTGAGCTGAACTGGTGACTATTTTTTTCTAAAATTACTTGCTTCTCACAAGAATCATGGTATGAGAGAACAGTTTAGCAGATGAGACCATTCTATTCGTCCAGTTCCGAAATAAGAGTTGTCAAGCCAGACTCACTCACTCGTCCTGCAAATCCTTTCCTTTCAACGACTTGGGTCCCACGGTAGCATAGCAGCTAGCAAAAACACTATTACAGCTCGTGGCGTCGGAAATCGGAGTTCAATTCTGGCGCCATTCTGTAAGAAGTCCCTGTGGAATGCATGGGTTTTCTCCGGGTGCTGCAGTTTCCTCCCACAGTCCAAAGTCCTACCAGTAAATAGGTTAATTGGTCCTCGTAAATTGTCCCATGATTAGGTTGGGGTTAAATTGGGGATTATTGGGGGTTGTTTTGTGGCACGGCACGCTATTCCATGCTGTATCTCTAAATAAATAAATATTTGATTAGCTCCATTCAGAGTGTTACAATTGGATCTGTCTCCACTTGCAATGCATTCTAGACCCTAACAACTAGTTGTGGAAAACCTTAGCGTTCGCTTGGTTATGTTGTCAATCACCATCATTCTATGACCGCTTAATTTTGGCCCTTCCAGAAGTGAGACCTCTTTCTGCTCTGCCTGCATCCTCATGATTTTAAATAACTCTGATTCCCTTGCAACCTCTTCTTCCAACACCCTCTTTTTTAGTTCCACTGCCCTGCTCAATCTCTTGCACACGGGCTCCCTTGGTCCTAGATGGCCGATCCAGAAAGGGCAGAGGGAGTCAGTGTGTCAGAGAATGGGCAGGGTGGTGAAACTTAAAAGAAGTTGCTTTGAAGATAGTGAATGTTCCCAAAACTCTCTAGATTCTATAATTGTTCCTGCAGGCAGCATATGTGGAAGGGAGCACACAGAAGGGTTAGTACATGTAGGCTCAAAGGATTGTAAGTACAGTATGGATGCAGTATACAACCCTGAGAGTCGTCTTCCCCAGGAAACATCACACCCCCACGCACAACAAAACAAATTCAGCAAATGGCAAGAAAAAAAGAACAAGTGAAAACACAGAATAAAAAACACAAAAACAGGAAAGTCCATATTCAGTTCTAATCAGGGATCGGTGAGAGTCAGGGAAATAGCAGACTATTCTCAGAGCTTTAGCCTAACCAGCGGACTTTGTTCAGGACTGGACTGATCCAGATGTTGCTGCTGTGGAGACTACAGCCTCCATGTGAGAGGCAGCAAAGAAGAGCCACCCTCCGGACCACAACACTGCAGCCTTGTTCACGAATGATGCCATATGGTAGAGAAAGAGCAGAGGCAAGTTTACTTGATAAACTTTAAAACTTGGACAGGTACATGGATGAGAGGTATATGGAGGGATATGGTCCGGGTGCAGGTCAGTGGGACTAGGCAGAAAAATGGTTCGGCACCGCCAAGAAGGGCCAAACGGCCTGTTTCTGTGCTGTAGTGTTGCTACGGTTCTATGGTATAGGAAATATTTATATAGTTTAAGATGGTCTTCCCTCCCCCAAAACAAATACGACTTCTACAAATGACTGCTATTAACCAAATGGCCTCCATTACTAGATAATATTGCTAGATGCTTCCATTATTTTTCTGCAACGTTGTCTGTCATGCCTGTAATTTTTTGAAGTACATTTAGTAGGGCCTTAACATCTAGCAATTTAACTTATTCTGCATTGAGATGACAAAGTTTTCATTTTAGACGTGAATATTATCTAGTCATCTTTAGACCTTAATCACTTGTATGGAATATCTGTATTCAGCTATCCCAATCTGGCCAAGTCCAGTTCTTACTAAGAATGCTAGTTCTTAATTCTAAATAACAGGATTAAGAAGAGCAATGCCACTTGTAATTCTGAAAACTCACATTGAAAAAGCAAACTGCTGGAGGAACCTGGTCTCAACCCTAAAACACTATCTCCCTTTCTCCATAGATGCTGCTATTCCTGCTGATTTCCTCAAGCATTGTTTATTTTTCCCCTCTAAAGTCTTAGGCACATGTATACAGCTAAGATGCCCAAGACTTTTGCACAGTACTGTAAGCTGTTTTTTATATAAGTTTCTGTGTGGGTTAATTTTGATTTGATTTGAAGCACACGGTGGAAAGACATCCATCCTCTCTTTATTTGTCCATGAAACAACAATATCTGTGAGTTTTAAGTTTTTGTTGGTAAACATTTAGAAGATACAATACTATGCAAAAGTCTTAGTCACCCTAGTTATATATATGTGCCTAAGACTTTTGCATAGTAGTGTATATACAGTGACATGCAGAAGTTTGGGCACCGTGCTCAAAATTTCTGTTACTGTGAATAGCTAAGTGAGTAAAAGATGAACTGATTTACATAAGGCATAGAGTCAAAGATGACACATTTCTTTAATATTTTAAACAAGAAAACTTTTTTAATTTCCATCTTTTACAGTTTCAAAATAACAAAAAAGGAAAAGTGCCCGAAGCAAAAGTTTGGGCACCCTGCATGGCAGTACTTAGTAACACCCCCTCTGGCAAGTATCACAGCTTGTAAACGCTTTCTGCAGCCAGCTCAGAGCCTTTCAATTCTTGTTTGGGGGATTTTCACCCATTCTTCCTTGCAAAAGGCTTCTAGTTCTGTGAGATTCTTGGGCCGTCTTGCATGCACTGCTCTTTTGAGGTCTATCCACAGATTCTCGATGATGTTTAGGTCGGGGGACTGTGAGGGCCATAGCAAAACCTTCAGCTTGCGCCTCTTGAGGTAGTCCATTGTGGATTTTGAGGTGTGTTTAGGATCATTATCCTGTTGTAGAAGCCATCCTCTTTTCATCTTTGGCTTTTTTTACAGACGGTGTGATGTTTGCTTCCAGAATTTGCTGGTATTTAATTGAATTCATTCTTCCCTCTACCAGTAAATGTTTCCTGTACCACTGGCTGCAACACAACCCCAAAGCATGATCGATCCACCCCCGTGCTTAACAGTTGGAGAGGTGTTCTTTTCATGAAATTCTGCACCCTTTTTTCTCCAAACATACCTTTGCTTATTGCAGCTAAAAAGTTCTATTTTAACTTCATCAGTCCACAGGACTTGTTTCAAAAATGCATCAGGCTTGTTTAGATGTTCCTTTGAACCTTTTGAATAGAACTTTTTGGCCGCAATGTAAATCAGTTCATCTTTTACTCGCTTAGCTATTCACAGTAACAGAAGTTTTGACCGGGGTGCCCAAACTTTTGCATGCTACTGTATAACACCATCCATCTCTTGTGATAAAGTAACTACACAATAACACCCTGCAGGAGTGAAACCACAAAGATCATGCTCCCACAGAGCAACTAAAAATTAACTTCAGCTCAAGGCTCTTAAGATTATTTTAAAAAGTCACATCTGAGCAAGTTTAATAGCACAGTGCACAAACAAGCAAAGTGAGGGTTTAATTTAAGTGGATTAAGTATTCGAAAACATGACCATTTATAAGAAATCAAGGATATGATGTGTGAAAATGTTGCATCAGCACTAACAGCACAGAAATATGACAGACTGTGTATCTAATGCACAGACTGTTGTGTCAAACCACTAAAACACCTTCAAGTAACATCCTTCAGGTATATATTACAGTTATCTTTGCAAGTTAATTCAATAGTATCACCACGGAAATCCAACATCAGTGTTACATCTAAAGATAACATTTACAGAACACACCATGCAGCCTGGGTGGCAGTTAAGTTTAATCAGATGAATGAAATGAGACCATAAGATATAGCAATAGAATTAGGCCATTTGGCCCATGGAGCCTATTCCACCATTTCCTCATGGCTGATCCATTTTCCCTCCCAGCCTCAATCTCCTGCCTTCTCCCCATATCACCTCATTCCCTGACTTATCAAGAATCTATCAACCTCTGCCTTAAACATACCCAATAACCTGTGCTCCACAGCTATCTGTGGCAATGAATTCCACAGATTCACCACTCTCTGTCTAAAGAAATTCCTCTTCATCTCTGTTCCATAAGGACGTCCCTCTATTCTGTGGCTGTGTCCTCTGGTCTTAGACTCCTCCACCATATCATGGTTATAGACTTCAGGAGAGGGAAATCAGAGGTCCATGAGCCAGTAATCATCAAAGGATCAGAGGTGGAGAACTTTAAGTTCCTGGGTGTCACCATCTCAGAGGGCCCGTCCTGAACCCATCACATCACTATTACTGCGAAGAAAGCACAACAGCACCGTTACTTCCTCAGGAGTCTGTGGAGGTTTGGTGTGTAATTGAAAGCCTTGACAACCTTCTATAGATGTGTGGTGGAAAGTGTGCTGACTGGCTGCGTTATGGCCTGGTATGGGAACATCAATGCCTTTGAGCGGAAAATCTGACAAAAGGTAGTGGATTCGGCTCAGTTATTATATATAGGCATCCGTTAGTCTCATGAGACCATGGATTTGCACCTTAGAAGGTTTCCAGGGTGCAGGCCTGGGCAAGGTTGTATGGAATACCAGCAGTTGCCCATGCTGCAAGACTCCCCTCTCCACACCACCGATGTTGTCCAAGGGAAGGGCATTAGGACCCATACAGCTTGGCACTGGTGTCGTCGCAGAGCAATATGTGGTTAAGTGCCTTGCTCAAGGACACACACGCTGCCTCAGCCAAGGCTCGAACTAGCGACCTTCAAATCACTAGACGAATGCCTTAACCACTTGGCCACGTGCCCAACACGATTCGGCCCAGTACATCACAGGTAAAACCCTCTCAACCATTGAGAACTTCACATGAAATGTTGCCGTAGGAAAGCAGCATCTGTCATCAAAGATCCTTACCATCAAGGTCATGCTCTTTTTGCACTGATACCATCAGGCAGTGCCTCAGGACTCACACCACCAGGCTCAAGAACAGTTACTACCCCACAACCACCAGGCTCTTGAACAAAAGGGGACAGCTACACTCATTTAAGGACTCTGTTATATTGTTATTTATTGCTATTTATTTATATCTGCATTTGCATAGTTCGTTTACAGTTAATAGTTCCTGATGTTTACAGTTTACAGTTACTGTTCTATAGATTTGCTAAGTATGCCCACAGAAAAAAGAATCTCAGGGTTGTATGTGGTGGGTGACATGTATGTACTCTGATAATAAATTTTACTATGAATTTTGAACATAGGAAACATCCTCCCCACATCCACTCTATTGAGGCCTTTCAACATTCAATAAGTTTCTATGAGGTCACCCCTCATTCTTCTGAATTCCAGGGTGTAGAGGCCCAAAGCCAAACATACCTCATATGACAAACCGTTCAATACCAGAATCATTTTTGTAAACCTCCTTTGAACCCTCTCCAATGTCAGCACATCCTTTCGTAGATAAGGGGCCCAAAACTGCTCACAATACTCCAAGTGGGGCCTCACTAGTGCTTTATAAAACTTCAATATTACATCCTTGCTTTTACATTCTAGTCCTTTCCAAATGAATGCTAACATTGCATTTGCCTTCCTCGCCACTGACTCAACCTGCAAAAATGAGGTTTAGCATTTTACTATACAATGTATACAGTAGTAAGTTACCTTCAGTCAAGTTTACCCATCAGTTTAATTCTCAAAAGAAAACTTTAATGTAAATGTTCTCCAGTTCCTACTCAAAAAGAGCAACACAAATCCTAGAAAACTTAATCATCCCCAGGAATATATTATTTGTTCAACATTGCAGATGATGGAATTTGGAGCAACACACAAAGCCTTGGAGACACTCAGCAGGTCAGGCAACATCTATGGGCTCTGGATTCCAGATGCAGTATCTTGACTCAAAACATTGACTGTCCATTCCCCCCACCACAGATGCTGCCTAACCTCCTGTGTTCTTCCAGTGCTCTGTGTGTTGACTCAAATACAGTATGTCAATCTGTCCCTGACCTTATAGTATTCACATTTGTTCTTCAAAAGAAGAAAATTTATGTCATTGAATGGCCCAGTCAGAGTCCCGACCTTAACCCAATTGAACATCAGAATCAGAATCAGGTTTATTATCACTGGCATGTGACATGAAATTTGTTAACTTAGCAGCAGCAGTTCAATGCAATACATAATATAGAAGAAAAAAATAAGTAAATCAATTACGGTATGCATATATTGAATAGATTAAAAACATGCAAAAAACAGAAATACTGTATATTAAAAAAAAGTGAGGTAGTGTCCAAGGGTTCAAATTCCATTTAGGAATTGGATGGCAGAGGGGAAGAAGCTGTTCCTGAATCGCTGAGTGTGTGCCTTCAGGCTTCTGTATCTCCTACCTGATGGTAACAGTGAGAAAAGGGCATGCCCTGGGAGCTGGAGGTCCTAAATAATAGACGCTGCCTTTCTGAGACACTGCTTCCTGAAAATGTCCTGGGTACTTTGTAAGCAAGTACCCAAGATGGAGCTGACTAGATTTACAACCTTCTGCAGCTTCTTTCAGTCCTGTGCAGTAGCCCCTCCATACCAGACAGTGATGCAGCCTGTCAGAATGCTCTCCACGGTACATCTATACAAGTTTTTGAGTGACATGACCTCAGGATTGCTGTCCATTGCTGCTCCACAACTAACCTGGAATAACTTGAGCAATTTTGCAAGGAGAAATGGACATCATGGAAAGCTAATAGTGACTTATCCAAAAAGATTATTGGCAGTAATAGCTGCAAAAGGTGACTTAACTAAGTACAGAGCAAAGGGGGATGAATACCTTTGAACTGCTGACATTTCAGGTTTTGAATTTTTAGTTTTTCATGCTTTACAATTTTCCCTGTTTTTTGGTGTCTGCAGTGAAAAAAATGAAGATATGATTCACAAATAAAAATTCTCAGTTAAATTGAACAAAATTCCTAGTTCTAATACTCATTTATGTGAAGGGTTGGGAGCTGAATACTTTTTCAAGGCACTTTATTAATAATAAACAATGAATTCATGTAACAGAACTCATCTTTTTTCTTATAAAAGTTCAGAGTTATTGTAACTATTTCATTAATTAATGATAATCTATGCTCAAAATTACCATGGCACACAAAATAATGTTTTAGGTTATCATCAATTTGAGCACACAATCCTAGAAAGTTTTGCCTCCTGTGGCTTTAGGACCATGTACAGCTGACCTAAAACTAGAGCAAGACAAAAAAAACCCTGACTTGCTGAGCAACTACGGTCTCAAAACAGGCTATGAAGTCAGGTTACCAAGTCACCAGGCTGTGACAAAGCTTCATTTTTCAGGAAAATATTGCTTTCACTTGCTGAACTAACATATTCACGGTTTCTCTCCACATAGATATCAAGTCTTCATGTAGATTATTCCCCACTAAATTGGCTCCAGTAAGCTACCTCACTGTAACACTGGTAATGAGTGTGTGAGAGATAACACTGACAAGACTACAGTGAAATTGCACCCCTTACCGCTTGCTCTCTTTGTCAAGCACCTGGATCACTAAGGCACATTTTAACAGGATGCACCACGAGCCTCACCCAGGGGCGGTACACTTGGTGGCATAACCAAGTTCTCAGACAGCTGGCATCAATCTTGGAACAGAGGCGAATCACCACAAATGCTCTTCCACAAACATCGGCAGGAAATGTCCACATTACACGATTTGTACCAGCAGGCCAACCTCCAGAGCACCATATAACATCAAAAGATGTAAGCGTTCTGCAGGTTGCTCGGGATTGGAAAATGGACGTGGACTTGGAAAAAAAAAGCTTGTGTTTCCCCCAGACTTTGCAGCTACAACACTCCAGCCAGACATGGTCCTGTGGACAACAACAGCCAAGCTGGCATATGTTGTGGAATTGACAGTACCATGGGAAGATGGTGTCAAAGAAGCTTATGAGAGGAAAAAGACCAAGTACTCTGAACTGGCAACTGAAGCTGCCCAGAATGGCTGGAAGACCAAGATTTTCCCTGTAGAAGTGGGATGCAGGGGATTCGTTGCTACATCTACGACCAGTCTATTGAAGAAGATGGGGGTGAGGGGTCACTCCCTCCAACAAGCAGTCAAGTCCTTGTCAAATGCAGCAGAAGAAAGCAGCAATTGGATTTGGATTAAAAGGAAAGACAACAACTGGGCTGCAAGATGAAGACAGGAGGGTATGGAACTGAGGGGACGCCAGGTAGCACCGTTGAGCCGTCTGGAGACATCATGGGCTTATCAACGAAATGTCAAAGGAGGAGGGTGCCCACCTGATGACCCCGATGACAAACCTACCCTCCCTCCTTGTCACCACTCCAAGCCCACTGCCAACATCGAGAGTGCCAATTTACCATAGGGATTGAAACATCAAGTCCTAGTAGCTCTACCTCACCCTGAGTATTTGTCCCATTGTACAAATGTTTGTAATTGTGGAATCAATGCTTCATTGAGAGGACTTTAAATGTTTCATCCAGAAAGATTCAAAGTGCGTATATTTGTTATCAGAGTACGTCTGCAGTATACAACCCTGAGATTCATCTTCCTGCAGACAGTCACAAAACAAAGAAACACCATTCAAAGAAACATAAAACTTCCAACATGCAAAAACAAAAGACCAAATCGTGTATATGGCAAAAAACAAGCAAAAAATACAGAATATGAAATACCAAACCATTGAAACAGTCATAAATTTTCATAAAGTTTATTTCAATCCAGTCAATTTAGTACTGTGTCATTTGTTGTCAGATTACATACTGTATTTGACAGTGAAATTGTCTCTCTATATCAAGAGGATGTGCCACTACCACTTGAACAGGTCTTGAACCACAACTTTACGACTTGGAAGATCACCGTTCTGCCATGATCAGTGTCAAGAAACAGATTAAGATTTAACTTTAACCTACTAACTCTCAATTCCCCCTATCTGAAATGCACAATATGAATAAGGTGCTTTGGACTTGGCCAAAATCTAGAATGTAGAGATAAAATTGAATTTAATGTGATAAATGATCAGTCACCCACATCATACTCTATTCATTCTGTTGACATTAACAGCTTTGAAAAATGGGTGGGATTTATCATGATTAGCAAGTGCAGTCATATGTTTTGTATCCCCACTAGTTAAACAGCAGAAACCTAGAACCTAATACATTGGTCAGTATGAAAGATCTGAATGTTTACTGCAGCTTAGCTAGAGCACTTCAAGGCATATCACTGTGAAGGAAGATGCAGTTCAAAGCAACACTTACAACATGCTGGAGGAACTCAGCAGGTCGGGCAGCATCTGTGGAAACGATCAGTCAACGTTTTGGGCCGGAACCCTTCGTCAGGACTGTAGTGGGAAGGGGCAGAGGCCCTATAAAGAAGGTGGGAGGAGGGTGGGAATGGGAAGGCTGGTAGATTCGAGGTGAAAAACCAGTAAGGGGGAAGATAAAGGGGTGGGGGAGGGGAGGCAGGGAGGTGATGGGCAGGAAAGGTGAAGAAGGAATAGGGGAAAACACAATGGGTAGTCGAAGGGGGTGGAACCATGAGGGAGGTGATAGGCAGCTGGGGGAGGGGGCAGAGTGAAATAGAGATAGGGGAAGCGGGGGGGGGGGGAATTACTGGAAACCAGAGAATTCTATGTTCATACCAAGGGGCTGGAGACTACCTAGCCGGTATATGACGTGTTGCTCCTCCAACCTGAGCTTAGCCTCATCATGGCAGTAGAAAAGGCCATGTATGGACATATCCGAATGGGAATGGGAAGCAGAGTTGAAGTGGGTGACAACCGGGAGATCTTGTCTGTTGTGGTGGACGGAGCAGAGGTGCTCGACAAAGCGGTCCCCCAATCTGCGTCAGGTCTAGGTAGTCAACTCAGGTTGGAGGAGTAACACCTCATATACCGTCTAGGTAGTCTCCAGCCCCTTGGTATGAACATAGAATTCTCCAATTTCCTGTAATTCCCTCCCCCTCCCTTCCCCTATCCCTATGTCACTCTGCCCCCCTCCCCCAGCTGCCTATCACCTCCCTCATGGCTCCGCCTCCTTCTACTACCCATTGTGTTTTCCCCTATTCCTACTTCACCTTTCCTGCCTATCACCTCCCTGCTTCCCCATCCCCCACCCCTTTATCCTTCCCCTTACTGGTTTTTCACCTGGAACCCACCAGCCTTCTCCTTCCCACCTCCCCCCACCTTCTTTATAGGGCCTCTGCCCCTTCCCTCTTCAGTCCTGACGAAGGGTTCCAGCCCAAAATGTTGACTGATCGTTTCCACGGATGCTGCCTGACCTGCTGAGTTCCTCCAGCGTATTGACCCCAGCATCTGCAGAGTATTTTGTGTTTAGTTGCAGTTCAAAGATGTGCACATTTTCTGTGTTTCACTTTTATTATCACCTTAAAATGTGTTTCTTAAACAAATCCCAAGTTTAGCTCTCCTCATCATTCCTCAATGTCTCAGCCCCGCTTTCCTGATCTATTTCATTCCAAGGAATTCATTTTATGTGAGAGCTTAGCCATTCTGTTGAAGGGAACTTGCAAGCAAAGGCAGTCAAATAAAGTAAGAATTCACCAGCTAGATTCCTAACAATGACACTTAGCATCCAAATCATACTTCAGTTAAAAATAAGATAGTTCCACTTTAGAAGACACAGGAATAAAATGTTAACAATCTATTGGTTGGAGTTGATGAGTGAAGAAGCTCTCGTTCATTATGACAATTGGGCTAAACCACAGACAGTCCTCATGTGGTGTAATGGAAAACGAAATGCTTTTGCAGAATGTTCTAGCAAACCTGTGTTTTTTTGTGATAAAAGACCAAACAGCAAGTATACGCTCTTTGATCTGGAAATAACCACGTCCTTGGGAGTCTGCAAACCTCTGAAAATATCACACAGCTCTATTTTGTTTTAACTCTCTGTAGGCTCACTTTCTTTATATACAATTGAACAAATGAGTACTACAACAACAGTGGGAAAAACAGATCAAGTAGCATCTGTGAAGAAAGTAATAGGGTCAATGATATTTTGTCAGAACTGGTTGTACTTCTCCCTCTCTATGAATGATACCTGTCCCACTCCCATCAGAGTGGAGGCTACATAGCATCCACCCATGGCCACCAGACTCAAAAACAGCTACTGTACTTTCCCCAAGCAGTAAGCCTGAGCAACGTCTCTATCCACCAAGTCCACCATTGCTTCTTTATTTCCTTTCATTCACATTATGTTTGTCTATATCTCATTGTAGACATACGATCAATCTACATTTATAAGCTATCCTGTGTATTTATATTTATTGTGTGTGTGTTTAGTGTTATTATTATGTTCTTTATCTTTTCTCATTTTTTGTGCTGCATCAAGTCCAGAGTACAATTATTCATTCATTCAGGTGCCTTGCCGTTCGGCATGGGCAACCATGTCTCTCCATCCATCACGGTCCCTGACCCTCCGAATTGTAGTTGTTGCCTCCCCTGTTTCTAACCATGATGTTATTCCATCTGTCATTTTCATTCTCTGTCTGCCTCTGCTTCTTTTTCCTTCCAGCTTTCCAGTTGTAACTAAATGTTCTAATGTCTCTCTTCACATGATGTGTCCAAAGAATTTTGATTGCTGTTTTCTGATTTTTTTTAAGTAATGTATGTTTCGTTCTCTGTAGAACTTCGTTGGTTATCCTGTCCGTATATGATGTGCATAGCATTCTTCTGAGGAACCACAACCCTGCTGCATTGATTCTTTTTTCCATTGCATTTGTGATGGCCCATGACTTGCAGCCATACATCAACACAGGAAGAATGTAGCAGCTGAGAGTTCTAAGGTGGATGCCGATTGCTATTTTCACTTGTGTACAGGAAATGGCATTAAGCACCTTTAAACCTGAACCTTCTATGTAATAACAGCATTTTGTATTTTTAGTTTCACCTCCAGTATCTGGATTTTGTTTAACCTTTTGGTTTGTATTAAAATGGCTGCCATACCTTTTGTTTGGTACTAGCCTCACTCTAGCCCAAGAACATAAAATCTAGACCGACCACCACTGTTATGTCTTGTAACTACAAAACATTAGCCTAATTCAAAGGAAAACAAAAGCCAAGAGATGCAAGTCTTAAGTTTGCTCTTTACTTTACATGAGGTACTCTATCACCCGCTAACGTGATGACGTATGCAATTCATGTATTCATTCACGTAACCTGTAATTAATCATTTAAACAAACAAGAATACTTAATTTAAGGAACGGACGGAGCCTCACACAACAACATATTTACAATATTACTCAAACAATACTGAAATATTAAATCCACAACAACCACAACTGGAAGGCTGACATCCTGACATATGATAAATATCCCTTGCGCATTTCTGGAATAAGGAAACTTTTCCCAATGTCCTCATCAGCATTTCCTCTTCAACCAACCATCAGCAAAATCAATGAGGGGATCTCATAGATCATTCTCAATACTCAAACTCTGTGTAATGCATCTGAGCCAGTAATATAAATATCTTCTTTTTGTAAGCACAATATTCTATATAATAATTCACTGTTATATATATTTTTGTATCGTCAATAATCTAACCAGTACCACTGCAGCATTTCAGTCATGAAATGTTTCAGAGGCTGATCTCCAAAGTTCCATGTAATCATGAACAGGAGATTCAATTACTCCACAATAAACCATATGCACAATCAGGCTGAACTTATTTCTACAATTTATTCTTGCCCTACAATGAATCAGAAACAGAATCAGAATCAGATTTATTATCACCGGCATGAGTCGTGAAATTTGTTAACTTAGCAGCAGCAGTTCAATGCAATACATAATATAGAAGAAAAAAGGTAAAAATGAATAAGTATATCAATTACGGTATACGTATATTGCATAGATTAAAATTTGTGCAAAAACAGAAATAATACATACTAAAAAGTGAGGTAGTGTTCACAGGTTTAATGTCCATTTAGGAATAGGATGGCAGAGGGAAAGAAGCTGTTCCAGAATTGATGAGCATGTGCCTTCAGGTTTCTGTACCTCCTACCTGATGAGAAAAGGGCATGCCCTGGGTGCTGGAGGTCCTTAATAATGGATGCTGTCTTTCTGAGACACTGCTCCTTGAAGATGCCCTGGGTACTTTGTAGGCTAGTACCCAAGAAGGAGCCGACTAAATTTACGACCCTCTGCAGCTTCTTTCGGTCCTGTGCAGTAGCCCCCCTCCCCCCCACCGCCACCCGTTTCTGTAACCTTATGCACTCCTGGTCTTTGCAACCTCCGAGAATCCTCGGGGATCAATGTGCATTCCCAGTTTTGCCTTCTTGTGTATCCTCAGTTTCTGTTGCTATGTCAATGGCACACAAGGTCCGTCTTCTCCTCCAGAGAATTCTGCCACTTCATATTAATGAGGTTGTCTAAAACTCACTTACTTTAATAATCCTTTTGGAGCTTGGTGTCAAATTCTGAGTGATAAAGATTCTGCAACACACTTTGGGAAAGCTTATTTTGATAGTAGTGTTATGAGTGTAGAAACTGTTCAGCAACAAAGATCTAAAAGTTAGATTACTATATCTGATTCGCAAGAATTGCCTGGGTGAGCGATGGAGGCAGATAAGACCATAACGTTTAAGTAGTATCTATTCAGACACTAATCACCAAAACGTTATTGGCTATGGATCAAGTGTCGGTAAATGGAATTAGTACAGGCAGGTAGGGTTCCTTAAGGTTGTTGTAGCCAGGGGGTGGGGAGATAATGGGAATAAGCTCCCACTACCTATTAAATGCTCTCAATGGAGTGCATCTCAAATAGCCTCCGACAACCAAGTCCAGCTTCTGGACTTCAAGTGTGGCTTGGCTACTAAGCCCAACGGAACCACTTCTACTGACAGAAGAAGGGGCAAAGGCAGGTTATGCGCACCTTAAAACCAGTCACTCCAGACAGATGGGGCTTGACAGCCATGGCTGGCAACCGATAGAGGAGAAGTAAAACCCTGATCTCAAACGTCTGCTGCCTTGTGGCTGCACCCATTAATGGCGAAGGCTTTGTGAGTAAACACCAAGGAAAGAGTTTGGAGCTGGAGTCCGTACGGCAGTCCTACGTTGAGTTCAATGCTGACTGGCAACTCCAGTGTGATGGCTGATGCCAAACTGTATTGGATCCTGAATTCGCCAGCCGCATGGAGAAGGGAGCCAGCTACATGGGCAACAGCTTTCTCTCCAAATTGTACTGCCCTGGCTTATGTACTGGCTTGCATATCATGAGGGCAGCTAGGACTCAAGATCCATGATTGACCCTGACCAATGGAGTGCCTTAGATAGTAGGTTCATATCCATAGAGTATATGGTACAATGATTGGCGTGCATGTTGTGGAGCAAAGTTGCTCCTATGCAAAATTACTCTAAGAAATGGGTTTGTGTTTTCCAAAGACTATGAGTGGTGGGCTGGATCGCAGCCGAACCATGTGAGGGCTGCTGGCTTACAATCAGGAAAGGAAAAGCTAACTTTCACCAGCGTTGCTCCCATGTCCCTCTGCGACCAACCCTCAGGGAAATAAGTCCAACTGGAATATTCAAGCTGCGCTTCAACTGAGCTCCCCCAAGCCCACAGGTACAAGGGCTGGGTTACATACATAGTCAACCATGACCAAAGCTCAAAGTACTTTTATTATCCAAGTATGTATACTTTATACAACCTTGAGATTTGCCACAAAACAAAGAAACCCAATAGAACCCATTAAAACAAAAGAAGACTGTCAAACACCCAGTGTTAGAGAAAAAGAAACAAATCATGCAAACAATAAATATCCATTCACTACCTTTGCAACAGTACATTTAAGGGTATTGTTTTGGCTGTCAAATGAAACACTTGATTGATACACCAAACAACTGTGGGCATCTGTGAAACTTGACACTGGCTACGTTGCAGAATATTCCATTGAATTGGAAGCAATCTAATAGGAAAGATACACGGACAAGCTGAGGGTGGGGGTGGTGGGGGGAGAGATGCAGGCTAGGATCATAACTAAGATCCCCAAGAACGTGGGCTGTGCATGTTGAGAGATTTGTTAAATGATCCAGTTGACTGGGAAAGAGAAGGAGCTTATTTCCTCTCACCAGTGAAAAACCAAGTTTACGGTTCCAGTACTCCCAAAGGAATGGAGCACGGGTTAGGTACAAGGGAGCACACACATTAGAGGAAAGGAGACATAAGATGTTGGAAATCAGATCAACATCCACACACAGGAATGCTGGAGGAACTCAACAGGTCAAACAGCATCTATGGAGGAAAATAAATGGTTGACGTTTTGAGCCAAGACCCGTCATCAGGACCAATGAATGTGAGGAGGAATGACCGAGTAGTTCAAGCTCACTAAATTCCAGATGTGCAGTATCGTGGAATTTACTTGAAAGGATTCTCTATGTAAGTTGGCAGATACTTCATGAGTTTATCATCAGAATCAGAATCAGGTTTAATATCACTGGCACATAAGATGAAATGTGTTGTTTTGCAGCAGCAGTACATCGCAACACACAATAATAAAAACTGTACACTACAGTAATATAGATATAAATAAAAGTTAAATTAAATAAGCAGCGCAAAACAGAAAAAAAATGTAGTGAGGTAGTGTTCATGGGTTGAATGTCCATTCAGAAATCTGAAACATTGAGTTTGTGCCTTCAGGCTCCTGTACCTCCTTCCTGGTGAGGAGAGGGTGTGTCTTCAAACCACGTGGAAGCCGTACTCACTACCCCACAGTATGAAGTCTTTAAGGAGAAAGTAAAGGATAAGAAGGAGAAAGAAAAAGACAAGAGGATACACAGATAGGATTCAGATGTAGTAAGGTGGGAGATAAATTAT
The DNA here is from genome assembly GCF_963921235.1 of Mobula hypostoma. NCBI lineage: Eukaryota > Metazoa > Chordata > Chondrichthyes > Myliobatiformes > Myliobatidae > Mobula > Mobula hypostoma. The sequence goes on from NC_086122.1 coordinate 34,526,931, forward strand.
ATATAGCATAAAGACAGGCATTAAGCAGACACGCACAATGGCTTATTTTTGTGCTGTTAACTTCCAAATACAAATTCTATTGAATAAAATTGACCTTTTTAAACCTACTTTCTCATTTATATAGAGATTTAAAACATACAGTTCCTTACATTATTTTCCTCAGGCTTTGAAACCACTTGCTTGAACAGTTTACCCTGGACTATTCCCTCTCAGATTTTCAAAATTCGAAATGCTCTTTGACAACATATTACTTTACAAAAGGAAAGCTGCCAGCCTCCCTTGGGTCTGAGCCACATCCTTTCAGGTGCCACAGGTTCCTCTGATGCAGGGACCAGAGCATGACACTGTCTGCAGAGGTAGTCCAAACAAGATCTACCATTAACAGTGCAACTAACCTGGATACAGATCTTGCTCGCTGGCGTCAGGGCTCTCTGGTGGTTCCACTTTTTCTTTTATGTGCACATTTCCAGTCACTTCCTTCTTGGTACCGACCCAGATCATCCCGTAATCATTCAGAAACTTCTGCGGAAATCAGTCATATCAAAGAGTCATACACTCCTTCTCACACTGTTTTTGATTGATTTATTTAAAGCTTCACCTCCAGCTGATGAACTCCCCTCAGCATAATTCCTATACTAATTAACTTGCTTGGAAAATGTATTAATGAATGTTTCTATCATACTTTTCAGCAGAACATGCCAAATCACAAAAACAAATTAAGAGAAAAAAAACTTAACATGTTCTTTTCTGTTTTAACTTATTCATCATAACAGAACAATTCATGGTAAAATTTCCAAAACCTCTTCTGCTAAAGAGAGAGCGGTCCCTGCATTTCATGCACACCTTTTACGGTTTTGTTTCTTTGGTTGTTGAGGAATCCTTAGGAAGATGAACTATATGAACTTGGGATGAATTGGTTCAACTCAAGCACTCTAGTTATGAAATCAAAAGGCTATGAGTCTAAATACACCCCAAACACTTGGCTAGCACTGTAGAAATGGACTGAAGGAAAACAACACTATCAGAATGGCAGGCCTGTCAGAAGGATATCGCTGAGCGTGCACTGGAGCAAAGGGCGGCGAGTAGCATATATTAGCACAATGCTTCACAGTACCAGAGATCAGTACCGCTGTCTGCAAGAAGTGTGCACGTTCTCCCCGTGACCGCGTGGGCTTCCTCTGGGTGCTCTGGTTTCCTCCCATTGTCCAAAGATGTACTGGTTGGCAGGCTAATTGGTCATTGTAAATTGAACCGTGATCAGGCGAGGGTTAAACTGGGTGATGGCTAGGTGGCAGGGCTCGAAGGACCCAAAGGGCCTATTAGAAACATAGAAACATAGAAAATAGGTGCAGGAGTAGGCCATTCGGCCCTTCGAGCCTGCACCGCCATTTATTATGATCATGGCTGATCATCCAACTCAGAACCCAGCCTTCCCTCCATACCCCCTGACCCCTGTAGCCACAAGGGCCATATCTAACTTCCTTTTAAACATAGCTAATGAACTGGCCTCAACAGTTTGCTGTGGCAGAGAATTCCACAGATTCACCACTCTCTGTGTGAAGAAGTTTTTCCTAACCTCGGTCCTAAAAGGCTTCCCCTCTATCCTCAAACTGTGACCCCTCGTTCTAGACCTCCCCAACATCGGGAACAATCTTCCCGCATCTAGCCTGTCCAATCCCTTTAGGATCTTATACGTTTCAATCAGATCCCCCCTCAATCTTCTAAATTCCAACGAGTACAAGCCCAGTTCATCCAGTCTTTCTTCATATGAAAGACCTGCCATCCCAGGAATCAATCTGGTGAACCTTCTTTGTACTCCCTCTATGGCAAGGATGTCTTTCCTCAGATTAGGGGACCAAAACTGCACACAATACTCCAGGTGTGGTCTCACCAAGGCCTTGTACAACTGCAGTAGTACCTCCCTGCTCCTGTACTCGAATCCTCTCGCTATAAATGCCAGCATACCGTTCGCCTTTTTCACCGCCTGCTGTACCTGCATGCCCACTTTCAATGACTGGTGTATAATGACACCCAGGTCTCGTTGCACCTCCCCTTTTCCTAATCGGCCACCATTCAGATAATAATCTGTTTTCCTATTTTTGCCACCAAAGTGGATAACTTCACATTTATCCACATTAAATTGCATCTGCCATGAGTTTGCCCACTCACCCAACCTATCCAAGTCACCCTGCATCCTCTTAGCATCCTCCTCACTGCTAACACTGCCACCCAGCTTTGTGTCATCCGCAAACTTGGAGATGCTGCATTTAATTCCCTCATCCAAGTCATTAATATATATTGTAAACAACTGGGGTCCCAGCACTGAGCCTTGCGGTACCCCACTAGTCACCGCCTGCCATTCTGAAAAGGTCCCGTTTATTCCCACTCTTTGCTTCCTGTCTGCTAACCAATTCTCCACCCACACCAATACCTTACCCCCAATACCATGTGCTTTAAGGTTGCACACTAATCTCCTGTGTGGGACCTTGTCAAAAGCCTTTTGAAAATCCAAATATACCACATCCACTGGTTCTCCCCTATCCACTCTACTAGTTACATCCTCAAAAAATTCTATGAGATTCGTCAGACATGATTTTCCTTTCACAAATCTATGCTGACTTTGTCCGATCATTTCACCGCTTTCCAAATGTGCTGTTATCACATCCTTGATAACTGACTCCAGCAGTTTCCCCACCACCGACGTTAGGCTAACCGGCCTATAATTCCCCGGTTTCTCTCTCCCTCCTGCTCCCTATTCCGTGCTGTATCTCAATAAGGGGAAGAATTGAGGGAATGCTGCACTTCTGGACTCAGGGAGGAAAGTGTTGACAGAGGGCATGGTGAACTATGTACTCAAATTTCTTTCTGGGTCTTGAACTCAAACATTCTAGATCATAAATCAATAAGATATAAGAGCAGAATTAGGCAACTTGGCTCATTGAGTCTGCTCTGCTATTACATCATGGCTGATCTATTTCCCTTTCAGTCCCAATCTCCTGCCTTCTCCCCGGATCCCTTCATGCCCTGACTAATCAAGAATCTACCAATCTCTATACCCAATGACTTGGCCTCCACAGTTGCTTGTGGTAATGAATTCCAAAGAATTTTCTAATTTTGATAAAGGATAATATCTATTCAGCAAAAAAATGAAACTGTAATAATTGTTGTAGCATAGTTTACATCTGGCCTTAGAAATAATACATCACACGGGCATCTGGAGTGCCAAATGATATGTGGGAGCAAGTTTGTTGAAATGTACAAGATTTGTAAGCAAATTGGGAAATTATTAGCTCAACAGTAACCTCTTGGAAAATTACGAAAACTTTTTCAAAGAGTGATCCAGACCACTATTAACATGCAGCTTGCGTAAACCAAGAAGGGGAAAATGATTGAGGTTATTACAAATTAAGTTGTTGGAACTTCTCGCACTTTGGATTTTAAGAAAAACTTGGTAAACAGAAAGAAGAAAATTTTGGGATAAGAATTCAGAAGTGGGGAATATTACAGGGAACTCTAGGGATTTTTGTGCGGGGGAGGGGGTGAAAGAGTGCAGACTTTGCAATGGAACAAGGGCGGAGCAAGAGGTGGAGCAAGAGGCAAGGAAGTCATGTAAAAGATATAAACAGGAGATAGATGAATCTTGATTCTGAAGTACAGACTGATCTCTTACTTCCATTTCCCACACTTGATTCTGTAGCTGTAGGTATTTTTCTACCTCCAGTTGTCTTTTGGACTCAGCAGTTGTTTCTGTTCAGAAAATTAAGAGAAACATATTTGAAAACAAGGGAAAGAATCTCCTATTTCCACCAGGTCTCACCCCAATTCTAACATATTCATCTCCCAATTCAGTTAGTCCTACCTTTGCATAACAATTCTCTGTAAGAAGAAAAAAATCTTAATCTGTTCCCTTCACTTCTAACATTAATATCTACTCTTACAAATGAGTTTGGCGCAACATTTTGGACTGAAGAACCTGTTCCTGTGCTGAACAGTTCTATGTTCACATTTTCACATTTGGAATATCACTACCATATTCTTTCCTTAACCTTGGAAGGAAAACAACCACAAGTTCTCCAGACTTTGCACATGTCTGAGGTGCTTCATCTTTTAAAGAATCTCCCTTTTGGCACACTGGCTTTCATAAATTGAAGTACTGACTACAGGAGTTAGGGGGTTATGTTGAAGTTGTTTAAGATATTGGTGAGGGCTAACTTGGAGTGCATTTTCAGTTATCTACCTACAGGAAGGATATCAATAAGATTGAAAGATTGAAAGTACAGAGAAAATTTACAAGGGTGTTGCCAGGGGTTATAGGGAAAGGTTGAATAAGTTAGGATTTTTTTCCCCTGAGGTTTAGTAGAAGGAAGGGAGATTTGATAGAGGTATACAAAATTATGAGGATATATATATATATATATATATAGAGAGAGAGAGAGAGAGAGAGAGAGAGAGAGAGAGAGAGAGAGAGAGAGAGAGAGAGAGAGAGAGAGAGTAAATACAAGTAGGATTTTTCTACTGAGGTTGGGTGAGAGTAGAACCAGAGGTCATAGGTTAAGGATAAAAGGTGAAATACTTAGAAATACTTAGAGAGTGGTGAGAGTGTGGAATGAGTTGCCAGCACAAGTGGTGTATGTGGGTTTGATTTTAAAATTTAAGAGAAATTTGGGTAAGTGCATGGATGGGAGGGGTATATGGAAAATTTGGGTAAGTGCATGGCTGGGAGGGGTATATGGGAAATTTGGGTAAGTGCATGGGCTACGGTCCAGTTGTGGGTCATTGGGACTTGGCAGAATAATAGTTTGGTATAGACTAGATAGGTCAAGTGGCCTGCTTCTGTTCCATGTAGTGCTCTATGACTCTTAGACCTTGATATTCTTCCAAAGATATGGTGTATAGAATTTAATTCTTCTATATGTGAGGTCACCTGATTGCTGAAGGTCCAGTGACTAGTCTTGAAGCATGGTGACATTAGTAAATTTGACTAAACTACTGTGCATTGTAACAACTATAAATAAAAGTTCTGTACAGCTACGCACTACGTTGCAGCATTCTAGCACAGGATTAGAATTAGATACAACTCCACTTAAAGTAATGTAATGGCCCTTACTGTTGGATAATTGAAGCGCACTCAACTTTTCTTCCAACATAGCTATTTGCTGATTCTGTAAAAATAAAACAGAATACAGTTCAGTTCTATTTAGAGTTAGTAGAGTTAAAGTGTCATGTGATTTCCTCTGTGCTCTATGACTCTATAGTTCTATGATTCTAAACTCTTTCATGGCATTGGCTCAGAACTTCCCATACCTTCCTGTTGATCTCCTGTGCTTGGCTTCGGACCCGTTGTTCCATCTTGGTTAGCCGTTTCGTCATTACGGACATGAGCTCACTGTTACCAGGAGTCGAGTCTGGAGATGTATAAACAATGTTTCAAGAAAGGCAAACAATATACATTAAAGCAACATTAACACCACTTCCAACATCCAGTAGTCAACTATGGCTCAGACATTAGCACTCTTAATTTGGAGTCATCACAGAGTGGCCCAAATCCCGTTCCCAAGACTGCATCTATATACTGTCTTCTGGCAGCTCCATCTCTGAAACTGAGGAATTCATATTGGTTTAGAAATACTTCGCAAGTCGAGCAGCATCTATGGACAAAGAAGTAAGCATTAATCAGCCTTCAGTGCCCCCCTCAGATTGCACAACCACCATGTGTGATATTCTGTCTTTCTTGGTTTCTGTTTTATCACAGACATTCTCTTTGTCTTCTCCACCCCTCCCCTTTATTCTGCAATTTAAAAGATTAGATTATTAGATTAGAGTAGATTATGAGGACACTCAGTCCTCATTTATTGCCATTTAGAAATGCATGCATTAAAAAATGATACAATGTTCCTCCGGTATGATATCACAGAAACACAAGACAGACCAAGATGTTTGGTTATTCATTTGTATTAGTAAAATAACAGGTCAAATACCAAAAATATTAATTCTATTCATTCCTCCACACCCATCTCTCCGACTAAATACTTCCAGCATTTCCATTTTTCTCTTGTTTAAACTAGACTTCTGATGCACTCCCCCCCCCCAATCTTTGGTCCTCATTCCACCATTGGTAACTGTATATTAAATATTTCAGAGTTCATGCTATGAAATTTCTTCCATGACAGGTTTAAAGGAACCATGGTTAAGAGTATAGTTGTGACTTTTTGACTGGTGGTCAAAACTAAATGTATAAAAACATTGATGTTACACTGACACCAGTCTTCAATAATAAACTGTCATCATCGTTGTTTGCACAGGTTGTTGTCCATTGATCCTGTTTACAGTTACTGTTCCACAGATTTGCTAAGTCTGCCCACAGAAAAAGAATCTCAGGGTTGTATGTGGTGACATGTATGTACTCTGATAATAAATTTTACTTTGAACTTTGATGTGCTGTATCATGTGACATGATCATCTTGGTCTTCCGAATGTCTTTAAACTGAGAAGTTCTAATAAGCTCTAAAAAACTTTTCCCTGTCCATACTTTCATGTAACTCATGAACGTCATGCACTTTTGACCGTGACATTTTCTTCCATCAATTTTTCCCGTCACTGCAAGATGTTAAGGCTTCTCTTTCCTCAGTACATGTCCCAGAAATTCCAGCTGTCGTTTCCCTATTAGCTCTCTTCTTATTCTGGCCTTTCACAACACTTCGTTTGTTACTCTGTCGTTCCACAATAATTTCATCATTCATCTCAAAAACCACAGTTTTGCAGCTTTGAATCTTCCGTCATTTCCTTGATATTGTCCAACATTTGCTTCCATATGTTAGTGTGGAACTGCAAGACTATGAGTTTTGTACCTGTAGAAATTATGTTATTCTTCAGTATCCTGCTCAAAATAAACTATACAACAGCAAGGTAACAAGATATTGAAGATTCAGTGCCACTTGGGTCAGCATCAGGTTACAGCTGAATCTTCCAGTTTGCAATTTTACTTGATTTTGCATTAATGTAAATAGACTTTAACAAATTAGCATGAAGCTGGAAGGGCAAATGGCCTGTTTCAGTTATGTATTACTGTGTTTCTGTAAATCTCTCCGTTTTTCAATCTTCCAATCCAACCTTAATGGCCGTGCTCCTAACTGGCATTTCACTGCACGTCAACTGCAGCTTAAGATGTAGCCACCACTGGTGGGATGAATTTATTTTATTTAGAGATACAGTGAGGACCAGGCCCTTTTAGCCTTTCGAGCAATGCATCAATTTAATGCCAGTCTATTCATGGGCCAATTTACCTGCTAACTGCCCACATCCACACGGGAAGGAACATATAGACTTGCTTGCAGAGGACACTGGAATTGAACTCTTAACTCTGATGCCCTGAGCTGTAATAGTGTCGTAACTGCTACGCTACCCTGGTGCCCCACTGACAAATTTCACCCAGTTTGGTTCAGGATGATTTTCTCATTACACTAATGCAAATCCTAACAAACTTTAACCACTGCATTTTGCTGCCTTTTATCAACCCGTACCATTTGCCTTTGACCTTGCTGATGGCGAAGGAGCGGAAGAAGTTGGATTGTGTGCCCAGGATAAAGGAGGCAGGATTTCACTCAGTAACGCAGCCTCATCATCTGCAGAAAGAAATAAACCATTTTGATAATGATGTTTTACACAGTATTTCTGAGACTCTGTAAAATTTCACTGTCCCATGAAGTGCATAGGATATTTCTAGTAGTGTCTTTGTATATAAAGCTTCTTCTGTAAATACCATCTGAACAATGTAACTACACTCATGGTTCAAAACAATATCTTTTACAATATGCGTGACACATTTCTCCTAATAACTATGGTAGTCAAACCACAATGGCCAATATAATATTAATTTGTGCTAAGTCCCCACGGTTTCTGAAAGAACACTGCCCTGGCTGTGGGGTGCTCAGAGACCAAAGCTGGAGTGTGGGCATGAAACCATTGTTACATGCTCTCTGCCCCAACATCCTGCAAACACTGAGCTCTCAGCATGCAAGATCAAGTGAAGCATGTAAATACTATCTATAAATGTGCAATGTTTGCACTGAAAACTCTTAGCTCATGTTCAAGTCCTACTATACCCTTACCAAGCCCTGCTGATCAGCCAGTACACAAACACAGTCCTTTTTCTGAGGAGCTGTGAATGGAACTGAACACTGTAAATTAACGATTAAGTACATGTAATTATGCTATAATCAGAATCAGGTTTATTATTACTAGCATATGTCATGAAATTTGTTAATTTAGCAGCAGCTGTTCAATGCAATACATGATATAGAAGAAGAAAAATAAGCAAATAATAAATCAATCAATCAGTCACAGTATATGTATATTGAATAGATTAAAAATCATGCAAAGAGCAGAAATAATAAGTTTTTTAAAAGTGAAGTCGTGTTTACGGGTTCAGCGAAGGAGGGAGGAGAAGATGGTGGCGCGACTCAGCGCGAGCGGCCATTCCGAATGATATTGTATGTATTAACTAGGGGGCCGTGCACAATCCTGATTTGATGGAGGCAGCTGTGAGAAGCACGGAGGAACACCTGGAGAAACTTCTGAAATGGCCGCTTCACTGCCGCTGTTAATATGCGATTGAGAATCTCCGGAGGGGAAGGCCCCAAATCCTCGGCTTTGCCTATTGCCTGTTGCCGGGGCCGGGGTCAAAGAGCTCCGCAGAGGTGGTGCTCGGTGCTCGGTGTCGGCGAGCTGGTCGGAGGCTCGGAGTTTTCGGACGGACTCGGACTGCGGTCGGATGCTTCCAGTATGCCGCATCGGCAAGTTTGCGGCGCTGGAGGTTCACCATCTGCGTGAGATGATGGGACTTTCCAGAGACTTTGAGACTTTTTACCGTGCCATGGTCTGTTCTTTATCAAATTACGGTATTGCTTTGCACTGTTGTAACTCTATGTTATAATTCTGTGGTTTTTGTCAGTTTTTCAGTCGGTTTGTCATGTGTTTCTGTGATATCATTCTGGAAAAACGTTGTATCATTTCTTAATGCATGCATTACTAAATGACAATAAAAGAGGACCGCGTGTCCTCATAATCTAAAAAATGTCTATTTAGGAATCGGATGGTAATACGATAGTTACTATCCTAAGCAATGTGGTGTCATAGAAAGTCATGTTATAGCTGAAGAGACACAGACAAAATGCTGGAGGAATGCAGCAGGCCAGGCAGCATCGACTGAAGAAAGTTGACATTTTGGACCAAGACTGTTCTTCAGGACTGAGAAGACTGCAGTTGCCTTCAAACCACAGATTTCAGAATCACAGTCAGGTTTAATGAAACCAGCATATATTGTGAAATTCGTTATCTTTGCAGCAGCAGTACAATGCAATACATGATAAATGCAGAAAAATCTTAATGACAGTAATTATATATGTATATTAAATAGTTAAGTTAAAATAAGCAGTGAAAAAACAAAATAAAATTTTAAAAGTGGTGAGGTATTGTTTATGGATTCAATGCCCATTCAGAAATTGGATGGCCATTCCTGCGAGTGTCCTTTTAGACTTTCTTACCTCCTTCCTGACGGTAACAATGGAAAGGGGCACGTCCTGGGTGGTGGGGGTCCTTAATGTTGAACGCCACCTTCCAGAAGCACTGCTCCTTGAAGGTGTCTTGGATACTACGGAGGCTAGTACCCATGATGGAACTGACTGTTTTAAGTACTCCTCTAACTGAGTTCTAAGCTTAACCATTTTCAGCTGCTTCACTAATGATTTTCCCTCTGTCACAAATGTGCATATACAGTAGTTAGTTCTGCTATAAGTTCCATGATACAGATTGATTATATATCCATTTATGGATTAGGGACCACTATTGTATTATGCAGGTGCTATTGGTTGGTGAGCAATTGCAATTGCAATTAGAAAAATCCGTTTAAAACTCGAAAACTTCTGCAGATGTACCTTGGAGAGCATTCTGATTGATCGCATCACTGTCTGGTATGGGGTGCTACTGCACAGGATCAAAGTAAGTTGCTGAAGGTTGTAAAATTAGACAACATCCATGGAAATGAATAACGGTCGACTTTTCAGGCTGAGATCCTTCTTCAGGTGGGAGGGATATGTCAAGGGCTGGGGAAGAAAGAGAGGAAGTGGACAATAGGAGCAGATGGGGACCCAGGGAGAAGTAATAGGCAGGTGGGGAGAAATCAATATTCATGATATCAGGTTGTAGGGTACCCAATTTCTGCTTCCAATAAACAATATTCCTCCCCGGCCCCCATGTCTCCTCCTCTTTCTGTTTCTCCTACTGTCCTCATCTATCAATTTCCTTCCTTCTTATCCATCCCTGGACCTTTCCCACCCACCTGACTTCACCTATCACCTTCCAGCTAGCATCCTTCTACTTCCCCCACCACTTTATTCTGGCATCTTCCCCCTTCCTTTCCAGTCCTGAAGAAGGGTCTCAGCCCAAAACAGTGACTGTTTATTCTTTTCCAGAGATGCTGCCTGGCCTGCTCAGCTCCTCCTGCATTGTGTGTGTGTGTGTGTGTGTGTGTGTGTGTGTGTGTGTGTGTGTGTGTGTGTGTGTGTGTGTGTGGATTTCCAGTATCTGCAGAATGTTGTGTGTTTATCCTTATTGACAAACTATGTCTAATGCTGTTGCCAAAGGTAACTCTTACTATATTTCTAGAATTCAGCCCTTTAGTCTATGTTTCACCAAAGCCTGAGGTGAAGTTGGGAGGTAAGGGCCCAGTGCATGGATTATTGGCGCTCCATCGTTAGCTAGTAATTGAGAATAGAGTGGTAAGACATAATTATATTAGTGATTCTTCTGAATACGGATGAACCTGGGGAACTTGCCAGGAAGATATCCATGTCATGGCTATTCTGGAATAGCAGAGTGTATGGGGTGTTCAGGGAGGGGTAGCACCTCTGGTGAAGGGGCTTGTTGTGTCCATTCTGGAAAAGCTCACTCACTGTTGGTTCCCACCGGACACTCAGCTCTCAACTGCGGTTCCAAGTAGCTGTTTGCATCTGACAGCGGCCACACCCCTGGTGCGTCGCTTCAACAGGCGGGCTAAGCCAGGTGAGGGCAGCTGGCGGGCCTCATACCCCGGGGAGATTGGGACATTCCTGTCCCAGCATGCAATATCAGCTCTGGCAGATTGAGCGGATGAGCTCTACAATGGCCAGTAACGCGGTTCTGCAGCTCTTTGTGGAGGGCAAAGGGCAAGACAAGGCACAGAAGTCATAGTCATCCACTGTAAACAGTGAAGACCCCAGTGTGACGCTTGTTCGTACCACTGGACTGGACTGCGGAGATTGAATGAACAGAACTGCCCCAGTGCAAAAGCTTTCCCACTTTAAAAACACTCCCGCTCAGGTTTCTTGTCATTGTGGGATACGACGGGGAACCACTGGAATAGCCCAGCTAAAGACATAGATAAGGATGAGGAATGCCAATTGTAAAAAAAAAGTAGCTTGTAGCAGGTTTAGTGAATTGAAAATAGTGAGCCTTGCAAGACTATAGAATGTCGAGGAACTATTTTTTTAATTGGAGAAGAAAGAGGAATGTGAAATGGCAATGGTGGGCAAAACTAAGAAAAATCTCAAAGCACTTTGGAGGTATATTAGAAGCAGGAGGGGAACCATTTAAAGGGTAAGGTCCATTAAGGGCGAAAGTAGAAACTGTCCACACAGTAAGAGGGTATAAGTCATACATACTTTGTCCTGCTTTTACTATGCATTAGAACATAGAGGGTGGAGAATTTTAGGAGGGGGATGACAGAATTCTAGAACAAATTCTTATTGAAAAGGAGGTGGTATCAGTGGTTTAGAGGTGAATAAATTCCTAACCTGATAAGGCTATGGAGGGCAAGTGAGGAAATTTTCGGGGCTATAAAAGATATTTTCAAATCTCTGTTAGTGCCAGAAGACTGGTGAATGTATTAACTTTATTCAGGTTGGGCAGAAAGGGTAAGACAAGCAATTACAGACTTGTGCAGCTAATATTGGTGGGAAGGAAACTATTGGTAAAGGTTCTGAGACAGGATTAATTTTCACTTGGTGAGATAGGATTAAGGATGTTCAGCATTGCTTTGTTAACAGAAAGCTCTGTCTGACTAGAGTCATAGATGTAGAGGCATACAGTACAAATACAGGGCTTCATACAACCCACCCATGCTCACCCAAAATGTCTATCCAGGCTGGTCCCATTTACGTTTGGCCCAATGTACCTCTAAACCAGGATAAATTAACCTGGATAGATTCCAGGGGGTCAGTGAACTTGGATGAGAATAAATTTACATCTATTTCTATTTCATCAGTCCACAGGACTTGTTTCCAAAATGCATCAGGCTTGTTTAGGTGTTCCTTTGAACCTTTTGAATAGAACTTTTTGGCCACAATGAGCAAAATACCTTGGAGAAAAAAGAGTGCAGAGTTTCATGAAAAGAACCCCTCTCCAAATGTTAAGCACAGGGGTGGATTGATCATGCTTTGGGCTTGTGTTGCAGCCAGTGGCACGGGGAACATTTACTGGTAGAGGGAAGAATGAATTCAATTAAATACCAGAAAATTCTGGAAGCAAACATCACACCGTTTGTAAAAAAGCCGAAGATGAAAAGAGGATGGCTTCTACAACGGGATAATGATCCTAAATACACCTCAAAATCCACAATGGACTACCTCAAGAGCCACAAGCTGAAGGTTTTGCTATGGCCCTCACCGTCCCCTGACCTAAACATCATTGAGAATCTGTGGATAGACCTCAAAAGGCCAGTGCATGCAAGACGGCCCAAGGATCTCACAGATCTAGAAGCATTTTGCAAGGAAGAATGGGCAAAAATCCCCCAAACAAGAATTGAAAGACTCTTAGCTGGCTACAAAAAGCGTTTACAAGCTGTGATACCTGCCAAAGGGGGTGTTACTAAGTACTGACCATGCAGGGTGCCCAAACTTTTGCTTCGGGCCCTTTTCCTTTTTTGTTATTTTGAAACTGTAAAAGATGGAAATAAATAAGTTTTCTTGCTTAAAATATTAAAGAAATGTGTCATCTTTAACTTTATGCCTTTTGGAAATCAGTTCATCTTTTACTCACTTAGCTATTCACAGTAACAGAAATTTTGAACAGGGTGCCCAAACTTCTGCATGCCACTGTATATACTATATCACATTTTGTTTTTTTGATATTTTGATAACTGTACTTCAATATAGTTGGTTTCTTTTGTAATCCTAGTTTATATATTTAAATACATTATTCTGAGAAGGGTGCATAGGCTTCATCAGACTGCCAAAGGGATCTATGGAATAAAACATGTTGGGAGCCTCTGCTCTAAACCTTTTCTATCCATTTACCTATCCAAATATCTTTTAAACATTGTAATCATCCTCATCTCCACCAATTCCTCTGGCAGCTCATTCTATGTAACTAACATCTGTATGAAAATGTGCCCTTCAAGTCTGCTTTGAATCTTTCCCCTCTTAGCTTAAACCTATGCCTTCTAGTTTTAGACTCCCCTTTGCTATGAAGAAGACTGACCATCTATCTTATCTACAACCCTCATAATTTTACATAACTTTATAAGATTATCCCCTTTGTCTTCTGCAATCCAATAAAGAGAATCCCAGCCTTTTGGATAGGTAACATCCTTGTGAATTTTTTTGCACCTTTTCCAGTGTAATGGTATCTTTCTCATAGTACATAGTACATAACCAGAACTGTGCACAATAAAGTGTGATCTCATCAATGAATTGTACAGTTGCAACATGACATCAGAACTCCTGTACCCAATGCCCTGACCATTGAAGGCAAATGTGCCAAATGCCTTCTTTACCACCTTGTTTATCTGTTTTGCCACTTTCCCCCTAGATCCCTCTGCTCTGCACCACAGTCCAGGGCATACCATTTACTATGCAAGTCCTGCTGTGATTTAACTTCATTGACTCGAAAGGATAAAAGGGCCTGGTCCTCGCTGTATCTCTAAATAAAATAAAATAAAATTTGCATTGTCCATCTTTTACCTGCCACTTCTTGGCCCACTTCTTCAGTTTATCTAGGTCTTGTTATAATCTTATATAACATTTATCATTCTGCATTACACCATCAGCAAACTTACTCACTATGTTAACAGCATTGATTATCTTTTCTTCAGAGGTGGTAAAGTGTGCCAATGAGGGTAATCTGGTTCACAAGATCTACTTGAACTTCAGTAAAGCCTTTGACAATGTCTTACAATACATGAGAGACAGTACTTGTTGAAAAGTTAAGAGCCATGGAATCGAAGATTATTTGACAATTGGTTTAGTGACAGGAGGGAATAGGTTGTGGTTGAAGGTTATTTTTGAGGTTGGGAGCCTGTGTACAACAGGGAAGCATTGCTCTTTATTGTATACATTGATTACGAAGTTCACAGATGGCATGAGCATTGGTGATGTTGCAGGAGGTGAGAAGACTAGCCTTTGGTTACAAAATCAGGTTGAACAGCTGGTTGAATGGGCAAAGAGTAGTAGATGAATTTTGTCCAAAAAATGTGAAGCATTATACAGCAACACACACAAAATACTGGAGGAATTCAGCAGGTCAGGCAGCATCAAAGGAAATGAATAAACAGTTGAGGTTTCAGACCAAGACCCTTCTTTGGGGCAAGTATTACATGTAAGGACAAATAAAGCTAGGGCATAGACAATGAACGGTAAGAACTTAGGAAGTACTAAAGAACAAGATATATGTGTATATGTCAAAGGATTCCTAAATGCAGAATAAAATTCAGATTTATTATCACTGACATATAGCATGAACTTTGGTGTTTTAAGGCTGTAGTACTGTGAAAAGACATAAAAGTATTTATATTAGGAAAATAGATAAATAAATGTATATTCATGGGTTCATGGCCCATTCGGACATCTGATGGTGGAGGGGAAGAAGCTGTTACTAAATTTTTGCGAATGGGTCTTCAGACTTCTGTATCTCTTCCTTGATGGTAGTGACAAGGAGAGGGTGTGTCCCTGGAGAGTGATGGGTGTTGCCTTCTTGAGATACCACCCCTTGAAGATGTCCTCAATGGTGGGGTGTGGGCTGCACCCACGATAATGCTGGCTGAATCTACAAATCGCTGCAGCTTCCTGCAATCCTTGCATTGGAGGTTTCATAGAGGGCTGTGATGCACCCAGTCAGAATGCCCACCATTGTACATCTATATAAATTTGTAAGAGTCCTTGGTGACATACCAAGACACTTGGCATACTTGATTTTATTAGCTACAGATTAGGAAGGTCATTGTGCAACTGCAAGTTGTGCCACAACTAGACTTCCCTGCACAGGATTGATTGCCACACTATAGGAAGGATGTAATTGTGTTACAGGGGTTGCAGAAGAGATTCACAAAAATGCTGGCTGGGATGTAGCACTTGAATTATGAGGAAGACTATGTAGGTTTGGTTATATTCGTTTGGACGAGACAAAGTTGAGGAGTTGATCTGGTTGGAGTATGCAAAATTATGAGGGGCATTGAAAAGACAGGTTGTGATAAACATTTTCCCTTACCAGGTGGCCAAGACCAAGGGACATATGTAAAGTAGTAGAAGACATTGAGGAACATTTTCATCGACCAAAGAGTGGTTGAAATCTGGAGCTCATACCCTGAAGGGTGTGGTAGAGCAAGTGCTCAGACAGTATTCACACATATTCACTGTTTGATGCAGTTGAAATACTGTGATATAGAAAGCCACAATGCAACATGTGCTGGGAAATGAGATTCTGTAGGCAAGTGCTTGATGGCTAGCCCAGACACTATAGGTCAAGAGGCCTATTTCCTCACGGTTTTACTCGAAATAAGCTGTATAATCTCGTAAACATAGTCAGCTCCATCATGGGCACTAGCCTCCACAGTATCCAGGATATCTTCAAGGAGCGGTGCCTCATAAAGGCGGCGTCCATTATTAAGGACACCATCACCAAGGACATGCCCTCTTCTCATTGCTACCATCAGGAAGGAAGTACAGGAGCCTGAAGACACAGACTAAACAACTCAGGAATGGCTTCTTCCCCTCTGCCATCCAATTTCTGAATGGACATTGAACCCACGAATACTGCCTCACTACTTTTATATTTTATTTTTGCACCACTTGGTTAAATTAACTATGTATACAGTATACTGTAATTCACTGTTTTTCTGGATTTTTTCTTTATTATTGTGTACTGTTGCTGCAGAGACAACAAATTTCACGAGATATGCCATTGATATTAAACCTGAATCTGATTATTTTATTTATTGGGATTTACGAATTTGCTCATCTCAGTGAATTTGGCCATTTCTTAATATCATATTGAATGAATTTAACTGGCTGAAGACTGGCGAACTTTCCGTCATAATGTCACAAGCAAAGGAGTTTTCCTGATCATTGTGCAATATTAAGTTTCATTTCACCTGGTTAACAAGTGAAACAGGTCACACATATGTGCAGCAAGATCTGGACAACATTCAAGTCCGGATTGATAAATGGCAAATAACATTTGGCTACAAAAATATCAGGTAATGAACATGACCAACCTGGGACAGCCGTCAGCTAACCATTTAGAATTTGATGAAGGTTTGGTTTTACTCTAAGACCTTAAGACCATAAGATATGGGAGCAGAATTAGGCCATTTGGCCCATCAAGTCTGCTCCACCATTTCATCAGGGCTGATCCATTTCCCTTTCAGCCCCAATCTCACGCCTTCTCCCCATACCCCTCCATTCCCCTCATCCCCTTAATTTCAGTGAGTACAGGCCCAAAGACATCAAATGCTCCTCATATGACAAGCTCTTCAATCCTGGAATCATTCTCGTGAACCTCCTTTGAACCCTCTCTTTCTTCAATAACAGGCTCAAAACTACTCACAATACTCCAAGTGAGGCATCAATAGTGCCAGATAAAGCCTTAACATCACATGTTTGTTTTTATATTCTAATCCTCTCAAAATGAATGCTAATGTTACATTTGCCTTCCTCACTGAAAACTCAACCTGCAAATTAACCTTCAGGGAACCCTGTACAAGGACTCCCAAGTCTCTTTGCACCTCAGAGTTTTGAATTTTCTTTCCATTTAAAAAAGTCTATGCTTTTATTTCTTCTACCACAGTGTGACCATACACTTCCTGACACTATATTCCCATCTGGCAGTTCTTTGCCCATTCTCCTAATCTATTTGTCCTTTTGTAGTCTCACTGCTTCATCAACACTACTTGCCCGTCCACCTATAATTGAATTGTCTACAAGCTTGGCAGAAAGCCATCAATTCCATCATCCAAATCATTGACATATAACATAAAAGAAGTGGTCCCAATACCAGCCCCTGCGGAACACCACTAGTCACGGGTAGCCAACCAGAACAGCCCCCTTTATTCTGACACTCTGCCTCCTGCCAGTCAGCCAATCTTCTCTCCATGCTGCTACCTTTCCTGTTATACCATGGTCTTACATCTTGTTAAGCCACCTCAATTGCAGCACCTTGTCAAGGGTCTTCTGAAAACCCAAGTAAACAACATACAGATCAATTTGTTACATGGTGCATTCAAGTAGTACAAAGTAAAACGATAACAGAATGCCGTACAAAGTACACCAGCTACAGAGTTAATGCAGTGCTGGTAACAATAAGGTACATGATAAATTGTGAGGTCAGGAGTCAATCTTATCATAGTAGAGAACCATTCAATACTCTCAAACAGCATGGTAGAAGCTGCCTTGAGCCTGGTACCATGTCCTTTCAGGCTGTTATATCTTCTGCTTGATGGAAGAAGGGACAGGAGAGGATGTCCAGGGTGAGTCTCCCCTTCTCTTGGGCCTTTAGCTCCCAGTGGAGTATAGGCCATTAATGACCTCCTGTCTCCATCGTCCAATGCTTGGAGTTCAATGTTCCTGTAATCTGCTGTATCCACTGTACAGGGGGTTGGCCTATACAGCTTCACCAGAGCTCTGTTGGCCAGCCTTAACCATTTCTACTTCTCACGACACCAGGGTGAGTGGGGTCTTTGATTATGTTGGCTGCTTTATGAGGTAGTAAGAAGTATCGACAGAGTCCATGGAGGGGAAGCTTGTTTTCATGGTGTGCTGAGCGTTGTCCACAGCTCTCTGCAGATTCTTCTGGTCACAGGTAGAGCAGTTGCTATACTGAGCTTTAACACATCGAAATAGGATACTTTCTATGGTGCATTAATAAAGATTGGTAAGGGTCAATGGGACAAGCCAAATTTCTCTGCAGGACATTGTATTTAACCCCATAAGCATATCACTTAACAGATTTTTAAAAAGACTCTATTTATCACATGTCACAGACAGATTAAAAAGAAAAGTAAATTTCAATTGTCATCAGTGTTAAGTATTCTGGAACACCAACTGCTCCAAATGTGTGGTTTGTGGCAGATGTAGTGGGAGAAGTGGCTTTGGCCTGTCTGACATTTGGTGTTATTTACGTGCAGCTGAGCATACAAAGTTAAAGTAAGATGAAACTGTACATAAACCACACCAAGCTGGTGCATTTTAGTACTTAAGTATTTTCTTGTTGCATCTGTCTCCTGAAATGCCATACCAACCCTTTCCCCATCTCATTCCAATGAAATTGTTCACATGGTGATCTGAATAACAGTGTACAATACACTGAACTTCCAGTTTGTTGCATACAGAAGTCAGAGCTATACACACATGATGAAATTTCTCAGTGCAGTGTCTCAATGGTGTTGGGCAGCGGGGTGGAGATACATCCCTACTAAAGGAGTTATAAGCTGCTCCTTTCCTCAGCTAGCCTGCAGGTCACCCTTGGGCAAGGTGTAGCTCTTGCTTAGCCCCCTGATCAGGGTCACATGAAGCCATGGGAGCAGGTGGTGGATGGTCGTATGAGCAGCTGATCCTGGTTATGCGACCACTGACGCCAGGCAGACAATCTCTCAGAAGTTTTGATAATGGCTGGGCGGGGTGGGGGGGGGGGGCAGGGGTGGTCACCCATCTTGTAAAGACACTGTCCAGAAGAAGGCAATAGCAAACCGCTTCTGTAGAAAAGTTTGCCAAGAGCAATCATGGTCATGGGAAAACATGGTACATAACGAACCAATGAACAAGTATCTCAAACTAAAAGACCTTCATTTCTTTCATGAATGACGCATAGCCAGAGAGGATTTTTTTCTGTCAGAGTTACAGGAATGAATGCACTGCCTTAACTTTAAGTCAGCAGTCAGTTGCAGTTGTAAGGTTCATGGTTCATGATCATTGCCACACTGAAAGGTGCCGTGGCCATCAGACAGAACCCAATGAGGAATAACGTTATGTTGCAGAGACACAGGAGGTTTTGATGCTGGGAACTTTCAGCAGCTGTTGCTCTTTACTGAATTGATAGTTTAGTGTTAGGAATTATTTAAGAAAGTTGGTTTGTCTTACCTGTGTACGAATCCTCTTCAAAGTAAGCTACTCGTCTGCTGTGGAAAATACACCAAAATTGATCAAGACAATGACACATCAAAGCAAAAACAGAAATGATGAAAGCACTCAGCGTCAGTGGGGAATAAAGCAGAATTGGCAGTTCAGCTCAAGGACTCTTCATCAAAACTAGAAAAGTAAAATATGCAAGTGTCAAATGCAGAAAGGGAGAAGATTGGAGAAATTAGAGGAAATTCAGTACTTTATAAATGAGTCACTGGAGACAAGAGAAAAAAAGAGTAAAATGGCATGATTATCTGAAATGGTTCAATTTAATATCAAGTTTCAAGTGTTTTAATATACTGAGACAGAAGAAGTGCTGTGTTGAGCATTATAGGAGTAATGTAGGGTATCAAAAATGGTAAAAATGGGGAAGTCAGAGTGGGATTATAGTAGTCAATTAAATGGCAGGGAACTGGAAGGTAAGGATTTCCTTGCAACCCTACAGAGATATTCCACAAAAAGGTTGTCCAATCTGCATTTAGTATTTCAAGTATCGGCACAATCACATAGTGAGCACCAAGCGCAATACATTAAATTGGAGGAAGGGCAAGTGAATCACCTTTTCAGTTAAGGACTGTTTTAGACCTTGGATACTGGAAGGGAAGATGTAAAATTGCAAGTCCTGTATCTCTCTCTCAATTGCACGAGGAAGTGCCATGACGAAGAGAGTGACTGGCGGAAATGGAAAAGTGAATCTGGAAGTCACAAGGGAACGATTCCTTTGGAGTGTTAAGAGAAAGATGTTGGACGCCTGAGGGTGGAACCTATTGGAAGTGTAAGAAATTATGGAGTATGATCCAGTGAAAGTGGAAACACGTAAGGTGGAAGGTGATGTCTTGGAAAACCCAGTCGATGTTCAGGCTGGAAGGAGTGGCAGAACAGCAGATGTACTGGAAAGAAATGAGACACAGTTGAGAATCCTATCAACTGCAACCATGGAAGATGCAAAAACAGATATGGTTTCCCTTTCTCCTACTTCCTACCCCACCAACCTCCATGTTCAACATGTTACCTTACTAAATTTCTGTCACCTCCCAGAAACATCCTCTCCTAACTTTCCCTTTCAGCATTCCAAAGGGACTTTTTTCCTCCACGACTTCCTGGTCTACTCCACGTCCACCTTGCAACTCCCTTTTCACAGTAATTTCCCATACTCCTGCAGATGAATATTGGCCCTTTGACTTCTTCCTTTCATGATCCTGGCCAAGCATACAGCCTATCCAGTCCAAACAGCAGGTTTCTTGGACCCCTTCCAATGAATCCTGCATTTGGTGCCCAAGGTAAAATACTCTCCATGCTGGAGAAGTCAAAGACAAATGGTGGACCATTTTGCTGAGCATCTCCATTCAGTCTGCAGTGCAATGCTGAGCTTCCAGTTGTCAGGCTGCTTCATTCCCATTTTGACCTCTGTACTTGGCCTCCCACATTACTTCAACAATGATTACATTTCTGCCCTTCCTTCCTACTGCCTCGGTACGTCAGCCAGTATAATCAATAAACCCACCCACTCAGGAAATTCCCTCTTCTCCCCTCTTCCATCAGGCAAAAGATCCAAACATCAGAAAGCTCACATCGACATGCTCAAGGACAGCTTCTATCCCTCTGTTATAAGATTATTAAATAGTTCCCTAATACAATATAGGGGGGTGTATGGGGTTGTCCAGGGAGGAGGTAGCACCTCTGGTGAAGGGGCTTGTTGTGCCCGTTCCAGGGCAGCTCACTCACCTTTGGTCCCCACTGGACACTCCACTCTCACCTGTAGCTCCAAGTAGCCACTTGCATGTGACAGCATCCACACCTCTTTGACAGGTGGACTAAACCAGGTGAGGGTAGCCAGCAGCGGCAAACCCGGTGAGTTAGGGACATGCCTGTCCCAGCATGTGAACTCAGCTCTGGAGGACTGGGAGGATGAGATCTACAGTGAGATCCAACGGCCAGGAAGGTGGTTCTGCAACACTCCGTGGAGAGTGAAGGGCATGACAAGGTACAGAAGACATCATGGTCATCTGCTGTAACCAAGGAAGACCCCAGTTTGTGACGTCTGCTCGTACCACTGGGCCCGGACTTTGAGGGAAGAGAGTGGAAGTACCCCAGTGCAATGGCCTTTCCACTTTAAAAGCTCTCACACAAGGTTCCTGTCATCGTCGGACATGACCGGCAACCACCATCAGTATGATAAGATAGACTCTTGGCCTCACAATCTACATTGTTATGATTTGAACCTTACTGTTTACCTGTTACACTTTATTTTGCATTGTTATTGTTTTACCTCATTCTACCTCAATGCACTGTGTAATGATTTGATTTGTATGAACTGTATGTAAGACAAGCTTTTCACTGTATCCCAATACATGTAACAATAAAAATCCTATTCCATTTCCCATCTTCTTCCATCTAGGTATATTGAAGCTCTTAGGACTAAATATTGAATTTATCATTTTTAGGTAACCACACTTTTCTCTTTATCTTTCTGGTCCTTCAACACATTTCTTTTCCTTTTTGTTTCCTATTGATGATCTTTAAAGCAAACCATCACTATCTATGTTATCTCTACCCCCAGCCCCTCTGGAACCTAGTTACTTACATTTCCAGTTCTGATGAGGGATCCATGACCTGAAATACCTTCTCTGTTTCTCCCCCTAATGATGCTGCTTGATTTGCTGAACCTTCCAAGGTTTACTGTCCCTGCTTTGGATTTCCAGCTTTTTCTTTTGCTCCAAGCTTCAAGCACAAGTTCTATTTTTTTATGCACGTGACTTGAACAATTAGCAAATTGAAGGGTACTTTAGTATTTTAGTTACAAGTAGTTTAAAAGCCCAGTGGTTAGTAATCTCACTTGTAAGTCAAAAGGTTCCAATCCAAAGAATCAAAATCAGGTTTAATATCACCAGCATACGTCATGAATTTTGTTAACTTTGTGGCAGCAGTATAATACCAGTATGATAATAGAGAGAACAAAAGTGTGAATAACAGAAAGGATATACTGCATATATTAAATAGTTAAATTAAATAAGTAGCGCAAAAATATAGAAATAAAAATGTAGTGACGTAGTGTTCATTGTCTATTCAGAATTCAGGTGGCAGAGGGGAAGAAGCTGTTCCTGAATCATTGAGTGTGTGCCTTCAGGCTTCTGTACCTCTGTCCTGATGGTAGCAATGAGAAGAGGGCATGTCCTGGGTGATGGAGGATGCTTTCTGATGCATCCTCCTTGAAGATGAGCTGACTAAATAGATGGTGTTAGATGAACTAGGCTTTGTTACCCAGACTGACATGTCCACTGTGACATAGACATATCGAACTATCAGAGGTAGTGTCCTTTACAAGGGGTATTAAAACCAATGCTCCTGATTTGCAGCAAGGTGCAAAATTTTTAGAAATGTAGAAGTGTTCCTTTTGGTGTACTGCTGATACCTACCCATTTGTCAGTAAAACGGGTCCCAAAATTAGCTCGCAAACACGAGGAAATCTGCAGATGCTGGAAATCCAAACAACACACACAATAAATGCTGGTGAATGCAGCACGCCAGGCAGCATCTATAGGAAGAGGTACAGTCGACGTTTCGGGCCGAGACCCTTTGTCAGTCTCGGCCCAAACCATTGATTGTACCTCTTCCTATAGATGCTGCCTGGCCTGTTGTATTCACCAGCATTTTTTGTGTGTGTTCTCAAAGTTAGCTACCATGTTTCCTACAGTACATCAAAGACAATCTTTTAAAAATTGCTTTATTGTCTATAAAGTACTAAGGTTGTGAAAGGTTTGGAAATGGATTTTGAGTTTACAGAGTGCACCATAAAGTACTAAAGTTGTGGCCATGTTTCAAGTTACAGTCTTTGACCTTAAAAACAGAGAGCATCACTGCACATTTCCTGTACAGGCAAGATCATGTCGGCTTACATGTGACGCCAACGCACAGAGAGCTTCGCAGTTTCCTACTTTAAGTGAAAGAATGGGCCTATACAGGTCTGTCCCCGGTTTATGAAGTGTAACTAAATCTTACACACTGTGGCTGCACTGCTAACTGGAGTCACGAGAAAAATAAAACAGGGTTAATGGGGGCGAGTCGCAACCCAGAAACGTTGACTATCGTCTGTCGCCTCCATCCACAGTTGCTTCCTGAACTATTGAGATTTTCCAACATTTTCTGTTTTTAAGTCACGTTGTACAGTTACAGCACAAAAAAAGCTTAATGAAATAAAGCCTAACTTACCCGTGTCCCCGCAACTGCGGTAGATTCAGGGGAACTTTCCTCAACTTTCCTAAGGATGACAGCGGGGAGCTCATTGTGCTTTCAATGCCCTGCACCCCCTGACCAGTGCCCAGACCACCTCTCACTTCCTTCGAAGACAAGTGTCCATCTTTAGACCCCACACTGCCCGCCGACCGGCAAGTCTCCAAATCTTCCCCACTTCTCCCAGACCTTGTGGTGGTTTTAACCAGTAACCTGTCCCTGTCCCTGTCCGCTAACCACTCCCTGTCCCCAGAGTCACCCCCTCTCCCCCCTGATGACCACTAGCTCTTCCCCCCGCCCGCTCACCGCCTTTGCCCCGGCGCTCCGAGCCCGGCTTGGTTGCTATGCCGCCCGCCGTATATTGTTGTACCATGTTGCTAGGAAAATCAAAACGCAAGGAGATGATTGGCTGCGTTGAACTAGATTGAATATGCACGACGATTGGTGAAACCGCAGAGTTTTTTTTCTCTGGTCACATCCAATCAGGATTCGGGCATCCGCGTACAATCGGACCAGGTGATTGGTCCGCTGGCGCTACTGAATATACTGACAGATGACATTAAGGATTTAAACATCTTGCATTGTGCCTATGCTTTTATACGCATTTTTATTAAGAACAAAGTTTATTTTTGAAATAAAAATTTGCAGAATAGGAATGAAAGTGAAAAAAGCAGCAGACGATGAGAATGTGAAATAATTTTTATTTTATTTTAGAGATACAGCGCTTCCCGCCCTTGTCACAGGACAATTTACAAAGACCAATTAACCTAGCGGGTACATCATTGGACTGTGGTGGGAAGCCCCGCACATTCCACGGGGAGGACGTAGAGACTCTTCACAGAACTGAACTCCGAATTCCCGAACACGACCGCCCTGAGCTGCAAGAGCGTCACACTAACCGTTACTCAAAGCTGTACAGGAAACGTTGCAACATCTCAACGGTTAACATTTCAGGTCTGGGACCGTGCTTCAGTCTATTTGTTACATAACAGGTGTATCTATCCAATACCTGTCCAGGGTCTGCCCAGTCCACTCTCAGCGGCCACTTCAAGGATCGACGTGGTGTGCATTCAGAGATGCTCTTCTGCACACGGGTAGTAATGGCTGGCTATTTGAGTTACTGTCGCCTTCCTGTTAACTTGAACTAATCTGGCCACTCACCTCTGATCTCGTTTTTACCCACATAACTGCCACACACTGGATATTTTTTTTCTCTCTGTTTGCTTTGCACCATTGTCTGTAACTTCTCCGTGGATTGTCACCTTGTCGTAGTGGAGAAGCTTGTGTGGTCCTGTGATCCCGAGAGCAATGCCGTCTGGAGCTATGCTCCTGGTAGGGTAACCCATGGCGGTAAGGTTGAGGGTGAGGTCCCTGACAAAGAACAATCCAACCAGGACCTCAACGGTGGAACAGGCGGATGAAGTTACTTCGAACTCAACGGCTGTGAAGGCGGATGAAGGCTGCAACAAATCCATCAGCTCCAATCGTCGTGGTTTCCATGCCATTGGAATCAGTTGGTTGATTTGTGAAGTATCGTGTGCTTCTTGGAGTGCAACATCAAGTACACGTTAAACAAATATACGCACAGGCGTCTTCACTCTGTGGGCCACTTCTTCGGAACGAAGACCATCATCCTCGACCTCGAGGGATAGCCGCAACGAAGATTGTCTATAAACTCTAGAGACTGTTGTGCTTGAACATCCCCAGAGATCAGCAGCTTCTGAGATGCTCAAACCATCCTGTCTGGCACCAACAATCATTCCACAGTCGAAGTCACTTAGATCACATTTCTTCCCTATTCTGATTTTGGTCTGAACAACAGCTGAGCCTCTTGACTGTGTCCACATGTTTTTCTGCATTGAGTTGCAGCCACATGATTGGTTGATTAGTCATTTGAATTAATGAGCCCGTGGACAAGTGTACCGAATAAAGTAGCCACTGAGGGGATTCCCATGTTCCCCAAATATGTTTTCCTGTGAATGCTACTGATGATACCATGTGATGTAATGCTGCTGCAAGTAATATTTAAATTTTGCTTGTGCATACATGTACTTTTGCGAATGGTAATAAATGACTTAGACCTTTTGGTTTAAGGTGAGTGGTAAGAAATTTTTGGGTATCAAAAGAACTTATTTCTTCCTACCTTGATTCTATCCCTTTTTGCCTTGCTCACTCTCTTTCCACGTACATTCATTGTTCCCAGTCTGGATTGGATAATATCAAATGTCCAGCTCATTTTTGCCATGGACACCCTGCAACGACACTAAGATGGCCCGAGACCCTTTACTTCTTCCTTGAACAGAGGCCTAACCAGTCCCCCCTCACGCTACCATTCTCCTTTGTCTGGCTAAATTTAATCTCACTGTGAACAATTTCTCCTTTCATAACAAAATAGACAATCTTGGTGATTACTCAGGAGGTGAGGCAGCATCTGTGGAGGAAGAAACAAAGTTGACATTTTGGGCTGATGATCTCTAGCGTCTTTACTCCTTGATCCCTCTTTCACATCACTGACACTTCCGTTCTCTTCATGACCTCTATCTTTGCCTCAGGTGATAGGTTAGCAACCATTGTCAATATACGTGGGGTGATTGATAAGTTCGTGGCCTAAGGGAGAAGGAGTCAATTTCAGAAAACCTAGCACATTTAGTTTTCAACAGTCTCCTCCTACGTGTACACACTTAGTCCAGCAGTCGTGGAGCATACGGATCCCTTCTTTGTAGAAGTGGTCCACAGCAGGGGTGATTGATAAGTTCATGGCCTAAGGTAGAAGGAGATGAGTTATTAGCTTCAAACTTTCTGCATAATCACTCAGAGAGTTGAACTGCACGTGCATATAATGAGAGTGTCTTGGATCTCCAGGTGGTCCACAGCAGGGATGACTGATAAGTTCGCGGCCTAAGTGGAAGGAGATGAGTTATACAGCTCTTGTTACATGCATATGTAGTTCAACCCTTTGAGTGAAAATGCAGAAAGTTTGAAGTTAATAACTCGTCTCCTTCTACCTTAGGCCACAAACTTATCAATCACCCCTCGTAGTTGTCCAAGTCCATGGGTACTGGTTTCTGTGAGGACTCCATTCCATTCTCCCATTTTCTCCAGCTCTGTCTTATCCACACCATAGCTTCTGGGTTGTTCTTCTCTCTCCTTAACCAAGATGGTTGGTTGGCATCTGTCTGTCTTGGAGGACAATGGGTGATGATGATCATCATCACCACAAGCCTGGGTGGAAGGTATGGAGATCCTGAGATGCCCAGTTGTCAGGATCCCCCTCTCAGCCTCACCAGTGTAATCCAAAGGAAAGCTTATGAAGCGATATGTTTGGTTGCAGGAGCTGCTGGAAAGATGTTCGATGATGTCCAGCTGCCTGAGGGACTCCTCTCCAGATCTGCTGTCTGGGTTTATTCCCATAGCCTTCGTCTCTCCCAAGGCTGCCCACAAGGCAGTGGGGTCATTTGTCCATAGCTGGGGATCTGGTTCAGCACCAGCAGGGCATGTCCACACACCGGTGGGCCTGTGTGCTCCATGTGCAAGGGCCAGACCTCCTCCCCTCTCCTCTCCTCTGTAGTTCAGCCCAAGTCCGAAAGGAGTTCAGTTTCCGTGTGTCACCAGAGAGGAGGCACTACGTGAGGCTTGCTGTTGGAGAGGCTGTGTACTGGCAGGGAGAGACTTCCACATTCAGCTCTCCTTTAAGCAAGACTGCGAGCCGGCGGTGGAAGCTGAAAATGAGAACGACCAGCACTACCCACTACTCTACCAGACTAGACGCATCACAACAACCATCTTGACACCACAAGACAGTTGACCTCAGCCATTATCAATACTCTTTAGAGATTGCCTGGTGTCAGTGGTCGCATAACCAGGACTTGTGATACGCACCAGCCGCTCATACGACCATCCACCACCTGCTCCCATGGTTTCACGTGACCCTAATCGGCGGGGTGGGCTAAGCAGGTGCTACACCTTGCCCAAGGGTGACTTGCAGCCCAACAGAGAAGGAGTGCCATACATCTCCTTTGGTAGAGATGGATCTTCACCCCATCACCCATTGTAGAGTTTAGAAGAATGAAATTTATAAAGATTTAGCTAAATTCCTGACCTTGTTGTTTGAATTTTGATCTTGGAAGATTATATGTGTAAACATACCAAAGCCTTTGTTATTTTTACTACATTCTTACACAGACAAGTGACATTGCTTACAACACCTGCCAGAGCTGTTACTGCTACATCATGCGGAACAGACAAAAGCCTTCAAGATTTATGAACAATTTAACCCTTCTGCTTCCAAACTGTTTGAAAATTGCTGAATTTCTTCCTGCATAGGTATTTCTCTATTTATATTCTCTATGTCAAATTTAGGCGCTATGTTTCTAAATGCAAATTTTGAGTTACACTTAAAAGAATAAAAAGCTAATTTTTTTCATGGAAAAGGGCAACAGAAAATAGACAGTACACTGTAGAAAACATAGTAACATATTTATTTATTTAGCGATGGAGTGTTGAGTAGGCCCCTTATAGCCTTATGAGCCACCCTGCCCAGCAAACCCCCAGTTTAATCCTAGCCTATTCACAGGACAATTTACAATGGCCACTAAATCTACCAACTGATAGGCCTTTGGACTGAGGAAGGAAGTCCACGCGGTCGTGGGGAGAATGTACAAACTCCTTGCTGGCAGCGGCAGGAATTGAACCTGGATTGCTGGTACCATAAAGCGTTGTGTTAACCACTAAGCCACCTTAGTGGCTGGCAGAATATGCTATATTCCCATCACTGTAAATAAATTGAAACAAATTGTGCACCATCCTGACATCTTATTGTTCCTTCATTTTCACCAGAAACGCGGAACTCAAAGCACCATCAGTACAAGGATTGCAGGGATTCCATCTCAAGAGCCACGATGAATAGGCAATAAATAACAGCCAATCCAACAGCAATTGTCATGCCAGGAATGAATAAATAAGTTTAATACATTCAACCAGCAGTTCCAGATGTTTAGCAAAACCGCATGAATGGCAGTGATGCTTTACTACCAGATGAGCTCAATGTCTTCTATGCCCGCTTTGAAAGGGAGAACGAAACTACAGTTGTGAAGATCCCTTCTGAACCCAGTGACCCTGTCATCTCTGTCTCAGAGGCTGGTGTCATACTGTCATTAACCAGGGTGAACCCTCGCAAGGCGGCAGGCCCAATGGAGTACCTGGCAAGACTCTGGAAGCCTGTGCCAGCCAACTGGCGGGAGTATTCAATGACATTTTCAACCTCTCTCTGCTACAGCTGGAAGTTCCTATCTGCTTCAAAATTCCAACAACTATACCAGTGCCTAAGAAGACTGGTGTGAACTGCCTTAGTGACCATCAACCAGAGCACTCACAGCTATGGTGAAGAAATGCTTTGAAAGGTTGGTCAAAGCTAGAATGAACTCCTGCCTCAGCAAGGACCTGGACCCACTGCAGTCTGCCACAACTGCCGGCCCATCAACTGGAGAGTGTCGTGGTTAAAGGTCGAAACACTCTGTGAAGTTCAGGAACCACCTGATGACATCTGCTCCTGGCGAGACTGGATGGCAACCGAGGAAGGTTGATGATGCTGGAGAGACAGCTTACCTCCAGGAAACACTGGCACGGGCTCACAAGGCTAGCAACCTTGTGGGCAGCACTCGCAAGGGGGCACCACTCAAGCTACAATTGAACACGAAGCAATAGCCCCAGAGTCCTCCGGGGGGAGGAAGATGAGAGACTCACTGGGATGGTCATACCAGCAACGGCCAGGACAAGAACCGAGGAAGCTAAAGCAAACAACATTGACCGGAGAGGAATTCACGGTAAGGTGTCATTGCGGGAAAGTCTGCAAAAACATCAGAGGTCTCAAGATACACCAGAGCAGGTCTAGATGTGGATCAATGGTGACCCAAGTGCAGCGCACGGACTTAAGTGTCCGGTGAGACGCAGGAGAATTCCAGCCAGGAAGCACCTCACAGAGCTGAAGATCTCTCCGCACTTGAGTCTCCTCAGCACCAAACAACAGATCTAGTGAGTTCCTCTTCGGCTACCCCGATCCATTCATCAGGGAAATACAGGATCAATTGGCCTAGATCGTCAGACAACGTCCCCTGGATGCAGTTCGATGATGACCTAGACAGCATCCTGGAAGTTGCCTTAGCAGGTCCAGTACACAGAAAGATTGATTCACTCACAGCCATAGCGTACAATCTAGCTAAGGAACGATTTGGCCCAATGGAGCAGAGAAGCCAGCTAGAGTTACTGCGACAACCAAATAGGAGGGAAAGGAAGGTTCGTTGCTTGAGAGGCGAATTAAAGACGCTCAACAAGAGGTTTAAAACCAGCTCAGTGGCTGAAAAAGAAGGTATCAAGGACTTGACCAGTATGCTGCGGGAAAAGCTGTGTAAACTGTGCGGAACATCTACGACAGCAAAGAAGGAAGAAAGAGAAATGGCGAGTGCAGTTTGTGAGAGATCCTTTCAGCTTCACCAGGATTCTTCTTGGCCAACAAAAATCTGGTTTACTATCCAGCTCAAAACCAGAGGTAGAGGAGTTCCTGTGGGAGGCACATAGCGACCCATGGAGGGGTCAGGAACTAGGAACCAATCGGGCTGTGCATAGACGGGAAAAACCATCAATTGAGCTGAATGTGAAGGAGCCTACATGGCAGGAAATCCAGGACATCATCCGGAAAGCTAAAGCATCAGCTGCCCCAGGCCCAAGCAGCATACCTTATAAGGCGCATAAGAAATGCCCAAAACTTCTTCAGAGGCTGTGGATGGTCATGAGAAAGATCTGGGCCAAAGGTACTATTCCATCAAGTTGGAAATTGGCAGAGGGATGCTTTATTCCAACGGAAGAGGATTCTTCCACAATTGCCCAGTTTAGGACAATTTCTCTCCTGGATGTGGAATGTAAGATTTTCTTTTCTGTGCTCGCAAGAAGGCTGACTTCTTACATGATGCAGAAATGCTATATCAACACATCCATCCAGAAAGGCGGTATTCCAGGCTTTTCGGGGTGTCTGGAACACACCTCAATGATTAGCCATTTGATCCGTGAGGCCAAGCAGAAAAAAGGTGACCTAACAGTTGTCTGGTTAGACCTCGCAAACGCCTACGGGTCTATTCCAAATGACCTCATCCTAGAAGGACTCGACCACTACTACATCCCAGTGGCTATTCGAGACATGATCACCAGCTACCTAAGAGGATTCAAACTCAGATTTACATCAGCCCATTTCACAACTAGTTGGCAGGACCTCCAGAAGGGGATTCCAACAGGATGCACCATCTCCCCCATCCTATTTATTATGGGAATGAACCTTCTAATATCAGCAGCAGAACATGTAACCTGTGGTCCGACGCTGGAGTCAGGCATTGTTCAGCTGGCTCTACGAGGGTTCATGGACGACATCACTATAACGACTGTGTCACATGTCCAAGCAAGATGGGCTTTGGAAACCCTGGACAATGTAGCCACTTGGGCGAGGATGTCCTTCAAGGCCAAGAAGTCCAGGTGTATGATGATCAGAAACAGCAAAGTCACTAGCAAGTTTAGCCTCCAAGTTCAGGGTGAGATCATCTCTTCCATCAAAGATAACCGATAAAATGCTTTGGGGAAGTGGTTTAATGTGTTACTGGCAGATGGGGCCAATGTCACCAATGCTGTGAAGCAGACAGATGAATGGCTGAAGAAGATCAACAAATCCAGACTTCCCAGTGAATTCAAGACCTGGCTGTACCAATACGGCATTCTGCCCAGGCTTCTCTGGCTCTTCACACTTTCTGAGTTCCCCATGACTGTCGTAGAGGGCAGAGAGAGGAAAACCAACAAGCACCTGTGGAGGTGGTTGGGAGTTCCCCCAAGCTTCTCTTCAGTGGGCCTCTATACTCGATCTGGGCAACTGCAGCTTCCCCTGTCATCTGTTGCGGAGGAATTCAAGGTGGCAAAATGCAGAACCTTATTAAGCTTGAGAAATTCCAATGACGTCTTGGTAAAGCAAGCAGACATTACAACCAGATCCGGGCGCAAGTGGGCAGCCAATGCAGCTGTGGGGGAGGCAGTGTGTTCTCTGAAGCTGCGAGATATCATCAGCAACCCCTGCATCAGGCGGCAAGGCCCCAGCTCAGTTCACTTCCAGCAGTGGGGAAACGCAACCACAAGGAACAGGCGAGGCATGATACAGGCAGAAGTACGGATCTGTGAGGAAGAGAAGCGGATGTCAAAGGCAGTGGAAGAAGGGTCCCAGGGTGCCTGGACAAAATGGGATCTGCCCAAGCGCAAGATCTCATGGGCAGAGTTATGGAGACTGGAGCCCTTCCGTATTTCCTTCCTCTTGCGATCCGTGTGTGACACCCTTCCTTCACCATTACATCTGTACACATGGGGGATGAGAGAGGACCCGAACTGTAAGCTCTGTGGTCAAAAAGGGACACTGGCTCATATACTGTCCAGGTGTAAAACAGCTCTAACTCAAGGACGGTATGGGTGGCGCCATGATAAGGTGCTTCTGACTCTTGCTGACACACTAGAGCGGGAGAGATGCAAGAAGAGGACGGTTGGCACAGATTTGAGGAAGGCCATCACCCTCATCAAAGAGGGAGCTAGGCCTTTAGTAACCAAACAACCAAAGCCTAATCTGCTGCTAACGGCCAGGTCCTGGGAGATGAGGGTCGATGTGGGAAGGAGGCTGCAGTTCCCGGATGTGGTGCACAGAACCCTATGCCCGGATATTGTACTGTGGTCAACTGAAGACAGGAAAATAATTCTGGTTGAGCTGACTGTGCTGTGGGAGGAGGGATGGGAAGAGGCCCACGAGAGAAAGGCCTTGAAGTACCAGCCCTTAGTGCAGGAGTGTAAAGACAAGGGATGGCAGGCACGGTTGTTCCCTGTGGAGATCGGCTGCGGAGGTTTCCCAGCCAAATCAGCATGGCGGTTGTTGTCAGATCTGGGCCTGGACGAAAGGAGCAAAAAACAAGCAGCTCGTAGGATGGGGGAAAGAGGCAGAACGAGCCTCTTGTTGGATTTGGAGTAGGCGAGAGGAGGGAAGCTGGAAGCCAGGAGCAGATGGACAGTGATTTGGCCACCACTGCCGGCCCACCAACTGGAGAGTGTTGTGGTTAAGGGTCGAAACACTCGGTGAAGGTTGGGAACCACCTGTTGACATCTGCTCCTGGCTGAAGGCTAAGGTTACCTTATTAGGTATCTGGAGAATGCACCCTAACAGGTGTATGTAACAAGTATATATATAAACTTCTGTTTTTGCACTATCTTTAATCTATCTAATATGCATATAATATGCATATATATACTCACTGTGGGCCAGGCAGCATCTATGGAAAAAAAATACAGTGATGCTTCCGGCTGAAACCCATTGATGCTGCCTGGCCTGCTGAGTTCCTCCAGCATGTTGCATGTGTTGCTCGGATTTCCAGCACCTGCAGATCTACTCTTGCTTGTGATTTGATATACGCACTCACTGTAATTGATTTACTTAGTTTTTTGTTTCCTTCTATATTAT
Source organism: Mobula hypostoma (assembly GCF_963921235.1). Taxonomy (NCBI): domain Eukaryota; kingdom Metazoa; phylum Chordata; class Chondrichthyes; order Myliobatiformes; family Myliobatidae; genus Mobula; species Mobula hypostoma. The sequence goes on from NC_086122.1 coordinate 34,560,108, forward strand.
CATCTATTGCATTGAACTACTGCTACTAGGTTAACAAATTTCATGACACATGCCAGTGATAATAAACCTGATTCTGATTCTGTTCAACTTTCAATCATTGCAGTTTCATTGTCAAGGTATTTTTATATCATGTTGTAGTTTCTGCTAAGTCACAGCTGGAAAATTACTCTTCTTGTTGCTCTTAAACATCAATAAGCAAGAAGCTGGAGGAACTCAGTGGGTCAGGCAGCACTTTTTAGAAAGAAATGGAAAGGTGATGTTTCAGGTTGAAATCCTCGATAGTATTGGAGAGGGTGCAGAGTAGGTTCTCAAGACTGATTCTGGGATTGAAAGGGTTAATGTAGGAGGAGTGCTTTTTGGATCTGACCTGCACTCACTGGAGTTTAGAAGAATGAGAGGAGAACATATTGAAACCCATCGAATATCGAAAGCCTGGATACACTGGGCATGGAGCAGATGTTTTCTATAGTGGGGGAGTTTACGACCAGGTGGAACAGCCTCAGGGTAGAGGGGCATTCATTTAGAGCAGAGATGAGGAGGAATTTCTTTAGCCAGAAGTTGGTGGATCTGTGGAATTCTTTGCCCCGGATGACTATAGAGGCCAGGTCACTGAGTATTTTTAAAGCAGAGGTCAATAAGTTCTGGATTAGTCAAGGAATCAAAGGTGATGGGGTGAAGGCAGGAGAATGGGGTTGAGAGGGATAATAAACTGGCCATTAAGAAATGGTAGAGCAGACTCAATGGGCCAAATGGCCTAATTCTGCTCCTATGTTTTATGGTCTGTCTGGTTAGTCCATCTGAAGGGTTTTGACCCCATGTGTTTCCTGTGCTTCTCCCACCACAGATGCTGCCTGATTTGCTGAGTTCGCCCAGCAGAACGCCCATTGCTCCAGATCCCGGCATACACAGTCTCTTGTAATTCCATCAACTGAGTCTCATACAACCTACAGCAATCAAATCGACTAGGTTTGGTTCATTAAATACAGATCATTTATACTAGCTGAGAAACACTGAATGAAACTGGAGTTATTATGAAATCCATCATTTTATCAAAATTAATGAATTGAAGTCCTGTGGCTTCTATAATTAATACCAGCTTCATTATGCAAGTTTTTGGTCAGATTGTAAAGCAGAAAATCTACCCAGCTCTGCTTATCACCACCCTGCTGTGACCTTTCCACGTGCTCTGATTAGCTGCGATGTTTGTGTAGCGTTCTGTTATAATCAAAGAAAATTTCCTCCATTATAACACGCAGAAGAATTAAACAGTCTTTGCCATGAACTCTTTCATTCCATCTATCTAACTATTTACTTATTTGTGTTAGCACTGTCTGTCTTCTTTTCCATATTCATTGTTTGTCAGTCTTTGTGTGTGTGTAGTTTATCAATGATTCTATTGCAGTTCTTTGTTTTACCATGAATGTATGCAAGAAAATGAATCTCAGGTGATATCTAATGTATGTACTTTGATAATAAATTTGCTTTGAACTTTTTGAAATTTGAATCACTGTTGTCATCTTTCTACCACATGTTTATGGCCCCTTCTTTAGATTCACCATTGGTCATTGAATATTTCAGCTACTTAAGAACTAAATTTTGTAATTTCTTCTGACCATAACCATAATCAGAAGAAATGCAAAAGGACAGGGTGTCTTACGGGGGTGTTGGTGACGGACCCAGATGCAAGACACTGACACTGAAGTTCTAGGAACAGGACCAGGTGTGTCAAGAAAGCAAGGGAAGAAACAACGCTGGACAAGACACAGGCCCGAGACTGGGATTCAGGGCCTGGGCTAGGACTAGACTAGGAAAGCGGGACCTGGACAAGGAACTAGGAACTTGGAACCTGGACAAGGACTCGAGCCAGAGACTGGACAGGGACCTGGCACCTGGGTCTTGACTCGGGCTCGGACCCCGGAACCAGGTTAGGACAAGACGTGGCTACAGGATGAGGAGTGGCAACAGGACTGTACGTGAGACTCCTGGACAGGACAAGGGAACCCCAGCACCGGGCTGGGCGAGGTACTCCTGGGCTGGGCGAGACACATGGACAGGATGAGAACATGAAGCCATGACTTGGTTGAGGGAGACAGGAACGCAGGGCCTTGGTCGAGGGAGAACAGGAACATGGAACATGGAACACAGAGCCGGGACCCCACCTAGGGAGCAGGACGTAGGGCAAGGACCCATACACAGAACACTGAGAGACAGATCTCCAGTCAAGGTAGCGGCAAACAGCCGGACCTACCCAGCGGAGGCATAGACACAGAGACAGTTCCTAACTCAAGGTAGCGGCAAACAGCCAGACCTACCTAGCGAAGGCAAGGACACAAAGAGACAGTTCCAAACAATGAAAGACAGTTCCTTATCTAGACACAGCAAGGCCCCAATCTTGCCCTGGCAGTTGAACCTGACAGCGTTACAGGTGAGGACACAGGCGAAGGTAGTAAGCGAGGCTTCAGGCAAAGGTAGCAGGTGAGGTTTCAGAAGGAAGGTGAAGGGGAGGGAACAGTCCAGCAACTGAAGCTGAACCCAGGAGCTGTTTATGTAGCCAGCCCAAAATGAGAATCATGTGCCTCAATTAAGGCACACAACAGGACAAGGGAAAACCAGAAAATCTGGAATACGGATTGATGGACTGGACCGTGAACCGGAATGCGGACTTCACAGACTGGACCATGACACAGGGGTTCCCAACCTTTTTTATGCCATGGACCCGTACCATTAACTGAGGGGTTGGAAATCCCTGCACTAGGAGCAGAATTAGGCCATTCAGTCCATCAAGTCTGTTCTGCCATTTGATCATGGTTGATTTATTTTCCCTTTCAATCCCTGATTCCCCCTCTACCTGTTAAATAACCGTTGAAGCTTTTTTTTTTAACCACGCTATTGGTCAACTGTCCTAATTCAGGCCACATTTTTAGAGAAATTACTCAGTGGCTGAAATATTTAATGTATTTGTCCTGTTGACAGTCTGATTAGGCTCCTATTAACCCCCCTATGTTATTTTAAAATATGAAATCGGTTTTAAAGTATTTTTAAAAGTCTTTATAAAGTTAAACGATAACTTCAACTCTGGATTTAGAGGCAATGCTGCGTGAAGCCGATTCATTCCGCTTTGGTTCACAGAAACGGAATCAAATCTACACCCGGTCAATATCAGTGTTTGCAATGCCACTAGAAAAGCTTTTAATTTGGAAAATGCATGAGATTATCAGGTTCTTTAATGGTTTACAAGTTTAAGCTTCCTTGGATTCACACCCTCAAACCCCTGCCCTCACCACTCCCTTCCTCCGCCAATAAAGTCGTTTTCATTGGCTGTCTGATTTCCTCCGAGCTCAGCTCTGAGATAAAGAACCGCATATCCTGGGTCTTTTGCTTTTCGGGTCAGCGAGTTGGAGCAGCAGGTCGCCACGATGAAGAAAAGCTTGATTGGTCTCCTCGTTTGCTGCCTGCTGGCTCATATGAGTGCGGGGGGAAAAGGTCAAGGAACCACGCAGGTACTGTTAATCTCTCCAACTGAACATAACAATGTTTTCATAGGATTGAGATGATGCCGATTCGATTTAATAGCTTGCAGTCAGGTTTTTACTAAGTCGGGACGGGATAGTAAAGGACGAAATACATTGAATCGTGAGATAAAACGTGGCCCTGAAAAAAAAAGACAGGTCGTAATATGATTGAAATTTACTTTAGATTTTAGCCCGTGGTGAGATTCCTGAGACAGTTCACCCAAGTACGTGATTCCAGGTTCACCCAAGTACGCAAGATAACTTAGTCTGAACAGACGGTTGACTTTTTTCCATAGATGCTGCCGTACTGCTGAGTTCTTTCAGCATTTTGAGTGCGTTGCTTTGGATTTCCAGCATCTGCAGACTTTTCACGTAATGGTCCATGCGAGTGCATAATTTTGTTTCATTATATGTATTCGCTTAATAAATAACGTTTAATATGCGTTTTTTCACTGCTCCTACCTCGCCGACAGGAGAGAAAGCTTTCTTTTTTTAAAAAAAGGATACAATCCCCCCGGATACCGCATCGATAGTTGCACCTCTCTGTCGACTGAAAACCTTTTTCCTGTTTCCGAATAGTTCGGTTCTCTGAAAATAATTCTGACACTATTTCTATTTTGCGCTTTAAGTGGATTTTTAAAAAAAAACTAGTCGGTCGGTCTGATGCACCTGTTTCCTGGACTACTTTTTTGAAAGTATTTCAAAAGAGATGGTCATTGCGTTGGATTTAGAAGTTTTCGAACTAATTCTTTGCCGTCAGTTCTAGCTCTTCTTCTGTCTTCTGCCCCGGGTCAGTCTTTCAAGTTGTCCCCAGGTGTAGACCATCTTCGACGAGGGTCTTTGGAGCTTCTGTTAGCTTTTCTGTAGCACTGGGTTTTTACGGGACGGGGTTTTTAATCCCATGCCCCAAACCTCTCCTTTCGCAGCCGGGTTTGCGAAGTTATTTCTCTCCAAAGACTCTGCCTAACCTACTGAGTTACTCCAGCATCTTGTGTCACTTTGGATTTCCAGCCGCTGCAGAATCTCTTGTGTTTAAAACTAACTTGGTTTGACTCTTTTTCAGGTTCTGATGTGGGTCTTCGAATTGAAATATCTTTATCTCTCAACAGATGCTGCCTAGTTTGCTCAGTGTTTCCTGCACTTTTGGTTTTTATGTCAGATTTTCAGCATTTTCAATTCCTTTTCTTTATTTTCATGTTTGATAGCTCGAAATTCCTGGATGTGATTGATTCCCCGCACAATGCAAGCTTAATAAACATTTCTTCTCGGGATAAAACCATCTGTTCAACGCTGACGTAAAAATATGGTCGTTCATTTCTCAAGTGTATGTACTTTGTCATCTGTGAATTTGGGGGCTTGTGTCAAGTTAATCTGACTGCAAGTGCACAGAAATAAGATTAAATAGTATTCTTACACGCCACACTCCACACCCTCACCATTGTTATCCACCTCTCTCTCCCTCTTTCGTTTCCCACAGGGAAACAAGAACGGAGGTTCAGCACGCATACATATACAGTGGCATGCAAAAGTTTGGGCACCCCTGGTCAAAATTTCTGTTACTGTGAATAGCTAAGCGAGTAAATGATGACCTGATTTCCAAAAGGCATAAAGTTAAAGATGACACATTTCTCTAATTTTTTAAGCAAGATTACTTTTATTTCCATCTTTTACAGTTTCAAAATAACAAAAAAGGAAAAGGGCCCGAAACAAAAGTTTAGGCACCCTGCACAGTTAGTACTTAGTAACACCCCCTCTGGCAAGTATCACAGCTTGTAAACACTTTCTATAGCCAGCCAAGAGTCTTTCAATTCTTGTTTGGGGGATTTTCACCCATTCTTCCTTGCAAAAGGCTTCTAGTTCTGTGAGATTGTTGGGCTGTCTTGCATGCACTGCTCTTTTGAGGTCTATCCACAGATTCTCGATGATGTTTAGGTCGGGGGACTGTGAGGGCCACGGCAAAACCTTCAGCTTTCACCTCTTGAGGTTGTCCATTGTGGATTTTGAGGTGTGTTTAGGATCATTATCTGGTTGTAGAAGCCATCCTCTTTTCACCTTCAGTTTTTTTACAGATGGTGTGATGTTTGCTTCCAGAATTTGCCGGTACTTATTGGAATTTATTCTTCCCTTTACCAGTAAATGTTCCCCGTGTCACTGGCTGCAACACAAGCCCAAAGCATGATCTATCCACCCCCCGTGCTTAACAGTTGGAGAGGTGTTCTTTTCATGAAATTCTGCACCCTTTTTTCTCCAAACATACATTTGCTCATTGCGGCCAAGAAGTTCTATTTTAACTTCATCAGTCCACAGGACTTGTTTCCAAAATGCATCAGGCTTGTTTAGATGTTCCTTTGCAAACTTCTGACGCTGAATTTTGAGGTGAGGACGCAGGAAAGGTTTTCTTCTGATGACTCTTCCATGAAGGTTATATTTATGTAGGTGTCGCTGCACAGTAGAACAGTGCACCACCACTCCAGTGTCTGCTAAATCTTCCTGAAGGTCTTTTGCAGTCAAACGGGGGTTTTGATTTGCCTTTCTAGCAATCCTACGAGCTGTTCTCTGGGAAAGTTTTCTTGGTCTTCCAGACCTCAACTTGCCCTCCACCATTCCTGTTAACTGCCATTTCTTAATTACATTATGAACTGAGGAAAGGGCTACCTGAAAATGCTTTGCTATCTTCTTATAGCCTTCTCCTGCTTTGTGGGCATCATTTTATTTTAATTTTCAGAGTGCTAGGCAGCTGCTTAGAGAAGCCCATGGCTGTTGATTGATGGAACAAGGTTTGAGGAGTCAAGATATTTATAAAGCTTTGAAATTTGCATCACTTGGCCTTTCCTAACGATGTCTGTGAACAAGCCATAGCCCTAACAAGCTATTTAAGGTCTGAGACCTTGGTAAAAGTTATCTGAGAGCTCAAATCTCTTGGGGTGCCCAAACTTTTGCATAGTGCTCCTTTCCTTTTTTTCACTCTAAAATTGTACAAAACAAAAATAATGCACTAATCTTGCTTAAAATGTTGAAAAGAATGTTTCATCTTTAACTTTATGACTTTTGGAGATCAGTTCATCTTCTACTCACTTAACTATTCACAGTAACAGAAATTTTGACCAGGGTGTCCAAACTTTTACATGCCACTGTATGCAAATCTGCACAATTTGAAATTCCAGGACTAACATCAACTTGAGACCAAAGACTGAGGGCTCGCTGTCTCAAAGTGCAGACGTTGCCACGGTTGGTGACGAGAGAAGGAAATTCCATAAGGAAGTTATTATCTCTCTCTCTCTATCTCTCTATCTATCTCTCTATCCATCCATCCATCCATTTGTTTAGATATACAGCTCGGAACAGGCCCTTTGAGCCACGCCAGCCTGGCAACCCTTGACAAACCCCAGTTTAACCCTAGCCTAATCACAGGACAATTTACAATGGCCACTTAACTTACCCCATACATCTTTGGATTGTGGGAGGAAACCAGAGCACCTGGGGAAAACCTACTCATTCCATGGGAAGGACGTACAGAGATCCCTTACAGAGGATGCTGAAGCTGAACTATGAACTCCAATGCCCCGACGTTGAAAGTAGGAGGGAAAGGAGGACTTGGAAGAGTTGCCAAGTGAACGATGGTATTTGTGATCTTTCTGCCTCACAGTGATTCCCCCTAAAGCATGGCAGTTCTGGAACATTCTAAATTCAGCTATTCATTCCACTTGTTGTTTGAGCGAAAGAGGTGAGATAGGGTCGGAAGGTGTTGAATCATTGTGGATAGAGCTAAGGAACTGCAAGGGTAAAAAGACCCTGATGGGAGTTGTATACAGACCCCAAAACAGTAGTAAGGGTGTGGCCTACAAATTGCAATGCCAAAAGGTTAGTGCTGTACGACAGGAGGGGCAATTTCTAGACTACCTACAAGATGGCTTTTTAAGAGTAGTTCATGTTTGAGCCCACTGGAAGATCTGCTATTCTGGATTGGATGTTGTGTAATGAACCAGAAATGACTAAAGTAAAAGAACCCTTACAGACAAGTGATCATCCTGAAATTTGAGAAGGAGAAGCTCAAGTCAGATGTATCACCATTACAGTGGAGTAAAGGGAATTACAGAGGCAGGAAAAGGGAGTTGGCCAGAATTGATTGGAAAAGAACACAGGGATGACGGCATAGCAGCAATGGCTGGAATTTCTGGAAGAATTCAGATATATACTTCCAAAAGAGGAAGAAGTATTCGAAAGGGAACATGACACAACCGTGGCTAACAAGGGAAGTCAAAGCCAACGTAAAAGCCAAAGAGAGGGCATATAATAGAGCAAAAATTTATGGGAAGTTAGAGGATGGGGAAGCTTTTAAAAACCAACAGAAAGTAAATTAAGAAGTCATTAAGGTAAAGATGGAATATGAAAGTAAGCTAGCAAATAATATTAAAGAGGATACCAAAAGTTTCTTCAGATAAATAGAGTGTAAAAGAGAGGCAAGAGTGGACATCAGAATGCTGGAAAGGTAGTAATGGGGGACAAGGAAATAGCGGACGAACTGAATAAGTGTTTTGCAACACACATAAAAGTTGCTGGTGAACGCAGCAGGCCAGGCAGCATCTATAGGAAGAGGTACAGTCAACGTTTCGGGCCAAGACAAAGGAGAATCAGTTAGCCAGAGAGAGGTGAATCTGTGGACTTCTTTGCCACAGGCAGCTGTGGAGGCCAACTTTTTATGTATATTTAAGGCAGAGGTTGATAGATTTTTGATTTTTCAGGGTATGAAGGAATATGGGGAGAAGGCAGGAGACTGTGGCTGGGAGGAAAATTGGATCAGCCATGATGAAATGGTGGAAGTCTCAATGGGCCAAATGGCCTAATTCTGCCCCTATTTCTTATGGCCTTATGATCTATGAGTATTATCAAGCTGCCACCTCATAACACCCAGAAACCCTGCTTCAAACTGGCCTCGGTTGGTGTCTCTGTGTGGGGGTTGCATATTCTCCTTGAGGATCTGATTTATAGAGAAGTGTTGAATAGGACAGGCAACACACAGAGAATGCTGGAGGAACTTAGCAGGCAAGGCAGCGTTCATAGAAAAAAAGTACAGGCGATGTTTTGGGCCGAAACCCTCCGGCAGGACGGGTTGACATTTTGGGCTGAGACCCTTCAGGCTAAATGCAAGCAGGCTTTTACCTCTGAGGTTGGGAGAGACTAGAACTCAAGGTCATAGGTTAAGGGTGAAAGATGAAATATTTGAGGGTAACTTCTTCACTCAGTAGGTGGTGTGAGTGCAGAACCATGGAAGTGGTGGATGCAGTTTTGATAGCAACATTGAGGAGAAGATTGGATCAGTACATAGATGGCAGGGGTATTGATGGTGATGGTACAGGTATGGGTCGATGGGACTAGGCAGAATAACAGTTTGGCACGGTTAGATGGACCAAAGAGTCTGCTTCTTTTCTGAGTGCTCTATGACTCTAAAATGATAGTCGACATCTTCTCAAGAAGATAACAAGGGAGTAGTCACCACCATTTAATACATAGTTATTACCTTAGCTTGGCCAAGGAGTAGCAAAGTGAGAGATATGGGTGGCAGGGTGGAGATACGTCTCTACCAAAGGAGGTATAAGGCACTCCTTCCCTCCACTGGCCTATAGGTCACCTTTGGGCAAGGAGTAGCACCTGCTTAACCACCCCTTCCCACCCTGATCAGGGTCACATGAAGTCATGGGAGCAGGTGGTAGGTGGTCACATGGGCAGCTGGTGCATATCACATCCTGGTTATGTGATCCCTGATGCCAGGCAGACAATCTCTGAATAGTATTGATATTGGCTGGGGTTGCCCATCTGGTAAGCCACTTCTGTTGAAAAATTTTGCCAAGAACAATCATAGAAACATAGAAACATAGAAAATAGGTGCAGGAGTAGGCCATTCGGCCCTTCGAGCCTGCACCACCATTTAGTACGATCATGGCTGATCATCCAACTCAGAACCCAGTACCTGCCTTCTCTCCATACCCCCGATCCCTTTAGCCACAAGGGCCATATCTAACTCCCTCTTAAATATAGCCAATGAACTGGCCTCAACTGTTTCCTGTGGCAGAGAATTCCACAGATTCACCACTCCCTGTGTGAAGAAGTTTTTCCTCATCTTGGTCCTAAAAGGCTTCCCCTTTATCCTCAACCTGTGACCCCTCGTTCTGGACTTCCCCAACATCGGGAACAATCTTCCTGCATCTAGCCTGTCCAATCCCTTTAGAATTTTATACGTTTCAATCAGATTCCCCCCCCCCAATCTTCTAAATTTCAGAGAGTATAAGCCTAGTCGATCTAGTCTTTCATCATATGAAAGTCCTGCCATCCCAGGAATCAATCTGGTGAACCTTCTTTGTACCCCCTCTATGGCAAGAATGTCTTTCCTCAGATTAGGGGACCAAAACTGCACACAATACTCTAGGTGTGGTCTCACCAAGGCCTTGTATAACTGCAGTAGTACCTCCCTGCTCCTGTACTCGAATCCTCTCGCTATAAATGCCAGCATACCATTCGCCTTTTTCACCGCCTGCTGTACCTGCATGCCCACTTTCAATGACTGGAGTATAATGACACCCAGGTCTCGTTGCACCTCCCCTTTTCCTAATCGGCCACCATTCAGATAATAATCTGTTTTCCTGTTCTTGCCACCAAAGTGGATAACCTCACATTTATCCACATTAAATTGCATCTGCCATGAATTTGCCCACTCACCTAACCTATTCAAGTCACCCTGCATCCTCTTAGCATCCTCCTCACAGCTAACACTGCCGCCCAGCTTCGTGTCATCCGCAAACTTGGAGATGCCCAAATCATGGCCATGAGACCATGATCACCTACATCATATGACATGGCACATAAAGATGATGATGATTGTGAGATAATGCTATCTCACTTTATGCTATTCCTTGGCCAAGTTAAGGTAATAAAAATAATAAGGTGCTTAGCGATAAAAGCAGATAATTCTGGAAGCACTCAGCACTTCAGGTGGAATTTGTAGCAACAGGAATCATTTCAGGACCGAACTGGACAATGTGAAAGAAAGTTAGTTTTAAGTTGCAGAGAGGGTGGGCAAGGAATGGTAGGACAAGGAAAGTATCTCTGTAAAGGCAAGGCCAGGATTGCCTTATTGGCTTGCTCATAGTCCTAGAAAAGTACAGCACAGAAGCAGGCCCTTTGGCCCATCTAGTCCATGCTGAGCCATTTAAACTGCCTGCTCCATCAGGACCATGCCCCCACCATCCATGTGCCTATCCAAACTTCTCCTAACTGTTGAAATCAAGCTCGCATCCACGATTTGTGCTGGCAGCTCATTCCACACTCTCACCACCCTCTGGCTGAAGAAGTTTCCCCTCACGCTGCCCTTAAACTTTTCACCTTTCACTATTAACCCTTGACCTCTAGTTGCAAAGCCATCCTGTTTGGATGGATAGATTAATGAAGGCCGTTAAGAGAGAGAGAGATGAAAAAAAAAGGAATGAAAAAGTAGTAAAATGCGGGTCAGAGCCATTGGAGAGAGCTGGAACCCAAAGAGGAACATTTTAAATGTTCTGCAGACCAGACGATGTCTATAAAAGACAGAGTAAAATCTTGAATTAGCATTACAGTCTGATAAACTTCCAGCAGAATTTTGATTTGTGTTAGAAGCAGAAAGTGAGTCACTTGAATTTTTCGAATTTGATGGCGTTTTGAAGCCAGCAATGTGGCCAGGTAGAAGATGAAATAACTCCCTTCCACCTTCAAGTTGGGTTTCATTGTTCTGATCTGGATTTCATAACTTCTGCATCTTTCTTGTTTCCTTTCTCTAATTGCCTTTATTAATCTATTGAAGTGGGCATCAATGAGTAATGATTGGTGAGTTAAAGTCCCACTTCATCCAGATATACAGATACCCCTTGATGCCAACAAAGGAGATCCAACTGGAATCTACAGCAAGGAAGGCAAACTGCTGGAGGAACTCAGTGGCTTCTGGAAGGTGAAGGGATATTTGAGGTTTTGAACTGGGACCCTGTATCAGGATTGAGACTATAGAGGGGAGGTAGCCAAGATTAAAAGGTGAGAGGGCGGGGTGAGGTAGAAGTTGGCGGGTGATAGGTGGAACTGGGTGAGGAAGGAGAAGATGGGCAGATGAAGCCAGGTGTGTATCACCCACTGGCCATTGTCTCCCAATACCACTCCCCCCTCCCCTCCCTGACTTGGTGAAACAGATACATGGTAATGTTTTCCAAAGCAGGGAGATGGCCAGCTTATATAGAGAGCTTTAACTCAAAAGTGAAATAATGGCATTTAATCCTGCAGCAAAATCAGAGTCAACAGTTTAGGACGGCGCGGTGACGTAGCAGTTAGCACGACCCTGTTACAGTTTGGGGTGTCAGCGTTCGGAGTTCAACCCTGGTGCAGTCTTTGCAGTTTCTACGTTCTCCCTGTGACCGCGTGGGTTTCCTCCAGGTGCTCTGCTTTCCTCCCACAGTCCAAAGACGTACTGGTTGGTAGGTTAAGTGCTCATTGTAAATTGTCCTGTGATTAGGTTAGGTTTAAATAGGTGGGTAGGTGGGTAGTGTGGCTCATTAGACTGGAGGGGACAATTCCGCACTGCATCTCCGAGTAACATAGATGAGTAACACAATTTTGCTACTGTTTAAATGGTGTTAATCATATGGTCTTCTCCTTACGGGGGGAAATATCATGACTGACAATGGGAATAACTTGTTGAACCCAGTGGTATAGGTGTGACCTGCCTTGGTTGTTGTGTAGCTCTTGCCTGTTATTTAGCCAGATTGCAGCCTCTACCATTTTATAGAAACTGGGAAGGGATCGGGCAGAACTTATTTCTTTTAGCTGATTCCGTCTGGGTAGCCTTCAACCTGATGGCATGAACATCAATTTTTCAAACCTCTGGCAATTTTTCCCCTTCCCTTCTTCTTCCATTCCCTATCCTGGTTCCCCTCTCACCCCTCCCCATCTCCTCACCTGCCTCTGGTGCCCCTCCTCCTCCTCTTTCTCCATTGGTCCATTCTCTTCTCCTATCTCCTTCATCTTCCGCTCTTTACCTTTTCCTCCTATCACCTACAGAGCTGCGCAAATTTCTCAAAACATTGACTGTTTATTTATTTCCACAGGTGATGGCTAACCTGCTGAGTTCCTCCAGCATTTTGTGTGTGTTGCTTATATATAGCCACGATGTCTAAGACTTTAGCACAATACTGTAAACTGCTTTTTTTATATCATTTTCTGCATGGGTTAATTTTAATTTGATTTGAAGCACACAATGAAAAGACATCTCATTCCTCCCTTTACTTGCCCGTGAAACACCAATATCCAGTATCTGTGGGTATTAAATTTTGTTAAGATTGGTGCTGTTGTGTACATACATCTATTGATGCTTCTGGACACATCTTCAGTGATGTTCCTGGAATCATCGGGTGTTTCGGGTCTTTCAACATCATACAACCTCCTCCAGGTGACCCAGCTGGAGCTGATCAGACCCCGGCTTGTGTCCAGATGGCTAGCTACTTATGACTCCATGGCTCCCCTCTTTTGAGCCACAGCCATCTTGAGGCCCTCTCTGCCGCATCGGTGGTACTGCGGATGGCTCTCCTCTTCCTCTCTCCCTCGATGCCCAAAATGCTGAAGGCTCTAACTAAAGAACGGGCTACGAATCCCCTACATCCAACCTCCACTGGGAGACACCTCGCTCTCCATCCAGCCTGCTGACAGTTGCTGACCAGTCCTGCGTACTTGGAGAGCTTCCTTTCAAAGGCCTCCTCCAAGTGATCTTCCCATGGGACTGTCAGCTCCAGCAGCACCACTTGCTTAGTAGCCTCAGACACTAGGACAATGTCTGGTCACATGGTGGTGGCTGCGATATGGTTGGGGAACTTCAGCTGCCGTTCGAGGTCCACCAACAGCTGCCAGTTCCTTGCAGAGGTCAGGATGCCTGCAGATGTTCTTTTGGCAGGTATTGGCTGCTCCCCAGCTCTGACAAAGGCAATGGTCTGCTGGAGGGTCAGGACCACTTCGCCCACTCAACTCCTGCGCTGATGGCTTCAGCGATGGTCTTCAGGACCTGATCATATAGCTATATATTTACAGCTGAGACTTTTGTACTGTACTGTAACAGCTTCTCATATCATCCACCCACCTACCTTCCTCCTGACCCCACTTCACCCGTCACCATCTCGATTGTTGTCCTTCCTCATCTACCACCGCCCTATTGTGGCGTCTTTCCTCCGTCCTTCCCAGTCCCGTGACGGGTCTCGGCTCGAAACATCGACTGTTGATTCACCTCCATAGAAGCTGCCTGACCTGCTGTGCTCCTCCAGCATTTTGTGTGTGTGTGTGTGTGTGTGTGTGTGTTTGTGTGTGTGTGTCTGTGTGTGTGTGTCTGTGTGTGTGTATGTGTGTGTGTGCGTGAGTGTGTGTGTGTGTGTCTCTGTGTGTGTGTGTGTGTGTGTGAGAGTGTCTGTGTCTCTGTGTGTATGTGTGTGTGAGTGTGTATGTGTGTGAATGTGTGTGTGTGCGTCTCTGTATGTGTGTGTGTGCGTGTTTGTGTGTATGTGTATGTGTGTGTGTGAGTGTGTCTGTGTGTGTCTGTCTGTGTGTCTGTGTATGTATGTGTGAGTGTCTGTGTGTGTGTGTGTGTGTGTGTGTGTGTGTGTGTGTCTGTGTGTCTCTGTGTGTGTCTGTGTGTCTCTGAGTGTTTCTGTGTGTCTGTGTCTGAGTGTTTCTGTGTGTCTGTGTCTGTGTTAACCGGACTTGCAGCATCTGCAGAATCTCTTGCTCACCTTTTACCTGGCGATTCTCTTGGCCGTAAACATCGCTCCCACCGGCGGCACCTCCCATTCAGACCGATACCTGACTGCAGGCTCTCACTTCCCACATTGTAAGGAAGGGAGAACTGCGGGGATGAGTCACTTTCTCGTGTGGGCTCCCGTATTTAGGTACGAGAGCCTTTACTAGGAAGCCAGAAATGAGCTTGTTACAGTCAGAGGTTAGACAGAGGAACTCAATGAGGTGATTAATACTTAAACCTGCCCTGCCTATGTCACGGTGTGCACTGGCCGTAGTGGAACCCAAATACAGGCTGCTCTGTAAAGACGGCAAGCAGAGTTTATATGGGGATTCGACCGAGCATCACTGCAAAATGAAACATTCTCCTAAGCCAGAACCCCGTGAGAAGCGCCAAGGAACATCCGTTTGAATAGTACAGGTGACTCGGAAGTTCCAATCCACTGCAATAAACTTAACAAGGTTAATCAATTAACAACTAACTGATTAAGAAGCTCTAGAAACCTAGGAGCAAATCGCTCTCCAGCTCCCCGCACAGGCCCAGAGAGCTCATTACAGAGTATCGTCCAAATGAGTCGCTTACACTTCATCCACTGCCTCAAATTCACATGCTGCAGGGTCACTGTTACGGGCTATTGATGACTTCCACCGGGAACAGACTCCCCTTGTCTCCCTGAAGTTCTCTCACTTGGATCTGCTTCCAGTCCGTCCGTCCTTCAGTCCCAACCTTCGCTCTCTGACGGTGGTGTCTGAAAAGAGGATGCTGTCCAAGTTGCATGCCATCTTGGACAATGTCTCCCATCCACTACATAATGTACTGGGTGGGCACAGGAGTACATTCAGCCAGAGACTCATTCCACCGAGATGCAACACAGAGCGTCATAGGAAGTCATTCCTGCCTGTGGCCATCAAACTTTACAACTCCTCCCCTGGAGGGTCAGACACCCTGAGCCAATAGGCTGGTCCTGGACTTATTTCCTGGCATAATTTACGTATCAATATTTAACTATTTATGGTTTTATTACTATTTAATTATTTATGGTGCAATTTCCCCCGGGATCAATAAAGTATGACTATGACTATGAGATCAAGAGAAGCTCTCACAATCAGAATCAGGTTAATTATCACTGAGATGTTGTGAAATGTGTTGTTTTATGGCTGCAGTACAATGCAATGCATAAAATATACTATAAACTATCAGAAATATATAATTAAAAAATAATAAATTAAATATGTAGTGTCAAAAGAGAGCAAAAATAGTGAGATAGTGTTCATGAGCTCATTGTCCATTCAGAAATCTGATGGTGGAGGGGAAGATCGTGGGTCTGTCTTCAGGCTCCTGTTCCTGCCTCTGATGGTAGCAATGAGATCCTGAGGTCCTGAGTTGTGGGTCCTCAGTGATGGGGCGGCTGAGTTTCCTTTCTGGCTACCTTGTCCACTGTCAGTCCCTGTCATATTTGTTACATAGTGCAGTTATGATGTAATGGATTCTGGTTAATTGGGACCGGTACGTTTTGGCCCAATTAAGCAGTTGTGCCACACACAGTAGCTGAAGTTTCATGGAAATAATTAAAAAGGTATAAAAAAAACAAACTACGGTTTAGCTAATTAACAGGTTATGTATTTAAACAAAATAAAGAACAAATCAGAACACTACCGATACTACTACAGTACTATAAAACTGTCGCTCCTAATTGTTATCGTTGGAGGAATTCGATCAGTGTACACTGCTGTGTTCTTTTGATTGACTGTAACAGAACAAAATCAACGCAGATAATGGACTGCCTTCATACAATTGTTTTGACATTTGCCACCCTACAAATCTTCATTTTCATTGTAACATTCAAGATGATTGTTAATACCTTCAAATTCCATGTAATTCCTAACTTGTGGAAGTAGTGAAACCTTCTCATTTTCACCCCCGGGCGTTTCTGCCATCTCCAAGCCTGAATGCTTGAAACCACAATGAACAAAGCAGTTCTGAATTGTCTTACTGCTTATTCCTCACTAATTTGCAGTGACAAAAATCCCAGCTTTTTAATACAGACATGTGCTTCTGATTATATTCAAAAAAAATTTGCTGTAAGCATGGTGTAGTGGCTAATGGCCACACAAGTGTTTGAGACTGACGCTAGTTAGAAACTGTTCGGCAACAGTCTCCTGCCCCAATTAAGCAGCATAGTGTCACAGGAAACAAAGGAAATCCTGCCTATTTTCTTGATTAGTTTTTGTTCTTTAAGAGTTGTCCCAAATAAGTGGCTGTCCTGATTAACCAATGGCCCAATTAACCGGAATCCTCTGTAATTAAAGTGTTTACATCATAGCTTTTAGACAAAACATTTAATTGGCAATTTTTTTCTATGGCCTCTGTTAAGCTTTTAAAAATTAGAGAGAAAAAGAATGTTTTTGTGTTGACTCATTTTCTATTTTCCTTTAGCAATCGAACGCTACAAAAACTAAGGAAGCCCCAAAAGGAAATGGAGCTGCCGTATTTATCCCAGCCACTGCCACGGTCCTGCTTCTGTCCCTGCTCCCAGTCGCCTTGCAGAAAGCTACGTGTTAACTCAGTGGCCCCTGGGCAGCCATCTTCAGCCGGCTCGCGCGACGCTGTGGAAACCGTCCCGTCCTGCTGACCTTCATTCTCCAATGTGTTCTCAAGTTCGGCCACTGAAACGAGTCCGTTAAATCTCTGATCACCGACTGATGCCCGCTCCTCATTCCTTGGCCCACTCTACCTTTTACAGCCTGCCCTCCGGCATAAATCCTGTAAATAATCTCACAAAACCACCATTGTCAAAAAGGAGAGAGAGATAATTGGCAGGTAACCACAAGATGTTGTAGAAGGTCATAGAACAGGAAGCAGAACACCTTCAAATTTCCCCATTCTCTGTGTAATATGTTGCCTTTTGGCTTCAAGCCATTTATAATTTCACGGCAATAAAAACATTTTAATATTGTGCCAATGTGTCCCTTTATTGACTGTGCCTGATGCAATAAGATTGTCTTGCAGCGCAAATGTTTTAGGCTTTGTTATCTAAATCCTCTCCTGACTTATTCCCAGGAGGTCTCTGGCGTAAACAGAAATGATATGACCTTCCTGTGATACAGAAATCCCTGCTTCCTCTTAATAAAGACATTTGGAGATTGCTCAGCAGATTTGATAGATTAGCCTGGTGATTCTACTCTTGCAGCAGTCAAAGAGCTGGGGAGAAGAGTGTCAGAGGACAGCAATTCAAACAAAATCACTTATCATTTCTTCAATGAAAATTAAGATACGTCTATTGAAGAAGGTGTTTCAAATGACTGGTGAGAGCCTGCTTAACTTTTACAGTCAAAGAGTACTGCAGAATTCAAACAGGCCCTTCAGCCCATCTGGTCCATGCTAAATGATAATCTTGCCCAATCCCATTGACCTGCACCTGAACCATAGCTCCCATACCCCTCTCATCCATGTACCTCTCCAAATTTCTCTTGTATTTTGAAATTGAGCCCTCATCTCCCACTTCCAATGGCAACTCGTTCCACACTCTCACCAGCCTCTGAATGAAGAGGCTCCCGCTCATATTCCCCTTAAACATTTCATCTTTCGTCCTCAACCCATGGCCTCTCGTAGTCTCACACTACCTCAGTGGGAAAAAAGCCTGCTTGCATTTACTCTATCTATCCCACTCATAATTTTGTACACCTTTACCAGATCTCCCTTCATTCTCCCATGCCGCAGTAATTGAAGTCCTAACTGCCCTTCTAACCGTCCTAACGTCACGCAGAATGTCATGCGCTACGGTTAGCACAATGCTATTACAACTTGGGGTGCTCTGGAGTTTGGAGGTTCCTTTCCGGTGTGTCTCTAAGGAGTTTGTATCCTCTCCCTGTGAACCACGTGGGTTTCCTCCAGGTGCTCCAGTTTCCTCCCACAGTCCAAAAACTTACCAAATGATCATTGTAAACAGGTGGGTTGCTGGGTGGGTGATGCAGCTGGTTGGGCCAAAAAAAAAACAACCTGTTTTGCACTTCATTTCTAAGTAACTAAATACGTGGCTGGTAACTTATGGCTCCACTTGCACGGGAGTCTCATGCAATGGAGATGAAAGTCTGGGGAGTCCCATACGCCTTGTGCTGGGAACACACGCTGTAGATGTCCCACACTGTGACGGACCTTGTGGCTTGAGCTATGGGGAGGCAGGGCAAGGCTGTCAGTGGGAATGGCTCAGGAAAGAATTGAAGATCAACGCTATTTAGTGTTACATGCACGTCCGGATGAGAAGCAGTTTTCATCTCTCCCCAGACAGTGCCAGGGAGACTCTGGCCTCTCACTATTTCCGGAAGAATGATTTTCAGTGTATCCCAAGGACATTTTAGCCAGTGCTATAGTCTTTTCTAAAACACATGATTAATAACTGTAAGGAAAGGTTTTCTATGCCTAACTAGATCCCAATGTTACAGAAGGTGCAGCTTTAGGGATATTGATTGAAAGGAAGTAAAATATTAACCAGAATGCTGAAGCGAATCTGGTGACAGAAACAATGGTTGATGTCTCCAGTCTTCATTTCACCATCTCCGTACCAGGCCTCCAACAGAGCAACATTTCACCAGTAATCATCGTCTCAGTTCCAGGCCTCCAACAGAACAACGTCCCACCAGTGTTCACGATGTCAGTACCAAAAACAATGCTCCACCGGTATTCACCATCCGACAATACAGAGGGTACTCTGTGCAATGCAGTGCTTTAGCATCACTGCATTCCAGTGTTCTTTCTAACAGTGCAATAATTTTCCTCATTATTCTGCTTCCAGTTGTGTAATACTCCTTCTGTACCTTCAACAATACACTGCCTCGTCAGTATTATCTCCCAGTGGCCTTTCAATACCACTCCACCCATTCTGCTACACTCCCTCAGTACCATGCCAACAACCATGCAAGACCCCTTAATTATTTATTGATGCTTCAGTTGTGCCATATTCCCATTTTACCGATTTGTCGAGAGTGAAGTGTTCCAATGGGAGGTGGCAGACATCCCACAACACACCACAATGGCACAGCGCTCCCTCAGTACTGCTCTGAGGTGCACCTTCCAGATTATTTACTGGGATAGGATTTCAAAAGGTCTTTGCCTCCTGCTGTCCATGAAGTGACACGTGTCCCAGTGGGGGGAGAAAAGCAAACAGGAAACATGGTTTACGAGCAGGATAGGATGACAAGTATAAGACATGTAAGATGACTGGAGGCGTGTGACCAGTGGTGTGTCACAGGGACCGTGGTGCTGGGTCCGTTGTTGTTTGTCATCTATATCAACGATCTGAATGATAACGTGGTTGACTGGATCAGCAAATTTGCGGATGGCACTGAGACTGGGGGTGTAGTTGACAGCGAGGAAGACTATCAGAGCTCGCAGCAGGATCTGGAACAGCTGGAAAAATGGGCTGAAAACCGGCAGGCGGAATTTAATGCGAGGTGTCGCACTTCGAAGGGGCCAACCACAGTAGGTCTTACACAGTGAGTGGTAGGGCACTGAGGAGTGTGGCTGAACAAAGGGGTCTGGGAATACAGGTCCATAATTCATTGAAAATGGTGGCACAGGTAGTTAGGGTCATAAAGCAAGCTTTTGGCACTTTGGCCTTCATAAATCAAAGTATTGAGTACAGGAGGTAGGACGTTATGTTGAAGTTGTACAAGACGTTGGTGAGACCTAATTTGGAGTACTGGGTACAGATTGAAACAGTACAGAGAAAATTTACAAGGATGTTTCCAGGCTTAGAGGACCTGAGTTATAACGAAAGATTGAATAGGTTAGGACTTTCCTAGGAACGCAGAAGACTGAGAGGAAGATTTGATACAGATATGCAAAATGATGAGGGTTATAGATTAAGTAAGCGCAAGCAGGTTTTTTTTTCCACTGAGGTTGTGTGGGACTACAACTAGAAGTCTTGAGTTAAGGATGAAAGGTGAATAGTTTGTATGGGGAAATTTCTTCACTCAGAGGGTTGTGAGAGCTGCCAGCTCAAGTTGTGTGTGTGAGAAGTTTGGATAGGTACATGGATGGTACGGGTATGCAGACATCCCACCCTGCAAAAACTCATTTCAGGGAGGTAGCACCCCCACCCCCCGCAACCCCATATCCTTCCCCCCACCCCGTCGAACTCCAAGGCTGTATGTAATACTTTGTTTAGTGATTTTGTCTAATCTGTAAACCAAGTTGGGTATATGCAGAAAATGTGACATTAAAATATGTACTTATATTATATTATCATGTTTATTCTATTACAACTTTAAGCAAGTCTACAGGGAGTTTGGCCTCATCACGTAGGACATCAATAGAGTAGCTCCTTAGCAGCTAGCCAGCTAGTTTAAATAACGTTAGCTATGCTAATGAATGAACGACACCTGTTAAACTCACCTCAACATGTCTTTTACATTTTAACCCACCATGGGCAATAGAAAAGTCACTGTTGCAAACAGTGCAGCGAGCAACACTGTCACTATTTTTGAGGTCGACTGTAAAGCCCGCCCACAGAGAAAACTGATAGGTCTACTTAGCAGGGGTCCCCAACATTTTTTGCACCGCAGACCGGTTTAATACTGACAACATTCTTGTTAATCATGACTGGAATATAGGTGATAAGTCAATAGCATCATAACATTTTAAGTAACATTTGGATATTAAACATACAGCGCATATTTTCCCTGTATGAACATATAAAATCATTACAACACACCAATATTGCTGAATCAGTGGGAGCCCTGGGCTTGTTTCCCTGCAACAAGACGGTCCCATTGAGGGGTGATGGGAGACAGCGATACTCGAAGGGGGTTCCTTATGTCCAGTCTATTCCGCAATTTAGTTTTCGTTGCTTTCATTGCAGAAAACTCCACTTCGCAGCGATATGATGTTGGAAACAGAAGCAACGTTTTCAGTGGTTTCGTGGCTATCTCAGGATATTTAGCCTTGACTTTGATCCAGAATGCCGGCAGAGTTGTTATGTCAAACATACTTTTCAGCCTGTCGTCATTTGCAAGCTCGAGGAGTCTGTCTCCTTCCCGCGCTGACATGGATGACGCGTGCGTAATGACCTCGTGTGAGTTCAAGCTCGACAGAGCGTGACAGGGAATGAGGAAAGGTGCAGCTGACTCATATCGCCCAATCATATCGTTCCCTCGCGGCCCGGTGGTTGGGGACCACTCTTAGCACGAAGAGAGACCAATCAGGATGCTCGCTCTCCCTCTCCCTCTCTTTCTCAAAAAAATCTATTTCCGGGATATGGTATATAATTTCCGGGCGTCAGGTAGCCACTATCGATATGCGGGAGACCGGGAGAGGTGGGATGTCTGGGTATGGTCCCGGTGCTGGTCGATGGGAGTAACCAGTTTAAATGGTTGGGCACAGACTGGGGCCTGTTTGCGTGCTGTACTTTTCCATCACTCAACAGATACCATGCAGGCTGTTGGGGAGTGTACATAGGAATGGCTGAAACAGGACATTGGTAAAGGCTGGAATCTTAACAATGAGTTTACAATTCACTGAGAACTGCCTCCGGATCCAGATTTAGGAATCCCACCGTGACCGCTCTTTCCCCGATAGCGCACGGAAAGAGTTGTTATTGCTCCTTGAAAACGCTAGGTGGCGGTGTAACACCATGTTAAGAACAGAACGGCGGCGACCGGTCGTTTTCAAGATTTCCTCTGGTTGAGACTGAGACTACTTTCTTATTAGAACTCACGCTGGATTTCTGATCTCATGCCTTCTTTTTCATTACAGTTCTGACTGCCCTAGGCCCAGATTACCCGGTATTTTGACCCTCATACTCTAACCACTAAACTCAGCCACTCCAAAACTCTCAAGGCCAGCCTTCCACCCTTATCCCGTAAATTCAATTAAAGTTCATCAGTTCATCACCCTTATGCTCACTGTGTGTGTTAACTTCAGACCAGTTTTCAAGAATCTCCATGGACTCGTACTTCGGTAATTCCTTAACATCTACCAGATAGAGTACTTTGCGAAAGTCTTGGGCACATACATGACTACTGCAGTAATCTTATGTATTGCACTGCCACAAAAAAAAGGAACACATTTCATGACCTGTGTGAGTGATGATAAACCTGCTTCTGATATGGGTCTCTATCGAGGACTGAGAGTGGGAAGGGGACAGGGAGAGGTTGGGAGCCGGAATCATCACAGAGACATTCTGTAATGTTCAGCAAACCAATAGTTTGGAATCAAATAACCTTGCCTGGTGTCTCAGGGCTGAGTGTGTCTGCACCCGTGCCAGCCCCTGCCCCTGGCACTCCTCCTCTGCCACCTGTCCCACACCCCTCACCCAGCTCTCCACCCTTGCCATTCCCAACATCCTTTGCTCGTGCCTGATTTTGCTCTCTGTTCCATGTTGACAAATACAGTACTGTGCTAAAGTCTTAGGCACCCTAGCTATATATCGGTACCTAAAACTTCTCCCAAAGTTCAAAGTAAATTTATTATCACAGTACACATATGTCACCACGTAGAACCCTGAGATTCATTGTCTTGTAGGCGTTCATAGTAAATAGGAACACGATGGAGTCAATGAAATACTGCACACACCAAAGACGGACCAACAACCAAAAGACAAGAAACCACAAAAAGAAAAGGAAAAAAATAGTAGTAAAAATAATATATAAATGGTTAAAGGATACCGACAGCATGAGATGAAGAGACCTTGAAAGTGAATCCGTAGGTTGTGGAATCAGTTCACTGTTGGGCTGAGTGAATTGCCCCTCAGGATCAAGAGCCTGATGGTTGAGGGGCAATAACTTCAAAATACATGCACCTCTCTAGTTCTGCCCCGCGGCAGACCGGTTTGGTGCCGTACCAAGTCCTCCATTGAATTGTTGGAGTTCCCTTTCTGAACCTCCTTTTGAAGCTGTCCTTGAAGCCTGTCTCATTGCCCGAGCCTTTGCTTGTGTCGAGAAAAGAACGACTTTAGGGACCAGACTTCGAGTTTTGACATAGAAACATAGAAACATAGAAAATAGGTGCAGGAGTAGGCCATTCGGCCCTTCGAGCCCGCACCGCCATTTATTATGATCATGGCTGATCATCCATCTCAGAACCCCGCCCCAGCCTTCCCTCCATACCCCCGACCCCCGTAGCCACAAGGGCCATATCTAACTCCCTCTTAAATATAGCTAATGAACTGGCCTCAACAGTTTCCTGTGGCAGAGAATTCCACAGATTCACCACTCCCTGTGTGAAGAAGTTTTTCCTAATCTCGGTCCTAAATGGCTTCCCCTCTATCCTCAAACTGTGACCCCTCGTTCTGGACTTCCGCAACATCGAGAACAATCTTCCTGCATCTAGCCTGTCCAATCCCTTTAGAATTTTATACATTTCAATCAGATTCCCCCCCTCCCTCAATCTTCTAAATTTCAGAGAGTATAAGCCTAGTCGATCTAGTCTTTCATCATATGAAAGTCCTGCCATCCCAGGAATCAATCTGGTGAACCTTCTTTGTACTCCCTCTATGGCAAAGATGTCTTTCCTCAGATTAGGGGACCAAAACTGCACACAATACTCCAGGTGTGGTCTCACCAAGGCCTTGTACAACTGCAGTAGTACCTCCCTGCTCCTGTACTCGAATCCTCTCGCTATAAATGCCAGCATACCATTCGCCTTTTTCACCGCCTGCTGTACCTGCATGCCCACTTTCAATGACTGGTGTATAATGACACCCAGGTCTCGTTGCACCTCCCCTTTTCCTAATCGGCCACCATTCAGATAATAATCTGTTTTCCTATTTTTGCCACCAAAGTGGATAACTTCACATTTATCCACATTAAATTGCATCTGCCATGAATTTGCCCACTCACCCAACCTATCCAAGTCACCCTGCATCCTCTTAGCATCCTCCTCGCTGCTAACACTGCCACCCAGTTTCGTGTCATCCGCAAACTTGGAGATGCTGCATTTAATTCCCTCATCCAAGTCATTAATATATATTGTAAACAACTGGGGTCCCAGCACTGAGCCTTGCGGTACCCCACTAGTCACCGCCTGCCATTCTGAAAAGGTCCCGTTTATTCCCACTCTTTGCTTCCTGTCTGCTAACCAATTCTCCACCCACACCAATACCTTACCCCCAATACCGTGTGCTTTAAGTTTGCACACTAATCTCCTGTGTGGGACCTTGTCAAAAGCCTTTTGAAAATCCAAATATACCACATCCACTGGTTCTCCCCTATCCACTCTACTAGTTACATCCTCAAAAAATTCTATGAGATTCGTCAGACATGATTTTCCTTTCACAAATCCATACTGACTTTGTCTGATCATTTCACCGCTTTCCAAATGTGCTGTTATCATATCCTTGATAACTGACTCCAGCAGTTTCCCCACCACCGACGTTAGGCTAACCGGTCTATAATTCCCCGGTTTCTCTCTCCCTCCTTTTTTAAAAAGTGGGGTTACATTAGCCACCCTCCAATCCTCAGGAACTAGTCCACAATCTAATGAGTTTTGAAAAATTATCACTAATGCATCCACTATTTCTTGGGCTACTTCCTTAAGCACTCTAGGATGCAGACAATCTGGCCCTGGGGATTTATCTGCCTTCAATCCCTTCAATTTACCTAACACCACTTCCCTACTAACATGTATTTCGCTCAGTTCCTCCATCTCACTGGACCCTCTGTCCCTTACTATTTCTGGAAGATTATTTATGTCCTCCTTAGTGAAGACAGAACCAAAGTAATTATTCAATTGGTCTGCCATGTCCTTGCTCCCCATAATCAATTCACCTGTTTCTGTCTGCAGGGGACCTACATTTGTCTTTACCAGTCTTTTCCTTTTTACATATCTATAAAAGCTTTTACAGTCCGTTTTTATGTTCCCTGCCAGTTTTCTCTCATAATCTTTTTTCCCCTTCCTAATTAAGCCCTTTGTCCTCCTCTGCTGAACTCTGAATTTCTCCCAGTCCTCAGGTGAGCCACTTTCTCTGGCTAATTTGTATGTTTCTTCTTTGGAATTGATACGATCCCTAATTTCTCTTGTCAGCCACGGGTGCACTACCTTCCTTGATTTATTCTTTTGCCAAACTGGGATGAACAATTGTTGTAGTTCATCCATGCAACCTTTAAATGCTTGCCATTGCATATCCACCGTCAATCCTTTAAGTGTCATTTGCCAGTCTATCTTAGCTAATTCACATCTCATACCTTTAAAGTTACTCCTCTTTAAGTTCAGAACCCTTGTTTCTGAATTAACTATGTCACTCTCCATCTTAATGAAGAATTCCACCATATTATGGTCACTTTTACCCAAGGGGCCTCTCACGACAAGATCGCTAATTAACCCTTCCTCATTGCTCAAAATCCAGTCCAGAATAGCCTGCTCTCTAGTTGGTTCCTCGACATGTTGGTTCAAAAAACCATCCCGCATACATTCCAAGAAATCCTCTTCCTCAGCACCTTTACCAATTTGGTTCACCCAGTCTACATGTAGATTGAAGTAACCCATTATAACTGCTGTTCCTTTATTGCACACATTTCTAATTTCCTGTTTAATACCATCCCCGACCTCACTACTACTGTTAGGTGGCCTGTACACAACTCCCACCAGCGTCTTCTGCCCCTTGGTGTTACGCAGCTCTACCTATATCGATTCCACATCTTCCCGGCTTATGTCCTTCCTTTCTATTGCGTTAATCTCTTCTTTAACCAGCAACGCCACCCCACCTCCCCTTCCTTCGTGTCTATCCCTCCTGAATATTGAATATCCCTGAACGTTGAGCTCCCATCCCTGGTCACCCTGGAGCCATGTCTCTGTGATCCCAACTATATCATAATCATTAATAACAATCTGCACTTTCAATTCATCCACCTTATTACGAATGCTCCTTGCATTGACACATAAAGCCTTCAGGCACTCTTTTACAACTCTCTTAGCCCTTGTACAATTATGTTGAAAAGTGGCCCTTTTTAATGCTTGCCCTGGATTTGTCGGCCTGCCACTTTTACTTTTCTCCTTTGTACTTTTTGCTTCTACCCTCACTTTACACCCCTCTGTCTCTGTGCACTGGTTCCCATCCCCTTGTTGTGAACTAACCTCCTCACGCCTAGCCTCTTTAATTTGATTCCCACCCCCCAACCATTCTAGTTTAAAGTCACCTCAGTAGCCCCCGCTAATCTCCCTGCCAGGATATTGGTCCCCCTAGGATTCAAGTGTAACCCGTCCTTTTTGTACAGGTCACGCCTGCGCCAAAAGAGGTCCCAATGATCCAAAAACTTGAATCCCTGCCCCCTGCTCCAATCCCTCAGCCACGCATTTATCCTCCACCTCATTGCATTCCTACTCTCACTGTCGCGTGGCACAGGCAGTAATCCCGAGATTACTACCTTTGTGACATCTTTATTCATCATGGAGAGCCCTGCAGCAGACTGCAAGGCTTTATCTTACAGAGTAATTTCAGCCTATATTATACTCCTAAACAGGCAAATATACGCGACTACTGGCATGGGGTGTAGGGGGCTCTGGATAGAGGTAGTATCTTTGATGTCTGGTAGCTGCGCTCTACCTTGTAGAATGGATGGTCCTCAGCCATCTCCCAAATCGCTCACGTCTGCCTCCAAGTATCACACCCCGGTAAACCGCTTCAGCCAGCGGGCTAAACGACGCGAGGGGGTGATGTTAACACGGCACCGCTGGGCGAAGGACCTTGTCAACGAAGTCACTGGCTAGGGTGCGTGAGTTCTCCAAGGAACTACAATGGCCAAGGTAACCCTCCAAGCTGGAGGACATTTGCCTGTGGTCTGGCCTGGAGAGGGATGGGCCACTGCCAGGCCTCACCATACCAAGTTGGAGGACGTTTGCCTGTGCTCTGGCCTGGAGAGGGATGGGCCACTGCCAGGCCTCACCATACCAAGCTGGAGGACGTTTGCCTGTGCTCTGGCCTGGAGAGGGATGGGCCACTGCCAGGCCTCACCATACCAAGCTGGAGGACGTTTGCCTGTGCTCTGGCCCGGAGAGGGATGGGCCACTGCCAGGCCTCACCATACCAAGTTGGAGGACGTTTGCCTGTGCTCTGGCCTGGAGAGGGATGGGCCACTGCCAGGCCTCACCATACCAAGTTGGACGACGTTTGCCTGTGCTCTGGCCTGGAGAGGGATGGGCCACTGCCAGGCCTCACCATACCAAGACACATGAAAGCACCCATAGGCAGATTGCGGAACCTGAACCAAACTGGCATGCAAGTAAATCTGTTACTCAAGCAGATACAGTATACGTAACCAGGAGCAAATAGGTACATTCGTAGCACAACGTACTTTAATTACGGAACAGACAGTGACTAGCTCAGTGCTGCATCCTGATTATGAAAGGCTGTCTGCTGTAAGTCTAAGCTTAGGACAGGAACACGAGGAAGTCTGCAGATGCTGGAATTTCAAGCAACACACATAAAAATTGCTGGTGAATGCAGCAGGCCAGGCAGCATCTTACTATCTCCTCTTTCAGTTAGTCCTGACGAAGGGTCTCGGCCTGAAACGTCGACTGTACCTCTTCCCAGAGATGCTGCCTGGCCTGCTGCGCTCACCAGCAATTTTTATGTGTGTTACTTAGGACAGAGGTTGGGTTACAGAACTTCATTAGGTTACATAGTTTAATTAGAAGAATGCAAGATTGTTATTTAGCTCATTAACCCTTTTACTGACCCTTCTTCTACGCCTGTCATTCTTACCATTCCTTGGTGTGGCACTCTGTTGAGTTGAGGCTGGTAATGTTCCTGTGCTATTACAGTGCCATTTGGGAGCATTGAACAAGCAATGTACAGTCAAATGACAGCTGTGTTGTACTGTTATTGATCTGCAAACAATAATGGAAATCAAACATTTTATTTGTAGTAGGTGAGTACATACAGTATTCCAATCGGGTGTGGAGAATTTTACTGGGAGATTGTAACAATCATTAACATGTTAAACACATTCTATTGTTCCCAATGGGTGCAGTCAACTCAGAAACATAGAGCGAGCCCAGTCCTGGCTGCGATTTCATCAAAGTCAGAGGGTCACAGTGGCAACACACACACAAAATGCTGCAGGAGCTCGGCAGACCGGGCAGCATCTAGGAAAAGAGTATAGTTGACAAGGGTTAAAAGAGTCAGTGTAAAATCTCCTGGGGTTCAATGGGAAGGTGCTATGAGAAATGAAATAGCTGGCATAGATGGAAAGCAGAGTTGTAATAGTAATAGTCCTCTCTGTATGCTGAAAGTTCCTCTGTCATATATCCATTCAGGCTTCTCTGAAACCTTTTCCATTATCCATGAGTCTGCCTTTCCATTACTGACCACGTCCCCTCTAATAACTACTCATAGAGTCATAGAAAAATACAGCACAGAAACAGGCCTTTTGGCCCATCTAGTCCATGCCAAACTATTTAAACTGCATAGTCCCATTGACCTGCAGCGGGACCATAGCCCTCCATACCCCGATATGCAGGAACCTATCCAAACTTCTCTTCAATGTTGAAATCGGGCACGCATGGACCGCTTGCGCCAGCAGCTCGTTCCACCCTCTCACAACCCTCTGAGTGAAGAAGTTTCCCCTCATGCCCCCTTTACTCCTTTGTTCTGACTCCTACCCCTCCCAGACAGGGCAAGGATGGAGTTCCCTGGTCTTTCCAAACCACCCCCATTACCATCTGCATTTAATTGCAGACATCCCACCTCTCCCGGAAGTTCCGGGAGTCTCCCACATATTGATAGTGGCTCCCTGATGTCCGCAAATTATGTACAATATCCCGGAAATCGATTTTTTTGAGAGCGAGCGAGAGAGAGCAAGAGAGAGAGGGAGCGCGAGAGTGAGCGAGAGAGAGAGGGAGAGATAGAGAGAACACCATGGCAGAGTGTTCCATAAAAAGAAAATATAAAACGTACGTCATCCCAGACTACACTAAAGTGTACCCCTGCCTAATAGGGGTCAAAAATAATGACAGTGTTGCTCACTGCACTGTTTGCAACAGTGACTTTTCTATTGCCCATGGTGGGTTAAGACTGTAAAAGACATGTTGAGGTGAGTTTGACAGGTGTCATTCATTCATTAGCATAGATAACGTTATTTAAACTAGCTGGCCAGCTGCTAAGGAGCTACACTATTGCAGACATTCCACCTCTCCCGGAAGTTCCGGGAGTCTCCCGCAAATTGATGGTGCTACCTCCCTGAAATGAGTTTTTGCAGGGTGGGATGTCTGTAATTGCATCTTTTGTCATTTCATTCATCAATACAGGCTTCACCCCTGATACATCTTCACCCTGCCTTTCAGCATTCTGAAGAGAAAGCTCCCTTCACAAGTTCCTAGTCGGCTCTTCCTTTGTCCATCAACCATCAACACATCGTGGCTGTTACTGTTGAATAAAAGACCAGCAAATGACAAACTGGAAATTATAGCCTATAGAATGTCACCAAATGCTATTTGTGTGTATATATATAGACATACAACAGCATTCCTCCCTGACCACCACCCTCCACATCCTACTTGGTAAATACTGATGCAAAGACCTCACCCACATCTTCTGCCTCCAGCCACATTTCTCCCATTGTCCTTGCGTAGTCCTGCTTGCTCCCAAGTTTTGAATTGAATTGACTTTATTACTTACATCCTTCATGTACACGAGGAGTAAAAATCTTTAAGTTATGTCTCCATCTAAATGTACAACTATAGTAATTTATAATAAATATTATGTACAACAGGACAGTCAATGTAACATAGAAATACAGTTGTGTCAGCATGAATTAATCAGTCTGATGGCCTGGTGGAAGAAGCTGTCCCGGAGCCTGTTGGTCCTGGTTTTTATGCTGCGGTACCGTTTCCCAGATGGCAGCAGCTGGAATAGATTGTGGCTGGGGTGACTTGACAAAGATCCTACGGGCCCTTTTTACACACCTGTCTTTGTAAATGTCCTGAATAGTGGGAAGTTCACATCTGCAGATGCACTGGGCTGTACACACCACTCTCTGCAGGGTCCTCCGTTTGAGGGAAGGGCAGTTCCCATACCAGGCAGTGATGCAGCCAGTCAGGATGTTCACAATCGTGCCCTTGTAGAAAGTTCTTAGAATCTGGGGACCGATACTAAACTTCTTTAACTGTCTGAGGTGCTCGCTTGCACATGATTATGTATAGAATACTTTAGGATTCTCTTTAATCCTGTTTGTCGACGGCCCCTCCCAGCTCCTTTAAATTCAAAGTTCAAAAATATGTTAATTATCAAATTATGTATACATTATACAACCTTCAGATTTACTTCCTTACAGGCAGACAAAGAAACCCAAAAGAACCCATTAAAAAAAGACCGCCAAACACCCCAACGTGCAGAGAGAAAAAAAAAATCAAATCATGCAAACAGTGAACACAAGCAAGTAGCGTTCTGAACTGAAGTCCACAGAGAGTCTGACCACTGACCCTTAGTTCAGTGCCAATGCCTTCTTGGGTTCTTTTCTGGATTCTTTATATTCCTCAAGACTCTGCCAAGACCTTACACATGCTTCTTTTTTTCTTTCTTGACTAAATTCATAAACTCTCTCATCATTTCCTTACAGGCAGCCATGAAAGGCTCCCTTACCTTGCCATCCTTGTCCTTCCCTCCTACTGCAACTCAACTGACCCGTACGCTATGCATCTGGACTTAAGCAACCTCCACATGTCGAATGTGGACTTGCCACAAAACACCTGTTCTCTCCCTAGCTCCTGCCTAAAACTGCTGTAGGTTGCCCTCCCTCAATTTAACACTTTCCTGCCAGGGGCCATACCTGCCTGTATTCATAGCTTTCTTAAGTTGTGATTACTGTTTCCTAAATGTTCCACCATTGAAATGTCAGTCACGTGGCCAGACTCATTTCCCAATAAAGGTCCAGTTGCAGTTGGTCTATCTACATTCTGTTTTAAGAAACATTCTTGGGTGCACGCTGAGAGAAACAACTTCAGGGTGTTTTAAACTCTCTCCATGACTGTTCTCTATGATCATAACAAATGAAAGGTCCTCAATGTTAATGTCTGATGCAAATTAGAACACATCTATATTCAGTGCCCACCTTTACTTGTTACACCTGTACATCTGCTTGTTTATGCAAATTTCTAATCAGCCAATCATGTGGCAGCAACTCAATGCAATAAAAGCATGCAGACATGGTCAAGAGATTCAGATGTTGTTCAGACCAAACATCAGATTGGGGGAACAAAAGTGACTTTGACTGTAGAATTATTGTTGGTGCCAGAGGGGGTGGTTTGAATATCTCAGAAACCGCTGATCCCCTGGGATTTTCATGCACAACAGTCTCCAGGGTTTACAGAGAATGGTGCGAGAGCCAAACAACAGCCAGTGAGTGGCAGTCCTATTGACAAAAATGCTTTGTTAATGAGAGGTTAGAGGAGAATGGCCAGACTGGTTCAAGCTAACAGGAGGGCGACAGTAACTCAAATAGCCGCACGTTACAACAGTGGTGTGAAGAAGAGCATCTCCAAACACACAACACATTGAACCTTGAAGTGGATGGCAGAAGACCATGAGCATGGGGAGCACGCCCTATGAGAATAGGTTGAGTGAACTTGGCCTTTGCTCCTTGGAGTGACGGAGGATGAGAGGTGACTTGATAGAAGTGTATAACATGATGAGAGGCATTGATCGTGTGGACAGTCAGAGGCTTTTTCCCAGGGCTGAAATGGCTAACACGAGAGGGCACAGTTTTAACGTGCTTGGAAGTAGGTAGAGAGGAGATGTCAGGGGTAAGTTTTTTATGCAGAGAGTGGTGAGTGAATGGAATGGGCTGCTGGTGGCACTGGTGGAGGCGGATAAAGAGACTCCTGGATAGATACATGGAACTCAGAAAAATAGAGGGCTATGGGTAACCCTAGGTAATTTCTAAAGTAAGTACATGTTTGTCCCAGCACTGTGCGCCGAAGGGCCTGTATTGTGCTGTAGGTTTTCTATGTCTCTATACACTGACTGGCCACTTTATTAGGTACAGGAGTGTCCTGTGGTGGGGGTGTGGGGGCATAGCATATTAGCTGGTTGAAAGCCACTTCTGTTGTGATTGGTCAGTTTAAAACTGCAGCTACTCTTTCCCTATTGGTTGTCCTGTGTGCCACGACACCTCAAGTTCAGTTTCAAACACCTCGATTAGAGAGAAAAATCACAGGAGAGATTTTCTCTCTCTCTCTCTCCCTTTTGTTGCTGGAACTATCAAGAAAGTATGCTTCATGCACACTTTTAACTAACTATCTGTAGTTTGTATTGGGGGGGAACCTAAATATCTGTTCAATTTTTTATGTTTGTAAATAAATGATTAATCGGTCGGGTGCTTCCAATGGTGCTGCATCGGCGAGTAGGAAGTGCTTGGAGGTTCATGGCAGGGAGAGTTCCTCCCTTCTGCTGCCTGTGTGAGGTGATGAGTCTATCGGGACTTTGAGACTTTTTTATACCGTGCCCATGGTCTGCTCTTTATCAAATTATGGTATTGTTTTGCACTGTTGTAACTATATATTATAATTATGTGGTTTTGTCAGTTTTAGTCTTGGTTTGTCCTGTGTTTTCTTGTGATATCATTCTGGAGGAACGTTGTATCATTTTTTAATGCATACATTTTTAAATGACAATAAACGAGGACTGAGTATCCTTATAATCTAAAAAAAATATACTTATTCGCAGTCGGTGTTTTCTGTCTCGCTCACCAAGCTTGCGAACCTGCTTCAACGCTACAATGAGTTAGCTATCAAAGCCTCCACTGTTAGCATGTTACTTTCAAAATAGCCGTACAGAGGAGAACAAATCCTTCCAGCTTGTTCCACATGGTTCACTAGCACAGAGTCAGGTGACCTCCATCAGGGCTGCTGCCTCAAAGACAAAAAAATACTGCAGCCTGTTCGGTATTTACACTGCAGATTGGAATTACCAGTCCTTCAATGTACAAGGCTTGTATCCAATCAGGAGTCAACATTCATAGTGACTTGTTCAACCCTATCAATCATTAACCTATGCATCTCCCTATAAAATAACCATATCCTGACTCGCTGCATTCTGCACGGAAGCACCAGAGACAAAGTCACCAAACAGCTGAGTGTGAAATAAAGGAACAAGAGAGATGAAGCTTTCAGTCAGCCACTTTGGGATCATCACCATTCTGGTGATGGCAATTATGGTAGGTAAAAATTACCCAGTTTGTCTTCTCGAATGTTAGGTTATTTCTGTTCTTCCTCTCTACGGAGAGCAAACCTTCTGCTCCAATTTGCTTCTTGGGTGTTGGATGCTCTCTGGCCCCTCACTCATAGCCAGTTATGCCATTCCGACTCTGTGCTATTCAAAGCTGGAGGCAAAGTGCCAGGCTGTTTTCTCTCTCTCCCTCTCTCCTTCCTCCAGCACAGCAGTGTTGAAGGTGAGGGAGTGGCCTACATTGGAGCAGTTAATTCCACACAAAGTGGGACTTAAACCCAAGAACTGTTGGTCTAGATCAGGGGTTCCCAACATTTTTTTAATGGATCAATACAAGGGGTCCGTGGACCCTGGGTTGGGAATCCCTGGTCTAGATGATATTTCCTTCCTCCTATCCCTCAGACTATTCTACTTGATAATTTAACACCCTCAGTGCAGCAAATGACAGAATTTACTATTTGAATAGCACTGTGTTGTATAAAAAGCTCTGTATCTGGTTAATACATAAGGGCTGGGTTATTGTCCTTGCATTCTCCACCAGTTATGCAAATGGAGCTTGATTCTTTATGTTTCTATTGATCGACAATTCACCTTTTATCTCAGATCATCAAGTTCTAAACCTGCCCTAGAGTCATTTAACAGCCTGGGTAACTGCAAACATATTCAAATATTCCTGTCTTAAGAGTCTTTTTAAAGATTCCACTTCTGGGACCATGCTTTGTGATAACCCTGCATTGTGGTATTTCTCTCCACCGCTTTAAGATGGTTATGATCAAATGCTTAAGGTTCATGGAAGAAAAAATTGTCATATGACTCCTCGTAAAGACTGAGAAACAGAAGCAAGCTTGTGTTATTTAACCCTTACAGCCTGGTCCTCCATTTAATAAGATCCTGCCTGACCCGATCCTGGTCTCAACACCACGTTGGACTGGATCTTTGTAACCTAGAGATCCTTCGGAAGTCAAGAATGAGGCATAAAACTCATTGCCAGCTATTTTATTCCGTGTTACATGAACAAAGAACGAACAAAAGAAAACAGAGAAAGGTAGTCGGGGTTGTTTCATACTCAGACTAGAGATAACCAGAAATACCAGTGATAAAAATTAACCTAAAAAATAGCCTTGGTCAAGTGACACCTGATACTGAAAACGAAAACTAAGAAGTTTCTAGAAAAATATAGAAGCAACTGTACCATAATTATGGGAAAATTCACTGAATTAGGTGATATAAAAATACAGCAGTCTGAGGAAAATTAAACTACAAGGAAGTAATAATTCTGCATGTCAGCCTAACAACTAGCCTCTTGTTTTGCCCAAACCCTTTGACTCTAACGTAATTTAAATGCCTTTCATTCTCTACCTTGGATTTATTTATCTACTTAGAGATGAACAGGATTGAATGACATTCCCTTCACACCAGAATTCCAAAGAGCGAGAACACTCTGGGAAAGAGAAATTTCTCGCCATCTACTTCTTAAATGGGAGGCTCCTTATTTTGCCATTCCTGAAACAGGATGATGTGCATCACAAAGGTTACTGCGCAAAAGAGCTCAGATTGTGTTTTTTTTAGGTTGGGGTACATTGTAAATTGTAAAGGGCACATGGAGTTTGAACAGGGATATGGAATAGAGTCATGCAAACCAACAGGAAATTGGCAAACATGAGGAAACGTCTGGAGAATGGATGAAAAAAATTAAGTCAGTTAAATAGAATGGGTCTGTGCTAAGATGAAATGTAGTGCCCCCCATTCCAAATACCCCAACAAGAAGAAATATCCCCCAGCATCCACTCACACTGTATATCTCCCACAAGATCTTCTATTTTAAGAAGATTATCTGTCATTCTTCTGATGTCTTGAGGATTGGGTCCCTCTGCTCAATTTTTACACCACAAAACCATAAGATATAGGAGCAGAAGTAGGCCATTTAGCCCAACGAGTCTGTTCTGCCATTTCATCATGGCTGGTCCATTTTTCCTCTTAGCCCCAATCTCCTGCTTTCTCCCCATATCCTTTCACGCCCTGACTAATCAAGAATCTATTAACTCTGCCTTAAATATACCCAATGACTTGGCCTCCACAGCTGCCTGTGGAGACAAATTTCACAGATTCATCACTCTCTGGCTAAAGAAATTCCTCCTCATCTCTATCCTAAGAGGACGTCACTCTATTCTGAGGCTGTGCCCTCTAAACTCCCCCACCATAGGAAACATCCTCTGCACATCCACTCTAGTGAGGCCTTTCAACGTTTGAGACCCCCTCCCTCATTTTTCTGAGTTCCAGTGAGTAGAGACCCAGAACCATCAAATGCTCCTCAGATGACAAGCCTTTCAACCTCAGAATCGTTTTTGTGAACTTCCTTTGAACCCTCTCCAATGTCAGCACATCCTTTTTCTCTCTTCAGACAGCAATCATTTCATCCCAGGAACCAACCACCCTGCAACAAAATGTCCCTCATTTTCTACCGTCCTGCTTACGATACATGTCAACACTCCACTATCTCTCCTCGTTACTTGCTGTGACTGTGGTCCATTCCCTGTTCCATACACCAGCACCCCAACTTCCCATTGTAGCACAGACTCATTCTATTTAATTGGATTCATATTTTTCATCCATTCTCCAGACATTTTCCCAAAGTTAACTTCCATTTTCCGATTTCCTGTTTATTTGCATAACTCTTCCATATTCCTGTTCAAACTCTCAGTGCCCTTTACAATTTACAAAGTACCCCAACTCCCCAAAAAAAAAGTCTGAGATCTTCTTCTGTGCAAACACGAGGAATTTTGCAGATGCTGGAAGTTCAAGCAACACACATCAAAGTTGCTGGTGAACGCAGCAGGCCAGGCAGCATCTCTAGGAAGAGGTACAGTCGACGTTTCAGGCCGAGACCCTTCGTCAGGACTAACTGAAAGAAGAGTTAGTAAAGTAATCTTAGTGATCCAGTTTCGAGAATGGCAAAGTTGGCAGCAACATTGTCATCTTGATTAGTCTGGTACAAGAGCCTCAGGACTCACAGCACCAGGTACAAGAACAGTACCTACCCCTCCAGCATCAGGCCCTTGAACAAAGATGGATAACTACACTCAGCTGCTCATCCTTTGCGACGTTCCCACACCCACCGATCTCACTTTACGGACTCCTTATCTCATTATCTCATGTTTTCGTTATTTGAAGAAGAAGAATAGCCCTCAACTCGACAGTGGAGTTATTGGGGCACCGTCATGACGGTGTTTCCATAGCAAGCGACTCTTGTTTTTACGAGGCCGAGTTGCTTGCTCGACGCTCAACCCAACTGGGATTCGAACTCGGGAACCTTCGCTCCGGAGTCCGGCGCTGATGTTGCGCCACCAAGCGGGATGTTCTCGTTACTTATTGCTATTTATATTCACATTTGCACAATTTGTTGTCTTTTGCACTCTATACATCAATTCTGTAGATTTACTGTGAATGCCCACGAGAAAATGAATCTCAAGGTTGTATGTGGTATCATATATGTACTTTGATAATAAAATTTACTTTGAACTTTTGAACTTTGAACTGTTTCCTGGGTAGATTTGAGGTGAGATGGAATGCCTGCTTCACACCCTTTTCAACTTGCCCCACACAGGCTGTTTTTAGGTTAAGTTGAAGCAGAGATA
The DNA here is from genome assembly GCF_963921235.1 of Mobula hypostoma. Taxonomy (NCBI): domain Eukaryota; kingdom Metazoa; phylum Chordata; class Chondrichthyes; order Myliobatiformes; family Myliobatidae; genus Mobula; species Mobula hypostoma. Next base: position 34,597,200 of record NC_086122.1, read on the forward strand.
TCACTGGAGAAAGTTTTACCCCATGTACTTCCAATCCCTGCTGTTTTCTGGAAGGTGAGCGCGGGTTTGGATATTCGAGTTTATTATAAACCGTTTCTATTATTTGATTTCCAGAATTGCTCTTCGGTGAAAGCGTCTGACAATATAACACTGAATTCAATAGCAGGACTTCCGGGCAATGGTTCAACAGAAATGCCTCCTACCAGCCAAAATGGGAAAACAACACAATCCTCTTCGAATATGACAGCACAAACATCTTCAAATATACCAGCACAAACTATGACCACGGTCAGCAATGTAACGTCAACAAAGAAAACTGCGCCTACAACTGAGTCAACTTCAAAAGCCTTAGAGCAAACTACTAAGGGCATTGGCACGATGCCCGCCTTGGCCACGAGTCTGCTGCTGGCATCGGTGCTGATTACGTGCCACAGCCAACTTCCGTGAATGTTCCCACCGCTGGTTGGAGCAGCGAGGGTGGCTTTGTCCCTCCAACGTTGTTGGGACCCAGTCGAGCAGCGGGCTGTTGGGGAACTGTCTATAGCAATGGATACCAATAATAAAATAAATCTCCGAATGAATTTACTGTAATTCTGATCCGTGACATGCTTCTAACTAGCATGTCGTTTTTCACACGCTGTTTGAATAAATAGTTAAAGCATAATTTGATTATTTTTCTAAGATAAATACATTCTTAACTGCTGAGCATAAACACAAGAGATTCTGCAGATGCTGGAAATCCAGAGCAGCACACACAAAATGCTGGAGAAACTCAACAGGTCAGGCAGTGGAAAGGAATAAGCAGCCAACATTTCATCAGGATAGACCTGCTGAGTTCCTCCAGCATTGTGTGCGTGTGTGTTCTTTACCGCTGAGTTAGTTCTGCCTTCCGTGCATGGCTTTATAGATAATATTAATCTCTCCTGATACAATACTGCACAATTATTATGGAATTGTTTCTGGGCTGCTTATCATCAACATGTATGGTTAAATAAGTTTACAAGCAGGAAACAGAAAATTTGCCTCAGTAAAAATTTATTGCCACAGATTAAGATGTTCAGAAGCTCTCAACGTTTCAATGAAAGTTTTAGGAATGCCCGAGAAATCTGAGAGCTGGTTTGGAACTCCTTTCTGTAACACTTGAATGAATTCCTATGTTTTGGAGGGAGGGAGAGCAAGAGGATAACTATCGTATTGTATGTTGACATGTACCTGAACTAAGACCTCTTGATTTTTTTTTAACAAATAAATTTTGATCACTTCAATCGTGTGGGTAATGATGATGTTGCCATGGAGGTGCAGTGAAATACAAGTTGTAACCTAGGTTACCATTGGGTTCTGTATTTACACACATCCGTGTGTTGATTCTATCCGTAAGCCAGAAAACACACAGAATAAGACAATAAGATCAAAAGATACAGGCGCAGAATTGGGTTACCGGGCCTATTGAGACTACTCTATACTTAAGCTCCTAAACTCCTCCCTACTTACTTACCTAGCCGCTGGCGTTTAGGGCAGCAGGACCCCCATCACTGGAAATATTCAGGGCTTCCTTCATCATGTCAGTAGCTTCCGCTTGGTTTTCACGGCTGTCAGTCATTCAAATCCCGGGTTGAGACTCAGGAATACCGTCGCACTCAGATGTAGAAGGATTCTTCATTGCTGTTCCCGTAACAATTTTGTTTTACCAGTCAGGGTTGTTAGCCCTGAGCTGAACCCCTGAACCTGGAGGTCCGGTGGACCACTCTTAGTCTGACCTCTACCCTTTGACCTGTTCGGTAGGGGTGACCCTACCAAGAGCCAAAGCATAAAGACCTGACTCCAGCCAACGTAGTTCTCTGGGTCATCGAGACACACAAGCATTCAAACCACCACAGGGTTGTGGTCCTCTTGAAGGAAGTTCCTCCCTAATTGCTCCTTCCCTGATTAAATCCTTTCCCAAACTGTCTGCTCCAATCTCTATCCAAGGTTACGGTAAAGGTCAAGGATTTGTGGTCGGTGTCCATGAAATACTGACCCACCCAGAGATCTGACACCTGACCAGCTTCATTGCCTAGTGGTAGATCCAGTATGGTCTCCCCTCTAGTTGGCCATAGCTTGGTATGGTAACTACATATCTACAGTTCTGCAATGAATAAACAAAAATACATAAAATCGATGCAAAAGAACAATTCCAAAAGTCCAGGGGGAGTGGACTTTTGAATTTAGTAATATTATGGGAGCTCCTTCCGATGAATAGGTGTCCATAACGTAGGTGCATGTAATCTGGGGACAGTCTGTATGCTAAATAAATTGGGAACCATCTTATCACATTTTATCTATTTATTCTATTAATAAAAGCAGAAAAGGATAAACTGATGAACTGCAAAAACCATTTAGTTTAACTTTCCTGAATTTCACTTCACTCTAATGCTCTCAGCTAACGTTTCTTCTGGGGTTGGTGGGGGGTGGGGTTTACTTCATTTAGTTTTGTTCTTTGCCTTTACAGTTTCCTCAGATCAAATTACAAATACTCTCTGTGCAAAAAGTCATTACTGCTGTTTATTTATTTTCTGAGATATAGCCCGCACCAGACCCTTCCGGCTCTTTGAGCTGCACTGCCCAGAGACCCCTGATTTAACCCTAGCTTAGTCAGGGGGCAATTTACAATGATTAATTAACATACTAACCGGTACAGCTTTGGACTGCCGGAAGTAACCTACCGTAAGTTACGGGGAGAACAGACAAACTCCTTGCAGGCAGCGCTGGGAATTGAACCCCATTCGCCTGTACTTTAAAGCGTTGTGCTAACCACCATGGTACCGTGCCACCCCATTAGATTAGATTATGAGGACACTCAGTCCGTTTTTATTGTCATTTAGTAATGCACGCATTAAGAAATGGTACAATGTTCCTCCAGAATGACATCACAGAAACACAGGACAAACCAAGACTAAAAAAAAACTGACAAAAACCACAGAAGTATAACATATAGTTAGAACAGTGCAAAGCATTACTGTAATTTGATGAAGAACAGACAATGGGCATGGTTAAGAAAAAGTCTCAAAGTCTCTCGAAAGTCCCATCATCTCACGCAGACGGAGAAGGAAGAAAAACTCTCCCTGCCATGAGCTTCCAGCGCCGCAAACTTGCCAATCCAGCATCCTGGAAGCACCCAACCACAGCCAACTCGAGTCCGTCTGAAAACTTCGAGCCTCCGACCAGCCCTCCGACACCGAGCACCGAGCACCATCTCTGTCAAGCGCTTCGACCCCGGCCCCAGCAACAGGCAATAGGCAAAGCCGAGGATTTGGGGCCTTCCCCTCAGGAAATTCTCGATCACACATAAGGCTTTTTTTTCCTTTTTTTTTGAAAAGGAATCAGAAGATGTTACAAGTAGTGAAGTTGGGCAACATTTGTACAGAGATGAGCAGTCAATATTTTAGGTCAATGATCTTCCTTCTGATGAAAGGTCATGAAGATTCTACAACTCAGAAATAAGGAAGAATGACAGAAGATCATATTGAGACTTATCAAATATTGAAAGACCTTGATAGAATGGATGCTTCCTGTAGTGGGGGAGTCTAGGACAAGAGGGAACAACTTCAGAATGAATGGCGCCCCTTGAGAACAGAAGTGAGGAGGAATTTATTTAGCCAGAGAGAGGTGAAGTTGTGGAATTCATTTGTCTTGACAGCTGTGGAGGACAAGTCATTAGGTCTGGTGTGGCGCGTGGCCAAGTGGTTAGGGCGTTGGGCTCACGACCTGACCACTTCGAGTCTCGGCGCAGGCAGCGTGTTGAGCAAGGCACTTAACCACACACTGCTCCAGTCCACCCAGCTGAAAATGGGCACTGGCAAATGCTGGGGGTTAACCTCGCGATAGACTGGCGTCCTATCCGGGGGAGAGTCTCGTACTCTCAGTCGCTTCACGCCACAGAAACCAGTATAAGCACTGGCCACAAAGGCTCGGGACAGACTTTGACTGACGATACCCGACCTACTGAGTCAGCATTTTCTGTTTTTTATTACACAGGGGTTCAATCATCTGCCATGCAGGAGCAATTTAGCAATTTTACTATGTTTGGGAAACATTCATTTGTTTGCTTAGAAATAGGGCATCGAATACGTCCTTCTGGCACCTGAGCTAGTAACCGATAGAAACCTAGCTTAATCGTGGGACAACTTTCAAAGAACAATTACCCTACCCCTACCAGTACATCTTCCGACCATGGGAGGAGGCCGGAGCAACTGGAGAAAACACACACGTTCCACGGGGAAGACGTACAGATGACATCAGATTTGAACTTTGAACTCCAATGTCCAGAGCTGTAACAGTGTCAAGCCAAGCGCTACTGTCCGTGGCAAACAATAAAGGTTCTCAATTAGTTGGAGAACCTTATAAAAACAAAAGACGTTAGCAATATTACCTGAGAAATATAATCTTAGCTGTGTGGAGCAATAACATGCTTGAAATGTCATCAGATGGGGCTTTAGGAGATGACCTAATGAACCAAAAAAGGCAAAAGCACTTTGGGAATGTTTTATAAGTCACCAGAAAACCTGACATAAGGGGAACAAATTTTGGGCAAAATTCTGAAAGGTACAAAAGTACCAGGACTTCAGTAGTGTGATCCTAATATCAATTTAGGTAGAGTCAGTAACAGGGTACAGAATTGATACTGAAATAAAGATAACATTTTAGCCAATATAATGCAAGGCGATTTAGAAGGAATGCAAGTGGGTGGATGAGGAAGAGTGGATGAGAGACGGTAGGGAGGAGGGGGTAGAGGGACGGGCCAGGAGGCAGGAAGAGGGCTCAGAGTCAGAAGGGAGGTAACTACAATTCAGGAGTTAGTTAAGGGAGTGAAGCTCGGTGTGTGGGATTATCAGTGGATGAGCAAATTTTCTTAATTCAGATGGATATAGGAAAATAAGACAAATGAAAAGTCATAAAATAGAAATACAAAATTCTAAATCAGAGTGACACAATAGACAATAGACAATAAGTGCAGGAGTAGGCCATTCGGCCCTTCAAGCCAGCACTGCCATTCACTGTGATCATGGCTGATCATCCACAATCAGTATCCAGTTCCTGCCTTATCCCCATAACCTTTGATTCCGCTATCTTTAAGAGCTCTATCCATCTCTTTCTTGAAAGCATCCAGAGACTTGGCCTCCACAGCCTTCTGGGGCAGAGCATTCCATACATTCACCACTCTCTGGGTGAAAAAGTTTTTCCTCAACTCCGTTCTAAATGGCCTACCCCTTATTCTTAAACTGTGGCCTCTGGTTCTGGACTCACCCATCAGCGGGAACATGCTTCCTGCCTTCAGCATGTCTAATCCCTTAATAATCTTATATGTTTCAATAAGATCTCCTTTCAGCCTTCTAAGTTCCAGAGTATACAAGCCCAGTTGCTCCAATCTTTCGACATATGACAGTCCCGCCATCCTGGGAATTAACCTTGTGAACCTACGCTGCACTCCCTCAATAACAAGAATGTCCTTCCTCAAATTTGGAGACCAAAACTACACACAGTACTCCAGGTGTGGTCTCACTAGGGCCCTGTACAGCTGCAGAAGGACCTCTTTGCTCTTATACTCAATTCCCCTTGTTATGAAGGCCAGCATGCCATTAGCTTTCTTCACTGCCTGCTGTACTTGCATGCTTGCTTTCAGTGACTGATGTACAAGAACACCTAGATCTCGTTGTACTTCCCCTTTTCCTAACTTGACTCCATTTAGATAATGATCTGCCTTTCCTGTTCTTACCACCAAAGTGGATAACCTCACATTTATCCACATTAAACTGCATCTGCCATGCATCTGCCCACTCACCCAGCCTGTCCAAGTCACCCTGCATTCTCATAACATCCTCCTCACATTTCACACTGCCTCCCAGCTTTGTGTCATCGGCAAATTTGCTAATGTTACTTTTAATTCCCTCATCTAAATCATTAATATATATTGTAAACAGCTGTGGTCCCAGCACTGAACCCTGCGGTACCCTGCCTGCCATTCCGAAAGGGGCCCGTTAATCGCTCTTCTTTGCTTTCTGTCAGCCAGCCAATTTTCAATCCATGTAGGTACTCTGCCCCCAATACCATGTGCCCTAATTTTGCCCACTAATCTCCTATGTGGGACTTTATCAAAGGCTTTCTGAAAGTCCAGGTACACTACATCCACTGGCTCTCCCTTGTCCATTTTCATAGTTACATCCTCAAAAAATTCCAGAAGATTAGTCAAGCACGATTTCCTCTTCGTAAATCCATGCTGACTCGGACCGATCCTGTTACTGCTACCCAGATGTGTCGTAATTTCATCTTTTATAATTGACTCCGGCATCTTTCCCACCACCGATGTCAGGCTAACCGGTCTATAATTCCCTGTTTTCTCTCTTTCTTCCCTCTTGAAGAGAGGGACAACATTAGTCATCCTCCGATCCACAGGAACTGATCCTGAATCTATAGAACATTGGAAAATGATTACCAATGCATCCACGATTTCTAAAGCCACCTCCTTAAGTACCCTGGGATGCAGACCATCAGGTCCTGGGGACTTATCAGCCTTCAGACCCAACAGTCTATCCAACACCATCTCCTGCCTAATATAAATTTCCTTCAGTTCATCCATTACCCTAGGTCCTTTGGCCACTATTATATCTGGGAGATTATTTATGTCTTCCCTAGTGAAGACAGATCCAAAGTACCTGTTCAACTCATCTGCCATTTCCTTGTTCCCCATAATAAATTCACCCGTTTCTGTCTTCATGGGCCCAATTTTGGTCTTAACTATTTTTTTCCTTTTCACATACCTAAAGAAGCTTTTACTATCCTCCTTATATTCTTGGCTAGTTTACCTTCGTACCTCATTTTTTTTTCCTGCGTATTGCCTTTTTAGTTACCTTCTGTTGCTCTTTAAAAGTTTCCCAATCCTCCGGCTTCCCACTCGTCTTTGCTATGTTATACTTCTCTTTTATTTTTATACTGTCCATTACTGCCCTTGTCAGCCACGGCCTCCCCTTACTCCCCTTGGGATCTTTCTTCCTCTTTGGAATGAACTGATCCTGCACCTTCCACATTATTCCCAGAAACACTTGCCATTGCTGTTCCACTGTCATCCCTGCTAGGGTATTGTTCCATTGAACTTTGGCCAGCTCCTCCCTCATAGCACCATAGTTCCCTTTGTTCAACTGTAATACTGACACCTCCGAGTTTCCCTTCTCCCTCTCAAATTGTAGATTAAAACTTATATTATGGTCACTACCTCCTAATGGCTCCTTTACCTCGAGGTCCCTGATCAAATCTGGTTCATTCCACAACGCTAAATCTAGAATTGCGTTCTCTCTGGTAGGCTCCAGTACAAACTGTTCTAAGAATCCATCTCAGAGGGACTCCACAAACTCCCTTTCTTGGGGTCCAGTACCAACCTGATTCCTCCAGTCTACCTGCATGTTGAAATCCCCCATAACAACTGTAGCATTATCTTTGCAACATGCCAATTTTAACTCTTGATTCAACTTATATCCTACATCCAGACTACTGTTTGGGGGCCTGTAGATAACTCCCATTAGGGTCTTTCTACCCTTAGAATTTCTCAGTTCTATCCATACTGACTCTATGTCTCCTGATTCTATGTCCCCCCTCGCAAGGGACTGAATATCATTCCTCACCAACAGAGCCACCCCACCCCGTCTGACCTTTCGATAGGACGTGTACCTTGAATATTCATTTCCCAGGCCCTGTCCACTTGAAGCTATGTCTCTGTTATTCCCACAACATCATACTTACCAATTTCCAACTGAGCCTCAAGCTCATCTACTTTATTTCTTATACTCCGTGTATTCATATACAATACTTTTAATTCATTACTCCCCTCACCTCCCATATCAGTTCCTATTTCACTTTGCCATACTGTACGATCCCTTCTTGAGCTTTCTGCTCTGTTGGTTCTGCTGTCTTTCTTAACTTTTCTTATTCTCACTTTCCCTTTATCTCCATCCTCATGTTTCCAGTTCGTCCCCTCCCCCCCACTACTAGTTAGGTCAGTTTCACTAAAAGTATTTCGTAAAATCTAACAGAAAAAAAACACAGCTACTTGAAGATAAAACTTTTCAATATAATGGGAGGCACTCAAGAAGGATATTCAAGAACCCCATGGGAAAGAAATTCTTGCAAAGAAAAGGAGAGGAGCTGCCAAATCTGGAGATAACTGATTGAAAAAACTGATAGTCATATTAGGGTGGGTGGTGGGGTGGAGGTACGTCTCGGTCAAAGGAGTTGTAAGGTGCTCCTTCCTTCTGCCAACCTGCAGGTCACCCTTGGGAAAATGTGGCACCTGTTTAGCACCCCACCCTCAATCAGGGTCACGTGAAGCCGTGGGAGCAGGTGGCGGATAGTTGTGTGAGCAGCCTGTGCACATCACAAGCCCTGGTTGTGTGACCACTGGTGCCAGGCAGACAATCTCTGAAGATTATTGATAATGGCTGGGGTCACCTGTCTTGTAAGGACACTGCCCAGAACAAGGTAAAGACAAACAACTTCTGTAGAAAAATTTGCCAAGAATAATCAGAGTGATGGAAAGACCATGATCACTCACATCACATAATGACAGAATGAATGAAGGTTACAGTATATACGACACCAGGAGCTTAACAGGAGAGAAAGACAAGAGGAGAACCTCAAGTTCATGAGTGAAGTAAAAGAAAGAAATTAAGGAAGCCATAAAAGAGTATAAAACACCGTTGGCAAATACAATCAAAGGAGAATAAGGAATGAGAATAAAGAAGAAGAGAATAGAATGGAACTGATAGGGATCATATTTCTGGAGAGATTGAGGCTTGGGTTAAAATTTTAATGAATACCTTGAGGTTGTCATCACAAAATATCAAAGTTCAAGTTCAAAATAAATTTATTATCGAAGTACATACATGTCACCATATACAACCTTGAGATTCATTTTCTTGTGGGCATACTCAACAAATCTATAGAATAGTTACAGTAACAGGATCAGTGAAAGATCAACCAGAGTGCAGAAGACAACAAACTGTGCAAATACAGATATAAAAAGTAGCAATAAATAACGAGAACATGAGATAAAGAGTCCTTGAAAGTGATAGGTTGTGGAAACATTTCAACAATGGGGCAAGTGAAGCTAAGTGTAGTTAGCCCCTTTTATTCAAAGGCCTGATGGTTGATGGGGCTGGTGTTACTGTTTAATTTAAAGAGGAAAGTATGTTAAAAAAAGGAAGATAGCAACAATAAAGGAAAGAGGTTCTTATGAGCTTAGCATCTTTGAAAGTGGGAAGGTTATCATGTATAAATCTGTGGAATTTGTTGTCACAGATGGCTGTGGAGGCCAGGTTATTTGGTATTTAAGGCAACATTTGATGATTCTTGATTAGTCAGGGCATGGAGGATTCTGGGGAGAAGGCAGGAGATTGGGACCGAGAGGGAAAATGGATCAGCCAGTGGAAAGGACTCAATGGGTCAAATAGCCTAATTCTTCTCTTATACCTTATGGTCTTATAAATATATTCAGGACTATTAAAAGAGACAATGGAAAAAATTGCAGAAATTCCACCTATTATTTTGTCAAACAAACAAAATGCTGGAGGAACTCATCTGCGGAAGGAAATGGACAGTCAACGTTTTTTTTAGATTGAGACCGTAAATCAGGGGTGGCCAACCTTTTACATTCCATGCGTCAATTTTTCCACGCACGCGTTCAGATGCGATTTTTTTCACGCACAAGCTCTATATTAACATTTTTACAAGAATTGAATGGGGGTACAAGAGCTGTATGGCGCATCTGAACTCGTGAGTGAAAAAATTGACACATGGAATGTAAAAGGTTGGCCACCCCTGCCGTAAATGCAAGGTTATTGTCCATGTCCCCGCACAAATGCTGCCTGTCCCAATTCCTCCAGCATTTCATTTGCTGCACCAATCAGGAGACTGGAAAAGTATGAATGTTACAATATTGTTTAAAATAGGAATAAACTGAACTATAGACCAGTTAGTTTAAATTTAGTCCTGAGAAAATTAGGAGAAAATTATCCTAAATCCAATATTAAGAGACAGAATAACCCTACACTTTGAAGGTATAAACTGATGGGAACGTCGTTCCTTTTCACACTTGGTGAGTCGGGCAGCATTTTTTGCCGTTTCCTTAGATTTGTCTGTTTTTACGAGCCAAGTTGCTAGACTCAGTGTGGATGGAAGGTGAGCAAGCAGCCAGCCAGATTCGAACTGGTGACCATCAGCATTGAAGTCAGGCGCTGATACCACTACACCACCAGCTGGCATAATCTGATCAGGGCCAGTTAAAACTGAATGAAAGTCCTGCGGACTAATTTGATTGGTTTTTTTTGAAGGGGTCACCAGGAGCAAACACTTGATATAATGTTCTTGTAATTTTGTAGGCTTTGCAAAGGTCCCACATGCCAAATTCCTCAGCAGTGTAAACATTCTTAGATCCATAGGAGAGAGGCAATTGGATTCATAATGATTTCAGTGGGAGGAAGCGAAAGATGCCAGTAGACGGGTGTATGTGTGACAGTGGGTTTAAAAGAATACCATTCTCAAATCCTTATCATAGTAATACATTTTAATGATTTTCACTTAATTATTGGGTTTTGTTCATTATGTTCCATGACCATGATTGATCTTGGCAAATTTTTCTGCAAAAGTGGTGTGCCATTGCCTTCTTCTGGGCAGTGACTTTACAAGACGGGTGACCGCAGCCATTATCAATACTCTTTAGAGATTGGCGTCAGTGGTCGCATCACCAGGACTTGCGATGTGCACAAGCTGCTCATACGACTATCCACCACCTGCTTCCATAGCTTCACGTAACCCTGATCGGGGGGGCTAAGCAGATGCTACACCTTGCCCAAGGGTGACCAGCAGGCTAGTGGAGGGAAGGAGCATCTTACACATCCTTTGTTAGAGACTTATCTACACCCACCACCCAATTTCTTGGGGACATGCCAAATATAGTACACAAATTGTTTACGTCATTGAGCAAGAAAGTTTTTGGCAAAATTCCACAAAGGATTCAATGGGAAGTAACAAAATTGAATGGTGCCTGGCCTGCTGACTTCCTCCAGTACTTTGCAGAATTTCCAGAATCTTCAGAATCTCTTGTGTTTAAAATTGGATCTAAAATCAGTTCAGTAGCGGATAATATTTGGCATCAAGGCTATTGCAGCATTTTAAGAGGAGTAAGCTGGGAGGAGGAGAAGATGACTGCGTGCGTGGCCTCTCCGGTGAATGAATGATATCTGTTATCTGTCAAGTAGGGGACTGTGCATAATTCTGATTTGATGGAGACGGATGTGAGAGTGTGGAGGAACATCTGGAAAACTTCTGAACTGCCCGCTTCACTGCCGCTGCTACTGTGTGGTAACCGGAAACTCCAGAGCAGAAGGCCCGAATCCTCGGCTTTGCTTGTTTCAGCGGCTGGGGCGAGGTCAAAGGTGCTCGGCAGGGGATGGCGCTCGGGATACTGTATCAGAGGGGCTGGTCGGAGGCTCGAAGTTTTCGGATGGACAGACTCAGAGTCGGCTGTGGTTGGCTGCTTCCAAGGCATCGGCAAGTTGATGGTGCCTGGAGGTTTATGGCAGGGAGTTTCTCCCTTTTGCCGCCTGCTATCGGGGACTTGGGAGTCGATCGACTCGAGGACTGTGAGACTTTTTTTTTTACCATGCCCATGGTTTGTTCTTCATCAAATTATGGTATTGCTTTGCACTGCTGTAACTATATGTTACAATTATGTGGTTCTGTCAGTGTTAGTCTTTGGTTTGTCCTGTTTTCTGTGATATCACTCCGGAGAAACATTGTATCATTTCTTAAGCAATGTATGCACTTCTAAATGACAATAAAAGAGGACTGAGTGTTCTCATAATCTAAATCTAATAGCTAACCATTATTCATGTTATATGCCTTGCATAAATCAGTCTGCTTCCTCATCATCATCATCTCAATAGGCCAATGCGAGAAATGATTCATCTTAAAACTTGACCAAACTTGGCAAAGACCAGTGGTTTCCGAAAGGCAATGAGGTAATTCAAGGAGTGGTGATTGCCAGAGTTACATTGAAGTCTAAGTTATTAGTTACGGCTTAACTCTTGAACTTTATTTTAACAAGTGAGGTTGAGTGGAGATTAGTATGGAATTAGGACGGTGGTGCATATTGGTAGCTCGGGTTGAGGCCTTTGATGTTGCGGTGTTCACCGAGCTTGGCGATTAGCTTGCAGACGATTCATCACCAGTGAAAGTGACATCCACAGTGCACAGTTGTTGGCGTTTCTCTCTGGAAGTGCTTGTGTTTAAATAGGGCTCCGTTTCCTTGCGTCAGTCCTGATTGGCTCCCCTTCAGTTGACCTTTGAATTCTGTTGGCTTGCGTTTCATTGGCACTTAGGGGTTCGTACCTGGCGTCTATTTTGATATGTTTGTTTATGGTGTTATCAGAAGAGAACTGTGCTTCTAAAAATTTTCATGCCTGCTTTGTGGAATGGAGCCCCATACCTTAAGGCCTAAGATGAATGTAGCTGGTTTCAGAAGCTGAGAAATTTCCCTGCATTTTCTCAGGATATGCCTGATTCCTTTGGAAAGCAGCATCTGAAGAGAAGCAGATAAAATCAGAAGTTCGCTGTGGTGAAGAAAAATGCAGCATTTTCTGTAAATCTTAATTAAAGCTAAAGAGTGCTGGAAATGGAGGGACAAGAGATTTCAGGTACTTCAGTATGGAGCCAAAAACAAACTGCAGGAAGAAGAATGTAGTGGGAGAAACAGCACCTGTGGAGAGAGTGGGATGGTCAACATTTCGGGTTGAAGTCCTGCCTCAGGACTGATCTTGGAAATAATCAGCAGGCTATGCAGCATCCATGGAGAAAGAAACAGAATTAAGGCCACTTAATGTCATTAACCTTTCATCAGAAGCCTGTCTTGAAGATTGTTATTGGTTCTTCAAAATGTTGATGAATTTCAATGAGGAGTCATTAACTGGTGACGTTAACTCTTTCTGATGGTGCCTGATCAGCTCGGTATTTCTGACATGGTCTTGTATTATTTCAGTTTTTCCTGTGGGTACTGGAGAAGGAACTATTCAACTTGGTTGGATTTGAGTGGAGAAGGAGGTCCTGGTTTGAAACCCTGGGTCCATACTTGTGGCCCATAGCATCCTTTATTGATTCAACTGAGCTGAAGATATTAAATTGAATTGCAGCAGATCCTTTGCCCAGCGAGTTGACTGCCTCTGGTTGAGCGATCCAGATAATTGCATGCAAGGAGAATGACAGGAAAGATGAAAAAAAAACTGCTGATGCAGGAAATCTGAAACAAAAACCCTAATGCTACACATCCACAGGGAGTCAGATATTCTTATTGGAGAGAGAAATGACCCTCCTTTATAGAAGGAAAGTTAATAGAGTTTAATGAACGAAAGTGCAGTCAATTCCAGAACTATAATCACCTGTCTATAAATGAAAAACAAAACCTAATATCCTTTTACATTTATTTATTGAGATACAGTACGGAACAGGTCCTTCTGGTCCTTTGAGCTGTGTCGCCCTGCAAGCCACTGATTTAACACTAGCCTAATAATGGGACAATTTACAATGACCAATTAACCTCCCAACTGGTACGTCTTTGGACTGTGGGAAGAAACTGGAGGAAACACAGTTTCACAGAGCAAGAACGTACAAACTCCTTACAGACAGCGGCAGGAAATGAACCCTGGAGGGAGCGGAATAAAAGTTCAAAGTAAATTTTATTAACAAAGTCTATAAATATCACCATATACAACCCCGAGATTCATTTTCCTGTGGGCATACTCAACAAAACTATAGAATAATAACTATAACAGAATCAGTGAAAGACTACCTAACTAGGGTGTTCTACCAGAGTGCAAAGCAACATCTGCACGCTGCCAAGAGACTGTACGATCAATTGCCAGACATTGTCATTCAGAGTCTTGTATGGTTTTTTCCTGAAGTGAACATGCTTCTTTGCTTGCTGTTTTGAATTATGTTACTCGCTATTTTGAATGTTACTTGCTATTTTGAATGTTTTGCACCTTGGCCCCAGAGGAATACTGTCTCAATCAGCTGTGTCTTTGTATTGTTTGAATGATAATTAAACTTGATTTCATTTTGTTTTGATTTGATTTGATTTGGAGATAACAAACTGTAAATCTAAAAAAAGAAACAAAAATAATAAATAAATAAGCTATAAATATCGAGAACATGAGATGACGAGTCCATGAAAGTGAGTCCATTTAACTATGCTCAGCTAAAATGATGATGATGCAAAGACTAAAGTTGCAAATTACTTGCCTTTTTATAGTAAACTACAGATGCTTGAAACCTTGAGGAACACACACAAAATGCTGGAGGAAGCCAGCAAGCCAGGCAGCATCAATGAAGAGGAATGAATAGTCAATGTTTTAGGCCAAGACCCTTTATCAGAACTCATGAAGGGTTTCAGCCAAAACACTGACTGTTTATTCCCCTCCATAGATGCTGCCTGACTCGCTGAGTTCCTCCAGTGTTTTGTGTGTGTGTTGCCCATCTTTGTTTATCAGTTATGCTTATACACTGATTGATTGAGGACATTTTGTAATGGTTAAGCAAACACTGGTGTAACTAAATTTGGTGTGGATGCACAAAAGCCAGAGATCGATGGGAATAATTCTCTGTTTTTGGATAAAAGAGGTAACAAGAAAATAATCATTCCATCTTAAAACTAGTGAGGTAAAATGAATCAAAATCAGGTGAAATTACCTATTAGCACCCAAAAGCATGATAGATCTTTCTTTTCCCCCTTCATACACTTGCCTTCCCTCAGTAAACAGACTCCTGCCTTCCCAATCTGATCAATCACCATTGAGAGTAAGAGGCTCTCATTCTCCTCAGCAGATAATCCACAACATCATCTAAAGAAAATGAAGAACAAAGCATTTTGAAAGCTGTATTATTTACTTTTCATAGGATTTTCATAGAATCACAGAGATTCCAGGCCAATCTCAAGATCTGCAGCATATATGTTACCACGGGATTAAAAGAAAGAGAGGCTGCAGGAATATAAAACCGAACAGGCAGAAAGCAGAAAACCTTGAGACACAATCGTTTATTGGACTATGTCAGTGTTTGTCAAGTTAGGTCAAGTCAAGTTTATTGCCATTTAACTATATACCGCTAAATGAGACGACGTTTCTCCGGACCAGGGTGTAAAGCACGGCAATATACATAACACACATAAACACACAATACCTTAAGAAAGGACAGGAAAGGAATGGAAGGTTATGGGCTGAGTGCAGGTCGGTGGGACCAGAGAGTGTTGGATATATGGAATGCTCTGCCCCAGAAGGCCGTGGAGGCCAAGTCTCTGGATGCTTTCAAGAAAGAGATGGATAGAGCTCTTAAAGATAGCGGAATCAAAGGTTATGGGGATAAGGCAGGAACTGGATACTGATTGTCGATGATCAGCCATGATCACAGTGAATGGCAGTGCTGACTCGAAGGGCCGAGTGGCCTACTCCTGCACCTCTTGTCTATTATCTATTGTCTATTGTGTTGTTCCTCCAACCTGAGTGTGGCTTCATCTTTACAGTAGAAGAGGCCGTGGACAGACATATCAGAATGGGAATGGGACATGGAATTAAAATGCGTGGCCACTGGGAGATCCTGCTTTCTCTGGCGGACAGAGCGTAGGTGTTCAGCGAAACGATCTCCCAGTCTGCTTGGAAGTAGGTACAGAGGGGATGTCAGGGGTAAGTTTTTTTTACGCAGTGAGTGGTAAGTGTGTGGAATGGGCAGCCAGCAACAGTGGTGGAAGCGGATACAATAGGGTCTATTATGAGACTGTTGGATAGGTGCATGGAACTTAGAAAAATAGAGGGCGATGGGTAACCCTAGGTAATTTCTAAAGTAAAGACATGTTTGGCACAGCATTGTGGGCCAAAAGGCCTGTATTGTGCTGTAGATTTTCTATGTTTCTATGTTAATTCTCTCTACAGAGGGGCACGGTTCAACTGCACCTTCCTATTGGAACCTTTAGCCTTGTTGTGTCAGGTCTTGGTTAAATAGGACATAATTTTGAAGTCTTCAAATTACACAGACTTTGGAAATTGTAGGAAAAAAATGATAACAACATCAGGTACCAGGAGGAAATGGGAAAAAATGGTGAAACAGATGATTACACGACAGGTGAAGTTTAATGTCAAGAACAATAGTAGGTAGATGTTAATAAAATCAAGTTGGGTTATTGTCATAGGCACATGTACAATGAAAACAATGCAGCAGCATTGCAGGCATATCCGTAGCATTATAGGCACAAGCATTCAGAAGAGAAACATAAATTAGAATCAGAATCAGGTTTCATGTCACTGTCATATTTTGTGAAATGTCTTGTTTTGCGGCAGTAGTACAGTGCAGTGCATAAAAAAGAATCTATAAATTTCAAACAAGTAGTTCAAAAGAGAGCAAAAATACGGAGGAAGTGTTCCTGGGTTGGTTCATTGTCCGTTCGGAATTCTGATGGCAGAGGTGAAGATTAATAGGCATCCATTAGTCTCATGAGACCGTGGATTTGCACCTTGGAAGGATTCCAGGGTGCAGGCCTGGTCAAGGTTGTATGGAAGATCGGCAGTTGCCCATGCTGCGAGTCTCTCCCCTCCACGCCACCGATATTGTCCAAGGGAAGGGTATTGGGACCCATACAGCTTGGCACCAGTGTTGTCACAGAGCAATGTGTGATTAAGTGCCTTGCTCAAGGTCACACACGCTGCCTCAGCCAAGGCTTGAACTAGTGACCTTCAAATCACTAGACCAACACCTTAACCACTTGGCCACGCGGTGAAGAAACCGTTCCTAAAACATCAAGGGTGCGGCTTTAGGCTTCTGCACCTCCTCCCTGATGGTAGCAATGAGAGGAGGGTATGTCCTGTGTGAGGGGGGTCCTTAATGATGGATGCCGCTTTTTATGAGGCATTGCCTTTTGAAGATGTCCTTGATGTTGGGGAGGCGAATGCCCATGATGAGACTGATGAAACACACATAAAATTCTCATGGTAGAGCTGGTGAAAGATAATTATGCAAGAATTGTACAAGAACAAGCACAATCAGACCAAGACAATAAATAATGTTCATTGTAGTGCAAGGTGGCCATAGTAATTTTGGAAAAAGAAAATAGTGCCCAAGAGAGGCACTAACTGGAAGCTAACAGGAATATAGTTAAGTTCTGATCATTAGGCACATTAAAGGATATGGAAGGAAGAGCTGAAGTATAGGATTAGCTGCAGTCTGATTGAATAGAACAGATATGAGGGGCTGCAAGATCTCTACCTCTGCTACCATTTGGGGTGGCATGGTAGTGCGTGGTTAGCGCAACGCTTTACAATACCAGTGACCCATATTCAATTCCCACCGCTGCCTGTCAGGAGTTTGTTCGTTCTCCCCGTGGCCGCACGGGTTTCCCCCGGGTGCTCCGGTTTCCTCCCACAGTCCGAAGACCTACTGGTTAGCAGGTTAATTGGTCCATGTAAATTGTCCTGTGATTAGGCTAGGGTTAAGTTGGGGGATGGCTGGGCTGCAAGGGAAGAAGCTCCAATCGGGCCTATAACTCGATGTATCTCAAAAAATAAATAAATTAATTTCACATGTTCTTACATTGTCCACTCTTTGGAATGATACATTACACAAAGATGACTGAGGAAATTGTGGATCAATTACATCAGCCCAGAATATCAAGAGAATATTCTTAGACTAGCTGTTTCTAACTGCTTCTTCTTGCAGGCATACTCAATAAATCCATCATAGAATAATAACCATAATAGAATCAATGAAAAATCGCACCAACTTGGACATTCATCCAGTGTACAGAAGACAGCAAAATGCAATTACAAAAAGAAAGAAGTAATAATGCTTAAACACGAGGAATTCTGCAGATGCTGGAAATTCAAACAACACACATCTAAGTTGCTGGTGCACGCAGCAGGCCGGGCAGCATCTCTAGGAAGAGGTACAGTCGACGTTTCGGGCCGAGACCCTTCGTCAGGACTAACTGAAGGAAGAGCTAGTAAGAGATTTGAAAGTGGGAGGGGGAAGGGGAGATCCAAAATGACAGGAGAAGACAGGAGGGGGAGGGATGCAGCCAAGAACTGGACAGGTGATTGGCAACACCTATGCTCTGTCCGCCAGAGAAAGCAGGATCTCCCAGTGGCCACACATTTTAATTCCACATCCCATTCCCATTCTGACATGTCTATCCACGGCCTCCTCTACTGTAAAGATGAAGCCACACTCAGGTTGGAGGAACAACACCTTATATTCCGTCTGGGTAGCCTCCAACCTGATGGCATGAACATTGACTTCTCAAACTTCCGCTAATGCCCCACCTCCCGCTCGTACCCCATCCATTATTTATTTATTTATTTTCACACATTCTTTCTCTCTCTCTCCTTTTTCTCCCTCTGTCCCTCTGACTATACCCCTTGCCCATCCTCTGCGTTTTTCCCCCTCCCCCTTTTCTTTCTCCCTGAGCCTCCTGTCCCTCCCGTCCCATGAACATCTCATATCCCTTTTGCCAATCACCTGTCCAGCTCTTGGCTCCGTCCCTCCCCCTCCTGTCTTCTCCTGTCAGTTTGGATCTCCCCCTCCTCCTCTTACTTTCAAATCTCTTACTAGCTCTTCCTTCAGTTAGTCCTGACGAAGGGTCTCGGCCCGAAACGTCGACTGTACCTCTTCCTGGAGATGCTGCCTGGCCTGCTGTGTTCACCAGCAACTTTGATGTGTGTTGCAAGTAATAATGCTACGGTCATGGCCTTCTCAATGGCAAGGGCAGCACAAGTTGTCTTTGGCAAAGACCTGAAAATCTTATAATTGAATAAGATCAGAATCTTTGCACTGTATGCAAATTAGAAAAAGCAGAAACGAAACTTAAGGTGAATGTGCTCGATATCAACGGTGTTAAGTCAAAGATAGGCCCTTTATTGCAATGATTCACACCTGGTAGCAGAAATGTTTACTTAAGGTGTGCCTCCAGTTATCTTCAAAACAACGTGGATGTTTTCTGGGAGAGGATGGGGGGGGGTGAAGTAAAGAGCTGGAAGTTGATTGGTGAAAGAGATAAAGGGCTGGAAGAGGGGGAATCTGATAGGAGAGGACAGAAGGCCATGGAAGAAAGGGGAAGAGAGAGGAGCTCAAGAGGGAGGTGATGGGCTGGTAAGGAGATAAAGTGAGAGAGGGAAACAGGAATAGGGAATGGTGCAGGGGAGTGGTGCTTCAGCTACATCCTTCTCCACAGCCTTGTACAAAACCTGGGCATTCAAGAGTTGGGAGGAAGCAGAAAACCTGCTGTTGCAGTCAAGCCAACATTTAGAAAGCCCCAGAAATGTGGCACATCCCAAAACTAAAAGCGTTTGGCAGGACCATGGAAAAGTGAGAAAACAAATGTGTTTTAATTTAGGATGAGTGGAAGGTGGGAAAGAACAAAAGGAAAGCCTGTGGTAGGTTGAAGTCCAAGGTCGTCCACGTAACACAAGTGTTTTCAGTGTTTCATTGGAGTGGGAAGTGAATGATACCTTGATTATAGCTGATCACCTTTTCTAAAGTTAAATCAGGCGACAGAAGTGACACCAGAGCTTCGCTTCCAGGTGAGCTCAGTGCCTTCTACGCTCTCTTTGACCATCAAAATATGGAAGAACCATCAAGAATTCCCACATTCCCCGATGATCCTATGAGTTCAGTCTCTGAGGCCGATGAGTAAGCAGCCTTCAGGAGGGTGAACCCCCAAAAAGCATTCGGTCCAGGCAGAGTACCGGGCCAGGTACTAGAAACCTGTGATCAAAGGGCTGGAGTGTTCACTGAGATCTTTAACCTCTTGCTTCAGCTGTGTGAGGTACCCACCTGTTTCAAGCAGACTTCAATTATACCGATGCTAAGAAGAGAGTGGTGACCTGCCTTAATGACTAACATCCAGCAGCACTTACATCCACAGTGAAAGTATTTTGAGAGGTTGGTGATTAAACATATCAACTCGTGCCTGAGAAGCAACTTGGATCCACTCCAATTTCCCTACTGGAGCAATGGGTCCACAGCAGAATATTGGCTCTTCTCTCAACCCTGGAATATCAGGCAACAAAGATGCCTTCATCAGGTTCTCTCTATCGACTACTGCTCAGCATTCAATACCGTCATCCCCTCAAAACTAATCAACAAGCTCCAACACCTTGGCCTCAATATCTCCTTGAGGAATTGGATCCTCGATTGCCTCACAGGCAGACGGCAGTCAGTTTGGATTGGCAACCACATCTCCTCCACAATCTGCAGCAGCACAGTGAACCACAAGGCTGTGTGCTCAGCCCCCTGCTCTACCGGCTTTACTCTTACAACTGTGTGGGTAAGCATAGCTACAACATATTCAAGTTTGTTGACAACACCACTGTCGTGGGCCAAATCAAAGGTGGTGATGAATCAGCATATAGGAGGGAGATTGAAAATCTGGCTGAGTGGTGCCAATAACGACAACCTCTCACTCAGTGTCAGCAAAAACAAGGAGCTGATTATTGGTCTTGGGAGAAAGAAACCAGAGGTCCATAAATCTGTGTGTGTGTGTGTGTGTGTGTGTGTGTTGCTCAAGATTTCCAACAACTTCAGAATCTTGTGCCAATGCTAAAATCCACTCCCCCCCCCCGTCAAATTGTCATTGGTAATGTTGTATGCATACCTAGTTGTAATACTAAAACTCCGGGTGTTCTGGTGTTGTCCCTAAAAGTGCACTTTACTTCTCAGAATTCCCCTTCAGGTCTAGAGGAGGAGCATCTTCTAATTCCAACTCCGTTCCTGGGGTCTTAGTTGATCTATGCACTTTCTTGCTTTATAGTTACCAATTTAGTCACATAATCTCAGGTCTATATCTTAAAACTGATGCAATCTGTGTAATAGAGAGCTACTGCAAACAATCCAATGGTTATTAAATGCCTGAGATACTGCGTCATGGAAAATAAGATCAATATTTACCTGGTTGTTGAAGGAGAGACGTGTGGGTAATCAGTTGCAGGCAAGGTAGGACTGGTCTGTGACTTGCTCTTCGGCAAAACAAAAGGGGCATAAATGCACATGCAGACTTAAATATAAACACTGATATGGCAGACAGACCAGTACACCCAACATTGCATACATGCCAATGTGTTAGCATTGGCAGATGTGCATATACACACAATCTGTAGTTTTGAAGCAACAGGGCAGGTGTCAGAACCAAATGAGGCAAATAAAGGAAAAGAGGGGGGAAGAACAATTAGAAGGGGGGAGGGGAGAGGCTAAGAGAAATAGGTAAAATGTAAAATTAGAAAATTGTGGATTTTCAATGTTAAAGATGAATTGAATATTATAAGTTTCTTTGCTGTGCCAACAAGGTCAGTTAGCATTGCATTTATAATTACTAGGTCATTAAATGGTATATGTACTCTTAATTTCTGATATGGATTTAGTAGGAAATTAAATAAGTTAAATCCTAGGGCTCTCAGAAGTAAAGGTGAAGTCTGAAATATGAAGACAGCAGTGGGACAGTGTAACTCTACACAATGTATCCTAATGTGAACTTTCATGTGCATGTTATGGTGTATTTTGGAGTTATGGTTTATAGCAAATACTGATTGTAACAGCAGCCAGTCTTCAGACCTGAATGTGGATTGTAGATTGAATTTGAAATGCAGCTCTGAACAATGGTCTTACATGCTACCACAGAAGCCTGCACATACATGAATACAGCCCAGAGTTGGTGGGAATTAACATTCATTTTGGGTGTCTGGATTGTGGGTGTGAAGAAGGAGTCGTTTGAAAATTATATGTAATTCAAAGGAAGCACTGTAGATACATTGTAACGATAGAATTGTCCTGCTGTCACCTTGGATCTTTAGCATAGAAAAATGTCACGTGATATTGGGTCAAGCAGGCCTCTTCTTCTAAGACTGTCTCAATAAGATGCCTACTGCTTGTTTTTGTTGAATAAAACACTTCTATATCGATGAGCTTCAGGTCCTTTCCAGTGACCTTGTTCACGTCACAACAGTGGGTACGTTAACCTTATAATAATTTTCAGGGCACAGGAGCTTTAGTAAAAGTGCTTTTCCTCGATCTAACTGTGGGAACCTGTTGAAAGTGGTACATGTATTAGCAAAATCACTTAATCCTCTGACAGACTGATTTATTTATTTATGCACAAAATCCATAGCAATTATTTCCTTCTGTGAAGGAAAGTTATGCAAACATGTTTCACAATTACCACACTTGTACAGCACAGGAACAGGCCATTCAACCCACAATATTGTGCTAAACCGGCTAAAAAACATACAAATCAAAAACATCCAAACACTAATCCCTCCCTCTTCCTTACATCCACGTGCCTATCCAAACATCTCTTAAAAGCCTCTCCCACCATACCAGGCAGAACATTGCAGGCATCAACTACTGTCTGAGTAAAAAACTTACCTCTCACATCCCCCTTGAACCTCCCCCCTCTCACCTTCAATGTACGCCCTCCGCTATTAGATATTTCAACCCTGTGAAACAGATACTCTCTGGTCACTCCGTCAATGCCTCTCATAATCCTATAAACCTCGATCAGATCTCCCCTCAGTCTCCGTCACTCCAGAGAATAGAACCTAAGCTTATCTGGCCTCTCTTGATAGCACATACCCTCTAAACCAGGCAGCATCCTGGTAAACCTCTTCTGCCCCCTCTCCAGAGCCTCGACATCCTTCCTGTAGTGAGGCGGCCAGAACTGTATGCAGTACTCCAGATGTGGGGTTTTTAAAGTTGCAACATAAACTCTTCACTTTTGAACTCAATGCCTCGACTAATAAAATCAAAGGTTCAGTGACTGGCTCCTTTGGTATGTTTTGCTTCAGATGTGTATTTGTCTCTTACGTTGTGCAATTTGTGGACCTGTAGAAATTGCAGTTCCTTGATCTAATTCACTATCATTCTGTGGCTTTTAAACAAGGCCTTTATGTATCTCTCTTGACTAATCTCCCAAAGCACTTTGGATCCATGACTGTAGAATCGATAGTGATGAGATGCATTGGGATTTTCAGGAGGCTTTTGACTGTTCTCCACAAGACGTTTCTCGACAGGTGAGAGCACATGGGATCAGGAGGATTATATTGATAAGGAGAGAGATGTAGTTACTGGAGACAAACAGAGTGGGAATAAAGAGGTACTTCTCAAGGTGGTAGGCAGTAGCTAGTGGAATAGTGTGGGGATTGGTGCTAGGCCCCAGCTACTGTATTTGTGATCTTGATCAATGATTTGGCTGAAGGAACTGACCTGAGCTGAATCATAAGGACAGAGGATGGACGTGAAAAAGGCTTCAGGGGAATGTAATGGGTAGTTCATGATAGATGTCATATTTATTGGGATACAATGCGGAATAAGCCCTTCGAGCCACACTGCCCAGCAAACCCCGATTTAATCCCAGCCAATTTATTCACGAGACAATTTACAATGGCCAATTAACCAACTAACCGGTACATCTTTGGACTGTGGGAGGAAACCGGAGCACCCGGAGGAAGCTAACACATTCCATGGGGAGAATGTATGGACGGCCCACAGATGATGTCAGAATTGAACTCCAAACTCTGGCGCCCCAAGCTGTAATAGCGTCATGATAAACACCATGCTACCGAGGAGAATCTGGCACAGATAGCAGAAAAATAGGTGTTAAATGGTAAGAAATTACGGGGTTTTGATGTAGAAAGGTTACAGATGCTGAAAGCAACTAGGACTGGGTTTATGAGCCTTTGAAGCAATAGGATTGGACTATAGAAGTAAGGAGATCTTACTGAAGGCTCATTTGGCTGGTTCCAGAGATGACGGGTTTGTCATATGACAGGAGCTTAAAAGAATCAATGAAAGTGGCAACATTCTTAAAGGATTTGACAGGCTACAAGATGTTGCGCCTGAGTGCTGAAACTTTAGACAAGTCAGCATGGTTTGAGAACAAGAAGACCAATTAGGTCTGAATTGAAATGCACACAAAAAGTGGTGAACAGAAAAGAATTTCAGGATGTATATTGTATACATTCCTCTGATATTAAATGCACCTATTGAAACCTTTGGAATTCTCTACTCTGAGAGGCTGTGGCAGCTCAGTTGCTCCGTAATTCAAATGAGGATGGATAGATTTCAGAACATGAAGAGAATCAAGAGATATTGCAGCAAATGACTCATCTCCTGACACCCAAAATCATTTCTGCTCCCTTGCAGGCCCAGATTAATATCTCTACCTGTACTGGGTGAGGGCAGTTCCTACAAATCTCTTAGAACAGGGTTCCCCAACCTTTTTTGCACTGCGGACCGGTTTAATATTGACTTGCGGACCGGCCGACTGGGGGGGGGGGGTGAGGTGGGTAGGGTTGTCAACAGACAAGAGTAGCAGTCAAATACGTTGTGTTTACCCCGAGAAAGACTACAATGACCATGAAGCCTTGAGCGGGCACCAGTGCGTATGTGTGACCTGCACCTGCCGATTTATTTCCCCTGCAAATCGTTTTTGCCTATTCTGTTCGGCCGGGGTGGGGGTGGGGGTGTTAATCATGACCGGACTATCGGTGGTAAGTGGCTAATACACTCAGTTTCGTTTCTAAAAGGGTTTATCTAACGAATTTAATATGAAACACACAGCGCATATTTTCCTCGCATGAATATAGCGATGTCAATTATCAGGGGAGGATGGGGAGCTTGAAGTAAGTGTTGAACAAACTTCCAGTAGAAGCAGCAGAAACAGAAAAATTAGATAGGTACATGGACAGGAAAGGAATGGAGGGTTATGGGCTGAGTGCAGGTCGGTTGGATTAGGTGAGAGTAGCGGTCGGCACGGACCAGAAGGGCCGAGATGGCCTGTTTCCGTGCTGTAATTGTTATATGGTTATGTAAGTCACTTATAAGTCAATAGCATCATTCCATTTTAAGTAACATTTGGATATTAACCACACAGCACATATTTTTCCCGTATGAACATATAAAATCATTGCAACACACCAATATCCCTGAATCAGTGGGAGCGCTGGGCTTGTTTCCCTGCAACAAGACGGTCCTATCAAGGGGTGATGGGGAGACAGCGATACTCGAATGGGTTCCTTATGTCTAGTCTATTCCTCAATTTAGTTTTCGTTGCATTCATTGCAGAAAACTCCGCTTCGCAGAAATATGTTGCAAGCAACGTTTTCAGTGCTTTCGTGGCTGTCTCAGGATATTTATCCTTGACTTTGATCCGGAATGCCAGCAGAGATGTTATGTCAAACATACTTTTCAGCCCGTCGTCATTTGCAAGCTCGAGGAGTCCATCTCCTTCCCGCGCTGACATGGATGACGCGCGGGTAATGACCTCATGTGCGTTCAAGCTCAACAGTGTGTGACAGGGAATGAGGAAAGGTGCAGCTGACTCATATCGCCCAATCATATCGTTTCCTCGCGGCCCGGTAGCGCATGCTTTGCGGCCCGGTACCGGTGGTTGGGGACCGCTGTCTTAGAGGGTTAACAGCATCCCAAACAAAGTCGATCTCTTGAGTGGCAGTCATTCATTCCCTCCTCCCTTAATGCCGGCAGTGTATGCCATTCGCATAATTTGCAGTGGTTAATCATCGCAGGCCAGGCACCACTCCACCTGGTCTGGAACAGAGGAATCTGATAGGAATGGACCATAGGAGGAAGGGAAGGAGGAGGAAACCCAGGGGAGGTGATAGGCAGGTGGGAAGAGGTGGGGAGCCCAGACTAGCTCTTATTTTCCTGTAATTACTTAATGTACTGATTGCATATAACCATACTCCCAATATGAAACATACAATTTGGAACAATAGATTGGACTATTTAACAGATCCCATTGATAATATCTCATATTGACCATCTCTCTCACTCAGTCGTAATTTACTTTCCTCTTCCTTGAAACAGTCTTTTATTTTATTTGGTGCCCTTTGCTCCCTCTTCTCCCTTAGCTTATGAAACTGAACCATTAACAAAGATTGTAATGTATTATAAATAGCTCTTCCACCACAAAACAAGTAGCAAGACGTGTATCATAAACAGATATGAGCCAGTAAAGCTTTAATCGTGAAGCTGCAAGCAAGTTGGAATACTTCTTGCCTCAAGGCTTCTTAAGGGCATGTTTCTTCTCCTGCCTCATTGCAAGCTGTTACATCACATAAAATTCTCAGAGAAATACAGTAAACTGCTGTGCCCAGTTCTGTGGCATTTTTGCTAGTAATCCATCTTCAGAATCAGAATCAGGTTTCATATCACCGGCATATTTCCTGAGATTTGTTGACTCTGCAGGTTAATGCAATACATGAAAATACAGAGAAAAAAAGAAAACTGTGAATTACAGTAAAGATATATAATTGTTAAATTAAATAAATAGTGCAAAAATAGTAAACTTAAAAAATAAGTATTGAGGTAGTGTTCTCGGGTTGAATGTCCATTCAGAAATCGGATGGCAGAGGGGAAGAAGCTGTTCCTGAATCGTTGAGTGTGTGCCTTCAGGCTCCTGTACCTCCTCCCTGATGGTAGCAATGAGAAGAGGGGATGTCCCGGGTGGTGGGGATCCTTAATGATAGACACCACCTTTGTGAGGAACCCTTCTTCAAGATGTCCTGGATATTCCTGAGGCTAGTGCCCATGATGGAGTTGGCTAAGTTTACATCTCTCTGCAGCTTACTTTGATCCTGTGCAGTAAGCCCCACCATACCAGACAGTGATGCAGCCAGTTAGAATGCCCTCCACAGTACATCTGTAGAAAATTGCAAGTGTTTTCGGCGACATACCAAATCTCCTCAAACTCCTAATGAAATGTAGCCGCTGTCGTGCCTTAGGCAAACACTCATCTTATCTTTTTTGTCAGTGGCATAGAAATGGTGAAACAATGGCCACTTTCACCATCGTAACTATGTCTGAAGTGGAGATACAAGAGATTTGCAGGTGCAGGAAGTCATCAAAGTACATTTATTATCAAAGAATGTATATTATATTCAACTGAGATTTGTCTCTTCACAGGCAGCCAGCCATAAGACAAAGAAACCCAATAGAATCCATTAATAAAAGAGGACTGTCAAACACCCAGTGTGCAGAGAGTCAAATCAAACTGTGTAAGCAACAAAGACAAATGAAGTTCACAAAAGGGAGTCTACAACTGTGAAGTCAGTCATTGCTGCAGCTGATCCAGTAGCCTGTCAGGTTGCAGTCTACGGCCTCAGTTCAGCAGAGAGACAAGACAGCCTCGTGAAGCAGCGAGCTGAACCAACCCAAGCCTCACCTCCAGCACTCTTTTCAATCTGGCCCACCGCATAAATCGTCCAGACCTTGGGCCGTTCCTCACTCATGGACCCAGGCACTACCGCTTTGATGCTCACGCCACCTCGATTCAACCTGTGCCTGACCTTTCTATAATACAGCCTGGTGCTTAACTTGATCGAACCTTGTTGCTCTCAGACCTGGCTCCTGCCACTTTGATGCACCTTTGAGCCTGGGCCCTACCACCTTGATTCAGCTACACCCAACCTTTCTAATTTGGCCCATCACTTAAATCGATCAAACCTTGGGTCTTTTGTCGTTCTTAGGCCTGGACCCAGGCCTCGCCACCTCTACACTGCCTCTCGCAGGGCCCAACATGTAAGTGCAATTGCAAAGAAAGCATGGCAGCATCTGTACTTCATTAGGAGTCTGTGGAGCTTCGACATATCATCTAAAACTTTGACAAACTTCTATAGAATATGTAGTGGACAGTATATTGACTGGCCGTATCACGGCCTGGTATGGAAACACCAATGCCCTTGAACAGAAAATTCTACAAAAGTTAGCGGGTTTGGCTCAGTACATCACGGGTAAAGCCCTCCCAACCATTGTGCATATCTACATGAAATGCAGTCATAGGAGAGGTCCACCACCCAGGTCATTCCTTTTCTCACTGTTGCCATCACGTAGAAGGTATAAGAGCCTCAGGACTCACACCACCAAGTTCAAAAGCACTTACTACCCCTCAACCATCAGGCTCTTGAACAAAAGGGATAACTATACTCACTTGCCCATCTATTGAGATGTTCCCATAGCCAATTATCTCACTTCAAGGACTCTTTATCTCATATTTTCATATTCTTGTTATTTATTTGTCTTCTGCACACTAGTTGATCCTGTTACAGTTACTATTCTATAGATTTGCTGAGTATGCCCACAGGAAAATGAAACTCAGCGTTGTATATGGTGACATACATGTACTTGGATAATAAGATTTACTTTGAGCTTTGAACTTTACATTAAAGTTTGTTGTTGTGCCTTTAAAATTGAAAGCACAACAACAACTATTTGCAAAGTAAATAGGGTTGCCTTGGAATCTGAGACAAGGGACAATATAATGAATTAATGAATCAGGATGTTATCTCAGGGAAAAATTTTCTGCCAGGTTTTCTTGTTACTTCCTTATGGTAAACGGGTTTCAGTCCAGAAGGGAAGTACACTTCGCTTAAAGTCCCAATGCTGATATCCCTTCCCCTTCTATTTCAACATTTTTAATCCACATCACTTACTGCTTCTTTCTTAGTGTGGACTCTGAATATTCCTGATAGTTTAATACAATAGCAGGAAAAATAAGCTTTGAACCATCTTAACTCTTCACAGAAAGGAACCTTGCACTAAGAGAGTGTATGTTCGTAGCCTTCTGGTGACGTAGCCTAACTACTTTAAGGTTCGACGTGTTGTGCATTCAGAGATGCTCTTCCTCACACCACAATTGTAATGCGTGGTTATTTGAGTTACTGTTGTCTTCTCGTCAGCTTGAACCGGTCTGGCCATTCTCCTCTGACCTCTCTCATTAACAAGGCATTTTTGCCCACAGAAATGTCACTCACTGGATATTAGTGGTTTATCGCACCATTCTCTGTAAACTCGAGAGATAGTCGTGCGTGAAAAACCCATGACACCAGCAGCTTCTGAGATATTCAAACCACTCTATCTGACACCAACAATCATTCTACGATCAAAATCAATTAGATCACATTCCTTCCCCATTCTAATGCTTGGTCTGAGCAACAACTGAACCTCTTGACCATGTCTACATGCTTTTATACATTGACTAGCTGCCTTATGATTGGATGATTAGATATTTACATTAATGAGCAAGTTATACATAATAAAGTGGTCACTGAGTGTTTAATGTGTACATCACGTGATGACTTCACTACGGGTTTTTGTTCCATGACGTATTTGCATCAACACACCCATCAATGTTGATAATTCAAAGTAAGTAAGTTTTATATTCAAAGTACATCTGGTTTAAGATGGCACTGGTGATGCCCAGCAACTACGCATCAGCAGCAAAATACAAAAACTACTAAACACCTTATTAATAACATTTTGTTAATAACAATCACCACTAACAATGGAGAGATGAACAGTGGTGAGGCTAGGCGAACGGTGGCGGAGGCGGAGACGGAGGTGCAGGGCAAGGAATGGTGGAGGCAAGCAGAGGCAGAGGAGGAAGTGAGGGAAGTTCCGATGTCTGACTGATTTAAGCGCCAGTCTGAATTGAGAAGGTCGGATATGGGCCGAAGCTGGCGGTGGGGTGCAGACCCCAGAGCTGTCCGAGAGTGAGGACTGACCTGACGTTTGGACGATTTAAGCACCAGCCCAGACTGAAAAGGTCAGGGTATTGGGACCAGAGGCGAGGACTGGGCCGGTTCTGCTTGGTTCGGGTCACTGCTCCGCGAAGTTTGCCCAGCTCTGCGATGAAACGATGCTGTGGCCTATTCTGGCTGCAGTGATGCCTTGACATGGCGTCTGTAGTCCCGTGACGTTCACTCTGCTCTGTGGTGAACTGACGCTGTGACCTGCCTGCTCCAGCTGCAGTGACTCTCAGCTTTGTGTATCTCGTAAAACTTCAGTTCTGCTTACTTTTATCGTTTGCACGTTTTTTTTCTCTCTCTGCACGTTGGGTATTGGACAGTTTTCTTTTGTTAATGGGTTCTGTCGGGTTTCTTGTTTTGTGGCTGCCTGTAAGGAGGCAAATCTCAAGGTTGAATAATGTATACATACTTTGAACTATGTGTCACCATATACAATACTAAGATTTATTTTCTTGTGGGCATACTCAATAAATCTACAGAATAATAATCATAATAGAATCAATGAAAAATCGCCCAACTAGGGAGTTCAACCAGAGTGCAGAAGACAACAAATTGTGCAAATACAAAAAGAAGAAATAATAATGACGAATAAATAAGTAATAAATATTGAGAATGGGATGAAGAGTCCTTGACAGCAAGTCCATTGGCTGTGCGAAAATTTCAATGATGGGGCAAGTGAAGTTATCACTTCAGGTAAAGTCTCAGGGCTTGCAATTTGTGTTTCCAAAATATGCTGGCATCAATAATGTAAAATTTGTTCTTTTATAGCAGGATCGATCTATTCAGCTTATAGACGTTTCATAAACTAACAGAGAATCATTCAACAGCAGAGGTATATGTTCCCTGTGTGTAATAAAATTAAGGTTTTACTCTGCTGTGCGTGTGGAGCAATGAAAACATTGTATAACGTAGCATCATATGGTAACACAGGTTACCCTTAGTCAGAATTCAGAACAGTTTTACAGGCATCCATTAGACTCATGAGACCATGGATTTGCACCTTGGAAGGTTTCCAGGGCACAGGCCTGGGCAAGGTTGTATGGAAGACCAGCAGTTGCCCATGCTGCAAGTCTCCCCTCTCCACGCCACCGATGTTGTCCAAGGGAAGAGCATTAGGACCCATACAATTTGGCACCGGTGTCGTCGCAGAGCAATGTGTGGTTAAGTGCCTTGCTCAAGGACGCACACGCTGCCTCAGCCAAGGCTCGAACTAGCAACTTTCAAATCACTCGACGAACGCCTTAACCACTTGGCCACGCACCAATATCAGAACAATTTACACAAAGAAAATAAAATGTAATTATATATTGAAAATGGTATTATAAAGCAATTATAGCCAAGATAATAGTGAATCATTAATTAAGTCACTCACATAAAGGGCACATTCCCAGAAAAGCTGAAACAGAAAGGTTAAAATTTCTGGTGATAATTCTAGCTGTATATTAATTATATTTTCCATAATACTATGCCTTTCAGTAGATTCAATTTGGAACATTTCTATGCTTTTTGAACTCTAGTTATCTAAAGCAGGGGTCCCCAACCTTTTTTGCACTGCGGACCGGTTTAATATTGACAATATTCTTGCGGACCGGCCGACCCAGCGGGGGGGGGCGGGGTAGGGTTGCCAACGGACAAGAGTAGCAGTCAAATACGTTGGGTTTACCCCGAGAAAGACTACAATGACCATGAAGCCTTGCGCGGGCACCGGTGTGCATGCGTGAATTGAGCATGCATGTACGTGCCAATTTTTTTCTACAAATCGTTTTTGAATTTTGTTCGGGGGGGGTGTTAATCACGACTGGAATATAGGTGATAAGTGGCTAATACACTCAATTTCATTTCTAAAAGGGTTTTTCTAACGAATTTAATATTAAACACACAGCGCATATTTTCCTTGCATGAATATAGAAACATAGACATAGAAACATAGAAAATAGGTGCAGGAGTAGGCCATTCGGCCCTTTGAGCCTGCACCGCCATTCAGTATGATCATGACTGATCATCCAACTCAGAACCCCGTACCTGCCTTCTCTCCATACCCCCTGATCCCTTTAGCCACAAGGGCCATATCTAACTCCCTCTCAAATATAGTCAATGAACTGGCCTCTACTGTTTCCTGTGGCAGAGAATTCCACAGATTCATCACTCTCTGTGGGAAGAAGTTTTTCCTAATCTCGGTCCTAAAAGGCTTCCCCTTTATCCTCAAACTGTGACCCCTCACTCTGGACTTCCCCAATATCGGGAACAATCTTCCTGCATCTAGCCTGTCCAATCTCTTTAGAATTTTATGTGTTTCAATAAGATTCCCCCTCAATCTTCTAAATTCCAACGAGTATAAGCCTAGTCAATCCAGTCTTTCATCATATGAAAGTCCTGTCATCCCAGGAATCAATCTGGTGAACCTTCTTTGTACTCTCTCTATGGCAAGAATGTCTTTCCTCAGATTAGGGGACCAAAACTGCACACAATACTCCAGGTGTGGTCTCACCAAGGCCTTGTACAACTGCTGTAGTACCTCCTTGCTCCTGTACTCGAATCCTCTTGCTATGAATGCCAGCATACCATTCGCCTTTTTCACCGCCTGCTGTACCTGCATGCCCACTTTCAATGACTGGTGTACAATGACACCCAGGTCTCGTTGCACCTCCCCTTTTCCTAATCGGCCACCATTCAGATAATAAGCTGTTTTCCTGTTTTTGCCACCAAAGTGGATAACCTCACATTTATCCACATTAAATTGCATCTGCCATGAATTTGCCCACTCATCTAACCTATCCAAGTCACCCTGCATCCTCTTAGCATCCTCCTCACAGCTAACACTGCTGCTCAGCTTTGTGTCATCCGCAAATTTGGAGATGCTGCATTTAATTCCCTCATCTTAGTCATTAATATATATTGTAAACAACTGGGGTCCCAGCACTGAGCCTTGCAGTACCCCACTAGTCACTGCCTGCCATTCTGAAAAGGTCCCATTTATTCCCACTCTTTGCTTCCTGTCTGCCAACCAATTCTCTATCCTCATCAATACCATACCCCCAATACTGTGTGCTTTAAGTTTGCATATCATATGGTGATATTTGCATATACTATAATTTTAATATAGTGATAAGTGAATTATCAGGGGAGCCTGAAGTAAGCGTTGAACGAACTTCAGGGTGAAGTGGTAGAGGCAGGTTCGATATTATCATTTAAAGAAAAATTGGATAGGTATATGGACAGGAAAGGAATGGAGGGTTGTGGGCTGAGTGCAGGTCAGTGGGACTAGGTGAGAGTAAGCGCTCGGCACAGACTAGCAGGGCAGAGATGGCCAGTTTCCGTGCTGTAATTGTTATATGGTTATATAAGTCACTTATAAGTCAATAGCATCATTACATTTTAAGTAACGTTTGGATATTAACCACACAGCACAGATTTTCCCTGTATGAACATATAAAATCATTACAACACACCAATATTGCTGAATTAGTGGGAGCCCTGGGCTTGTTTCCCTGCAACAAGACGGTCCCATCGAGGGGTGATGGGAGACAAGCGATACTCGAAGGGGGTTCCTTATGTCCAGTCTATTCCGCAATTTAGTTTTCGTTGCATTCATTGCAGAGATATGTTGGAAATGGAAGCAACATTTTCAGTGCTTTCGTGGCTATCTCAGGATACTCAGCCTCGACTTTGATCCAGAATGCCGGCAGAGATGTTATGTCAAACATACTTTTCAGCCCACCGCCATTTGCAAGCTCGAGGAGTTGATCGCCTTCCCGCCCTGACATGGATGACGCGCAGGTCATGACCTCACATGTACTCAAGCTCAACAGTGGGCGTGACAGGGAATGAGGAAAGGTGCAGCTGACTCATATCACCAAATCATACTGTTTCCTCACGGCCCAGTAGCACATGCTTTGCGGCCCAGTGGTTGGGGACCGCTGATCTAAAGCTTACCTTATAGCCCATATACTCTTTAACCCCGTAGCTGGCAGGGTGGAGATACGTCTCTACCAAAGGAGGTGTAAGGCGCTCCTTCCCTCTGCTAGCCTGTAGGTCACCCTTGGGCAAGGCGTAGCCCCTGCTTAGCCCCCGATCAGGGTCACGTGAAGCGATGAGAGCAGGTGGTGGATGGTCGTACGAGCAGCCAGTGCACATCACAAGTCCTGGTTGTGCAACCACTGATGCCAGGCAGACATTTTCTGAAGAGTATTGATAACGGCTGGGGTCACTCATCTTGTAAAGTCACTGCCCTGCGGCCATTCCCCTCAATAACAAGTATACTGCTTCGGATTCTGTTGCGGGGGATGACCTCCCAGGGGAATGCCATGGAGAACAGGTTACTGGCACTGAGCGTGGGCCTGTGGTGCAGAAGGGAAAGAGGGAGAAGATGGGAGCGGTAGTGATAGGGAACACACTAGTCAGAGGAACAGACAGGAGATTTTATGGATGTGAACAGGACACCCATATGGTATGTTGCCTCCCAGGTGCAAGGGTCAGGGACGTCTCGGATCACTTTCACAGCATTTTGGAGAGGAAGGGAGAGCAACCAGATGTCTTGGTGCATACTGGTACCAATGACTTTGGAAGGAAAAGCAAAGAGGTCCTGAAGAGAGAATTTAGAGAGCTAGGTAGAAAGCTGAGAAGCAGGACCCCGTGGGAGTAATTGCTGGGTTGCTGCCTGTATCATGCGCCAGTGAGGATAGAAACAGGATGATTTGGCAGATTAATGCATAGTTGAGTAGTTGGTGTAGGGCACAAGGATTTAGGTTCTTGGATCATTGGGATCTTTTCTGGAGGAGATATGACCTGTACAAAAGGAATGGGTTGCACCTGAACCCGAGAGGGACCAATATTCTTGCAGGCAGGTTTGTTAGAGCTATTGGGGAGGGTTTAAACTAATTTGGCAGGGAGGTGGGAACAGGAGTGAAGGGGCTCAGGATAGGACAGATGGTAAAAAAGCAAAGATAGCATGCAGTCAGACTGTCAGGAAGGACAGGCAGGTGATAGGACAAAATTGCAGCCAGCAGGGTGAATATCAGTGCATTAGGGATGCATAATCAAATCAAAAAGGTAGCAAATTCAGCATTCAAAGTGTTATATCACAATGCATGGAGTACAAGAAGTAAGGTGGATGATTTTGCTGTACTTTTACAGATTGTCAGGAATGACGTTGTGGCCATCACCAAATCGTGGCTGAAGGATGGTTGTAGTTGGGTGTTGAATGTCTAAGGTTACACGTTTTGGAGGGATAGGAAGGTAGGTAGAGGGGGTGGTGTGGCCCTGCTGCTAAAGAATGGCATCAAATGATTAGAAAGATGTAACATAGGATCGGAATATGCTGAATCCTTGCGGGTTGTTATGTAATGAACTACAAGCGATTAGGGAGCTTAAGGTAAAAGATCCCTTAGGAGACAGTGATCACAATATGATTGAGTTCAACTTGAAATTTGACAGGGAGAAAGTAAAGTCAGATGTAGCTGTATTTCAGTGAAGTAAAGGAAATTATAGCAGTACAAGAGAGGAGTTGGCCAAAGTAAGTTGGAAGGAGATGCTGGCGGGGAATAGCAGAGCAGCGATAGCTTGAATTTCTAGGAAAAATGAGGAAGGTGCGGGATAGGTGTGCCCCAAAAACGAAGAAATACTCAAATGGCAAAATAGTACAACCGTGGCTGACAAGGGAAGTCAAAGCTAATGTAAAAGCAAAAGAGAGGCAAACAACAAAGCAAAAATTAGCAGGAAGTTAGAGGATTGGGAAGCTTTTAAAAACCTATAGAAAGCAACTAAAAGAATCATTGGGAGGGAAAAGATGAAATATGAAAGCAAGCTAACGAACAATATCAAGGTGGGTAGAAAAAGCTTTTTCAAGTATATTCAAGATAAAAGAGAGATGACTGTGCTTATAGGACCCCTAGAAAAAGATGCCAGAGAAATAATGGGGGACAAGGTGATGGCAGGTGAACTAAATGAGTATTTTACATCTGTCTTCACTATGGAAGATACGAGCAGGGTGCCAGGTGTTGGAAGGGTGTGAGGGAAGAGAAGGTGCTGAAAAAGCTGAAAGACCTTAGGGTACATAAGCCTCCCAGACCAGATGAAGGAGGTAGTGGTACAGATTGTGGAGACATTAGTAATGATCTTTCAAGAAACATTGGACTCTAGCATGGTTTCCGAGGACTAGAAAATTGCAAATGTCACTCCACTCTTTAAAAAAGAAGAGAGGTATCAGAAAGTAAAGTATGGACTAGTTACCCTGACTTCAGTGGTAGGGAAGATGTTGGAGTCAATTGTTAAGGATGAGGTTATGGAGTACTTGGTGACACAGGACAAGACAGGACAAAGTCAGCATGGTTTCCTTAAGGGAAAATCTTGCCTGACGAACCTGTTGTAATTATTTGAGGAGACTACAAGTAGGATAGATAAAGGGGATGCAGTCGATGTTGTATATTTGGATTTTCAGAATGTCTTTGACAAGGTACCACACATGAGGCTGCTTACCAAGTAAAGAGCCTATGATATTACAGGGAAGTTACTAGCTTGGTTAGAGCATTGACTGATTGGTAGGAGGCAGTGAATGGGAATAAAAGGGTCCTTTCTGGTTGGCTGTCAGTGACTAGTGGTGTTCCACAGGAGTCGGTGTTGGGACATCTTTTTTATGCTGTATATCAATGATTCAGATGATGGACTAGATATCTTTGTTGCCAAGTTTGCAGATGATACGAAGATTGGTAGAGGGGCAAGTAGTGTTGAGGAAACAGGAAGGCTGCAGAAGGACTTAGACAGATTGAGAGAATGGGCAAAAAAAATGGCAAATTTTACAATGTTGGAAAATTCATGGTCTTGTACTTTGGTAGAAGAAATAATTATGCAGACGATTTTCTAAACAGGAAGAAACTCCAAAAATCTGAGATGCAAAGGGACTCAGGAGTCCTTGTGCAGAACACCCTAAAGGTTAACTTGCAAGTAGAGTTGGTAGTGAGGAAGGCAAATGCAATGTTAGCATTTATTCCAAGAGGTCTAGAATACAAGAGCAAGGATGTGATGGTGAGGCACTATAAGGCACTGGCGAGGCCTCACCTTGAGTATTGTCAACAGGGTTGGGCTCCTCATCTAAGAAACCAATACCCACCCATTCCACAGGCAGGTTGTAAGGAGACTTCTCACAGAGGACGCTGGAATTGAACTCTGAACTCCAACTCCCTGAACTGTAATAGCACCGTACTTACCGCTGTGCTACCATGGCAAATGAAATAATTTACATAACTGTACTACTTTTAAACCTAAACACTAGAAATTCTGCAGATGCCAGAAGTCCAGAGTAAAGTACACAAAATGCTGGCAGTGCTCAGCAGATCAGGCAGCATCCATGGAAATGAACAAGCAGTCGACCCTTCTTCAGAACTGGAAAGGTCGGGGGAAGACACCAGAATAAAAAAGTGGGGGGGGGGGAGAGGGAAGGAGGATAGTTAGAAGGTGACAGGTAAAGCCAAGTGGGTAGGAAAGGCAAAGGGCTGGAGAGGAAGGAATCTAATAGGAGAGAAGAGTGGACCACGGGAGAAAGCGAAGAAGGAAGGGTATCAGCAGGAGATGATAGGCAGGTGAGGGACAGAGGTAAGAGGTCAGAGTGGGGAATAGAAGAAGAGGGAAGGGGAGAGAGACTCATGGGGTGGTAGGTAAGGACAAGATGAGCACTATCACACTGTTATGGCGTCAGGAAGATGGGCGAGTGTGGAAGCTTGGGAAAATCAAGGAGATGTGGATGAGACAGCATCAATGATGTAGGAACGGACATGCCATTCTTTGAATGAGGAGAATAGCTCTGATATCCTGGAAAGGAAAGCTGCATCCAGAAAACTGATGTGGTGCAGATGAAGGAACTGAGAAAAGGAAAGAGGATTTTTAAGAGGAGACAGGGTAGGAAGAGATGTAGTCAAGATAACCATGGAAACTGGTAGGATTATAAATGATGTCAGTCTACAGTTAGTATCCAGAGCTGGAGGTGTCAGAAATGGACTCAGTGAACTTAAGGGCAAGGTGGAAGTTGGAGGCAAAGTTGTGGCTTTGAAATGTTCTTATTTAGTGTTCTCGTTCTTTATTTGGGTGCTAACAGATATGCTATTTGAGTGGCCACTAGACACTACACCATACTTAAAGCAAAATGTTTTTAAATAGAGTCAGTTGCATGTGTTTTTGTTCAAAAAGCAGTGATTTTTGTCACTGATAGTTGGCAAGAAATAAGTAGCAAGACAATTCAGAACTGTTTTGCTCACTGCAGTTTCAAGCATTCAGGCTTGGAGATGCCTTAAGTGTCTGGGAGTGAAAAACACTTCAAATAGTTAGGCACTATGAAGAATCTGAACGTATTGACAATTATCTTGAATGTTACAATGAAAGTGAGGATTTGGAGGTTGCAATCATCAATAGCATCGTATGAAGGTAGCATACAGCATCGATAACTATTAGGAACCAGTACACAGTTTTATAGTCCTATAGTAGTATTGAAAGTGTTCTAATTTGTTCTGTATTTCATTGAAACACATAATTTGTTACTCAGTTAAACAGCAGTTTGTCTTTTTTTAATACCTTTTTAGCTATATCCATGAAATTTTGGCTAATTGGGTCAGCCGCTTATTT
The DNA here is from genome assembly GCF_963921235.1 of Mobula hypostoma. Taxonomy (NCBI): domain Eukaryota; kingdom Metazoa; phylum Chordata; class Chondrichthyes; order Myliobatiformes; family Myliobatidae; genus Mobula; species Mobula hypostoma. The sequence continues at coordinate 34,635,461 of NC_086122.1, forward strand.
GGGCCAGAATATATTGGTCCTGACATGTTCCAGTTAACTGGAATTCACTGTATACAAGTGCTGCTTCACTGAAGCTATTTTCACGTCTTTGAAACATAGTTGATCCTTAGTTACATTGCAACATCAAGCCATGTGGTAGATGCCAAACCTGCCATTACTAATGATCTAGTCAGTTCTGCTCTGGCTTACTTACTGCCTGTTACACCGCTGGTGTTCAGGGCAGCGATGAAGGCCCTCCATCCCTGGAGAAGTTCAGGGTTTCCTTCATCACGTCAGTAGCTTCCTCTAGGTTTTCACCACTGTCAGTCATGCAAGTCCCGAGTGGAGACTCAGGAATACCATCGCACTTGGATGTAGGCGGCTTCTTCATTACTGTTTCCGTAAAATTTTGTTTGACCAGTCAGGGTTGTTAGGTCTGAGCTGAACCCCTGAACCTGGAGGTCTGGTGGACCACTCTCAGTCTGGCCTCGACCCTTTGACCTGTTTGGCATGGGTGATCCGACCAAGAGCCAAAGCAGAAAGCCCTGACTCCAGCCAACATAGCTCTCTGGGTCATTGAGACACGCAAGCCTCCAAACCACAACAGGGTTGTGGGTCCTCTTGGAAGAGTTCTATTCTGAGATTTTTACATTAATGTGATAGCAGAACCAAACAACAATTTGATGGATGTCATTGGTGTTCAGATGAGACTATCTCCAGAAGGATTCTTGAGGTCAACATTCCTTTTAATACTGCCAATACTAGACACACCTTCAGAAGGTAATTACAAATTCATGGTCAAGTAGCTTTGTCCATTATGTTGATCAATCAGATGGCAGCCAAGTCCTTCAAGGCTCAGCAATTGGACATGATAGTAAGTCATTCCTTTTGAAAGGCATTGAAGTCCTACACTTGGACCACATACAGTGTCCTTGCTGTTCTCAATGCTTCTTCCAAGGTGGGTTGACTGATCAGCTGAGGGAGAATATAGAATACCTCAGTGCTGAAGAAGGGTCTTGGCCTGAAACTCCAACTGTTTATTCATTTCCACCGGTGCTGCCTGGCCTGCTGAGTTCCTCCAGCGTTCTGTGTGTGCTGCTGCAGAGAATATAGGTGGTGGTTTCCTTATCTCTTTATGATCTGCTGCATGAGACCTCATGGGGTCTGGAGTTAATGCATCCAGGGTCACCCTGCCAAAGTGTACTCTGTAGTGTATTTAATATTGCGGAGTCCAAACTAGATCTTATTATCAAAGTACAGACAGTATATATCACCATATACAACACTGACATCTTTCTACTCAGCAAATCTATCAAATAGTAACTATAACCGGATCAATGAAAGATCAACCAGAGTGCAGAAGACAACAAACTGTGCAAAAGAAAATATAAATAAATAGCAATAAATAACAGATCATGAGATAAATAAGATAATAAAGAGCCCTTAAAGTGGTTGTGAGAACATCTCAATGGATGGGAGAGAGTGTTGTTATCCCCTTTGTTAAGCAGCCTGATGGTTGTGGGGTGGTAACTGTTCTTGAACCGGGTGGTGCGAGACCTGAGGCTCCTGTACCTTCCACCTGCTGGGAGCAGCGAGAACAGAACAGGGGCTGAGTGGTGGTGATCTCTGATGATGGATGCTGCTTTCCTATGTGAGCATTTCATGTAGATGTGCTCAATGGTTGGGAGGGCTTTACCCGTGATATACTGGGCCATATCCAATATTTTTGTAGGATTTTCCATTCAAGGGCATTGGTGTTTCCATAGCAGGCCATGATGTAGCCAGTCAATACACTCTCCCCTACACATCTGTAGAAAGTTTGTCAAAGTTTTAGATGTCCTGCTGAATCTTTGAAGACTCCTAAGCAAGTATGAGTAATATTGTAAATATATTGTTTAATGAGGCATTCTATGTTGTTTACATAATTCATTATGGGCTATATGTAAGAATTATATGAATGGCACAAATCATTATGCTACCACGTCATACATGAGCACTTACGTTTTTCTTTCATTTAGTTTCTGGAGTTACAAATCAGTACCCATACCACTTCCAGGCTGCCTCAGTATATTTGCTGACTCAGTGGTTATTACTAAGGCTGCCACGTTCCTTGAATCTCAATTACTTAACTAAATGGATTTTAAATTACTCAGCTGCTGAGATCTGAACTCATATCCCTTGATTGCTTGCCCAGGCCTGATAACTCAACTGTTGAGTCATCATTTCCTAAGCTCTATTAAGGAATTAATAAATTAATAGAAAATTTCCTAGAGCTCTTCTTTTAAAGGGATTGGTGCACACCCACATATTTAACATCCAAATTATATACAGTACTGTGTAAAAGTCTTAGGTAGATATACACAGCTAGGGTGGAGACACACAAAGACCAAAACACCAGAGAAGTTCATTTGATTCCAAACAATTGGTTTACTAATTATAGAATGTCTCTAAGCTGCTTCCTGCTTCTGCCACTCTCGTTTCCCCTTTTCCCAACCATGATTCCCCTCTCCCTGCCCTCTTCCCACACTCAGTTTACAATAGAGACCCAGATCAGAATTAGGATTATCATCATTCACATATGCCAAGAAATTTGTGGGGTTTTTTTTGCAACAGCAGTACAGTGCAATACGTAAAATTTCTGCAGTATTCTGGTAGAGCGATTTGTGGGTTTAACACATGTAGCAATTAACTTAATTGACTTTGGCTGCTAGCCTTCAGAATCAACTGTGCATTGAAGATTAAATTTAAAATGCAGACCAGACAGACCAAGGAACTGATTGTCTACATATGGATGAATCCAAGCAACATCCCATTGCATGGATACAATAATAATTAACACTTATTTGGGATGTGATGGTAGGAAGACCCAAACATTTTAAAAAGTTACATGTATAACTCAAGAGGGCTTTGTAAATATGTATTTTTCTGAATTGTCCAGATTTTTCCTTGATCTTTAGCATATACAATGTGTACAGTGTTGGGCAGAGGCAGATCTTTGCATCGGAAGTGTCCCAATATGATGCCTGTTGTATCTTGTTTTGTGGAATAAAGAGGTTGCCTCACATCTGCCAGTACTTTTCTCCAGTGACTTCACACAATAACATACTATGCAAATGTTTTAGGCACCCTAGCTATACATATGCGTCCAAAACTTTTGCACAGTCCTGCATCTCTGTGATGTCAGGTCAAGAATGCAACTGGAGACAAGGAAACATGAAAGGTAATTTTAAACACCAGCTTAACACTTCATCCAAAATATTTTCTGAGGTGGTGCAATACTCCTTCAATACTTCTAGTCAGCAAATCAACACATAATGGAAAATTTCATTTCTTCCTTTCAGATCATAGGTTAAACATCGTTGCACAGTTGAGAAATCATATATCTGAGTTTAGACTGAGCTCTGGCAACCTCCGATGGTGTAAGTGTAGAAATACAAGACTCCCCCCCCCCTTCCCTTTTTTCATTCCCATTTTAGTTCCCTCCTCTCACCTTTTCTTGTCACCTGCCCATCAATTCCCTCTGGTTTCCCTCCCCCTCCCTTTCTCCCCTAATCCGCTGTCCTCTCCTATTAGATTCCAAGCAACATGCTTTTGGATATAGGAGAAAACCAAAACACACAGGATTCAACCTGGCTTACACCTCCATACTACTTCATATTTATTCTAACTTGAAGCAATTGGTTTGTCTCGCACTGTAAGCTGCCACAAAACATCTCAAAACATGTTTGAGATAATAAAGCTAATTCTGAACTGAGGTTAGCTGTATGAGGTGCAAAACCAGAGTGATACCCTCCATTACTGATTTCATTGTGAAGACCAGCAATAGAGAGATTCCTACCAGCAGTGGTCAGGAATTAAAAAGTTCAAAGTTCTGAGTAAATTTATTATCAAGGTACATATATAACACCATAGACAACCCTGAGATTCATTTTCTTGTGGGCATACTCAATAAATCCTTAGAATAATAACCATAACAGAATCAGTGACAGACTGCACCAACTTTGGCATTCAACTGGTGTGCAAAAGGCAAGAAACTGCAAATACAAAATAACAGTAATAATACACAAGGAATAAATATCAAGAACACTAGTCCATTGGTTGTGAATTTTTCAATGCAAGTCCATTGGTTGATGGAATATTTCAGTGACAGGGCAAGTGAAGTTACTCCCTTTGACGGTTGAGGGGTAATAACTGTTCCTAGACCTGGTGGTGTGAGCTCTGAGGCTCCTGCTACCTTTCTGATGGTATTATCTTTGGATGCTGTTTTCCCACGACAGCATTTCATTTAGAAGTGCTCAATGATGGGGAGGGCTTTAGCCGTAATGCACGGGTCCCCAACCTTTTTTGCACCGCAGGCCGGTTTAATATTGAGAATATTCTTACGGAGCAGCCGACCTGGGGTGGGGGCAGGTGGGGTGGTGTTCAAGTAGGGTTAAACTCACCTCAACATGTCTTTTACAGTTAGGGTTGCAAACTTTCTCACTCCCAAATAAGGGACAAAAGTAGCAGTCAAATCCCAGGACACTTTACCCCAGGAAAGACTATCATGACCCTGAAGCCTTGCACGGGCACCTGTGTGCGCATGCGTGATGTGCGTATGTGATGTGCGCACGCACGTACATGCCGATTTCCCCCCCACAAATCGGTTTTGCCTTCATCTTCCCAACTATACTGTACATACATTATTTCTACTTTACATAGGCTGTGTGTTTATTGTACCATTGCTTTTACTATATGTTAGTATTATTTTTGGTTTTACGTGTTATTTGGTATGATTGGGTAGTTTTTGTTTGGGTTTGGGAACACTCAAAAATTTTCCCCATATAAATTAATGGTAATTGCTTCTTTGCTTCACGCCATTTTGGCACCAAAGGTTTCATAGGAACGCTCTACCTTAGCAGGGGAAATACGGGACAAGCCAATTTAGCCCAATATACGGGATGTCTCAGCAAATACAGGGTAGTTGGCAACCCTATGTTCAAGTTCAACAGTGTGTGACAGGGAATGAGGAAAGGTGCAGCCAACTCATATGGTTTCTTCAGGGGCTGGTAGCACATGCTTTACAGCCCGGTAGTTGGGACTGGGCCATACCCACTACATTTATTTTTCTTTTGATAAGCAAATATTAGAATCCGGAAGATTATGAAACAGCTGCAATTCCAGGAATCTAAAACAACTCTTGAGTCAATGTAAAACTTTTACAATGAGTTGAAATATAACCCAACTTTTATTGCAGCAAGATACCAGAACTCATTCAACTGTGCACACAGATACCACCAACTGAAAGTCTGTTCCTCCAGACCAAGGTGCACACCACAGTACCTATACCTTACATGAAGTATTACCACAAATAAATTAACAAAGAGGTATTTACAACACAAGCTTAAAAAAACCCAGCATAAATCTACTTGTGCTTCAAATTCTACTTGTGGTGGCAGGGAGCTCAGAAGTCTCATAGCCTGGAGGAAGAGGCTGTTTCTCAACCTCCACAATGCCACCGGAGTTTTCAAAATGTAGGAATTTTACTTTGAAAGATTGTGCTACTTGCTATGGCACAGTGCTTGCACCATGCATTATAATGTCGGTGATCTTTGATCAGAGTTCAATGCCCACTGCTGCCCGTAAGGAGCTTAGGCATTACTGGTTTCCTCACACATTCCAAAGATGTACAGGTTAGGGTTAGCAAGTCATGGGCATTATAGATTGAGGCCAGAAGCATAATACTTGCAGGTTACCCCCCAGCATATCTCCGGCTTGACACAAACATTTCATAATGTTTTGATGCACATGTGACAAATAAAGCTAATCTTTAGTCATTTCACAAAACCCCTACCCCTTCCCCTGACCTGGACACAATCTATTTTCCTGATGTTTAAGGGGCAGTAGGAGCTGTGATATGGTGACTCCATTGTGGCTAAAGAATGGATACTAGTGATAGGACTAGTTGCAATACTTTCAGGTGAGTGATTTCAGTTAGCTTGCAAGACACAGCTTAGCTTCAATGAAAGTTATTTTCTTTGAGAGATTGTTATTGACAGAATTCATACACATTGTTATCTTAATATCTCAACAAGGAATATTAAGTTTAAAATATTTTATCATGATACCCATGGGCTATTTCTAAAATCCAGATGTTTTTTGGGGAAAAAGGGAAATAGAGAAAGGTGAAAGTTTGTGCACAACATTGAACTGAGGGCTCTGGCTCACTATCACTTCAGTCAGTGATAGATTTACTATCTTGATCATGAAGTTCACAGTACCTTGGATAGAATCAGGTCATCCTTAAACCAAGACTATCCAAACTGACCAGTAAACCCACAGCTGAGGTTCATTGTTACTGGAAGTGAAAGTTTTGTGCACCTGAACTTTGGGAACTGGTTATTGTGCAAAATACTTGGACTAGCACTTAAAACATACTCCAAAACCAAGCCTTTGTACCATCGCATTTGTGTACTGGCAAAATGACTTCCAATTAGAATGGCAAATCAGCTCTGATAAATGCAGCACTCCCTCAGGACATTAGAGTTGAATTCTGAATTGTGTACGCATTTGGCCGCAGGTTTGGATCAATCCTTATTGGCACCAACAAAAATAGATCCTAGCTTTAAAAAAAAAAAGCAGCTAGTGTTTCAATTACTTAACCGTTCAAAGATTATATTCAAAGAGGCAAATGTGTTCTACATGAAGCAAATTTACTTCAAGATTAGATTAGCACTGCAAGCCATCACTAATATAAAGACAAAGATTGTATTAATGCTGCACAGAACCTACAATAGGCTTTTCCTTATGGCAAGTCATTACCCCGGTGTTCCTTTTGCTTGAAAGATGTCATGAATTCTGCCAACTTTTGTGTTTCTTCAAGTGTCACATTGTGGAGTGAGGCACAGATCCCACCAACAGATCTGGAAACAGGTGTAATTTAGAGGCACGTCATGTCCAAATCACAATTCCAAATTTGTACAAATATCTATGCAAAACTACAAACTTAAACTTCATACAAACTCACATTTACCAGAAAGTTAAGACAAAGCTGGAAAGATGAGACTCATTCACTTTTTATATTCAGACTATCAGCATGAATATTTAGCCATATTACACAAATATAGTATTGCAGAAGGGTCTACCTTAAGGGTCATCAAGTAACAGTTGACCACCTGATATAACCTTTGAGTTTGCCGCGATGTTTGAAGCAGCTTCCACCCGCATATGGGACAAGTCAATGGAATAAACTAACATTAGGTGGAGCTCCCAAACATTGCATCAAACTTAATACTTCATACTACAGCCAGAAATGAGATAATTCTAGTGACAA